>NC_041391.1:215273666-215420515 GCF_002162155.2 Triticum dicoccoides
GCTGCCCTGGTTAATCGATACAATCTCTCTTTTCTGTCGCAAGAGAAATATGAGATGTAATTTCAACCACCGAAATTCGAACCGAAGCATCTAATTTCACAGAAACTTTGTGGTAGATAATTACCATTTCACTACAAAGGATCCTTTCTATACTTTTGGTGACTAATAGACATTATTGTATCACTGCTTCCATAACGGAATGAAATTTCTTTACATGTAAATAATGCAAGGAAACATGGCAACAGATCTGGGGTATTCAGAACCAAGAGTGAAGTACCCAGCTCAGTGGTCACGTAACCCTACTGCAATGCTTGCGCCATGGCTGAGCGATGAGAGAGCTGTTGCTCATACAGGGATCTGAATATCTGATATTTGGCATCGTGGTATTTCTTCACCCTGGGATCCGAAGATGGATGCACAACCTACAAAAAACAATACATTTGCTTTAGAAACAGAAAATGAAAAATGGAAGATTCTAATCAAGAATGTATGCAAATCAAAATGGACGAAAATCGGGCATATTTTATGAATAACATGTTCTCTAGGTTGTCTAACGGCAAAAAAATGGAGCCAGCTAATCCATATTTTTTTAAATAGGAGGGATTGGGACATACCTTTCCAGCTGCATTCATTGACTTCATTGCATCGTGAATACCAGAAAATTTCTTTGCAGCAACAGCACCCAGAACAGAAGCACCTAAAAGCACAGACTCATTCTCTCTAGGAAGTATTATTGGACATCCTGCAAAGAACAAGTAAATTTCAGAGCAGGGAGGAAAGGAGATGGAGAGAGGTGAGTAGGTAACTGCAGGAAAAAGAGGCATACCGATGATATCTGCATGCTCTTGGACATACAAGGAGTTCTTTGCAAGTCCGCCACAGGCAAGAAGGGTGTCGATCTAACATACATGCAATAAATGTTATATTATAGGCATCCAATTATATACCGAGTTACTCTTCGAAATCCTTGGTCGAAAATAAGTACCTTGTGTCCATGAGCATTGCAATGCTCCACAATATGACGAGTTCCATACGCAATACCCTGAATTGTTGCTAGGTACAAAAGCGCTAAATGCTTTTCACTTGTATCAAGTGTCAAGCCACAAATCACTCCTTTGGATTTTGGATCAGCAACAGGGGACCTAACCATTAGAATGGTTTACATTAGAGTCAGCCACATCAGGAGTGCGTCATTTTTGTCAGGTAAAACATTGAACAAAACATTTGAGGGGGGAATAACAAATTGTGCGCAACTGATAAGGCTGTAACTTCACCATTCTGTTATAAGATTTAATATCTTAGCAATAACCGAGATTGCTAGCTGTCTCACTGATTGTGTTATGTTGTCATATTGTTGACTGCATACATCTAATTAGAACAGCAAGAAAAGTTAAATACTTAAATAAGCAAAATATATAAAAGCCGACAAAATACATCCAGTTAATGTGTCAAGAAAATACATACGGTTTTCATCCTCTGCAGTGAAATAGTTGCTATAGATGTCAGAGGTAAATAAATTTTACACTACGGCTGGTTGAGATTCAGGACAGGAAAAGGAGACTGTTTGATTTGGTCTGATAGTCTGAGATCTTTATGTGTCACATTGCAAATTTGTGAAGACACAATGATCTGGATAACTAGAATTCTTGTTTAAGCACAAAAGATTTAATGAATTTCTTACCGATTTCCATGAAAATCTGGAAGGACATGCGTATCTTGACTCAAGGCAGATAGAAAGGGAATATTTTGTTCATGTGCCATCAAAAGCAATATCTTGTTCAACAACTCAAATATGGATACACCTGAACAGTTTCAGAAGAAAATTACATGCCTTTTACAGGGCACAAACTAAAAAATAATCTGCTTGGGCAAACATGAAACTTACTCTGAGAAGCAGCATGATTAGCCAGAAGGGGAGCAGCAGCATGGTTTTCGACAATGTAATCAAGTAGAGCACCAGTTGCGCTTTGACCACCTTCTGTGAGCCAATACTCAGGAATCATCGCTGAACATTGAATCACAATATAAGCGTCAACCAACATGGTCCACGATAGATACTAGAGAACCAAGGAATAAAGCAGAGATGCTGGCTAGAAACATATGGAAGTAAATACACGAGGGCAACTCTACCAGACCAAAATGGCCCCCAGACACCAGGAATAAATAATTTGTTCTTTGAAACAGCCATGTGGCATGTGGATGTCCCACAGACCAAGACCATGCGGCGGCATATCGCTTCTTCATCAGATACTGAAAACAAAATGTTCCTCAATAAATGAATATAAAGTTTTAAAGTAGTTTCCATAGGAAAAATACAGATGAATCAACACTAACAGTCGGCTTTAGATTCTGCCTCTGGCACACTTTCCATTACTCCAACGCCACCGGCATGAGCATCAATAAGCGAAGTTCCAACAGGTGTCCCAGGAAGCAAGCCTAACTCCTGAGAATTGGATTCAACCAACATCAGATAGGCAATTACATAATATTAACAGCAGAGGCATTTCCGCTGACACAAATATTATATAGAAAGAACCTAGATAATTGATCACAACATAGTTCATAAATGACACAGTTACTAGAAGTTCAACGTAAACATTGCAATTTCAAATAAAAAGCAACATTATTTTTGCTTGCCTTTGCAGAAGTAGGTGTCAAACCAGAACCTAGAGGATGGCCTGGAAATGCAACACTGCGTCCTATATGTTGCATAAGAGTAGTGTTGTATTAGGAAACTAATGACCATAAATGACATGTTGGTTTTAGTGCTGGAAGGGGGAAATGAAAAATTGTTCAGTTCAACCTATTTTTGCACGATTCCCTTCAACAAGGTCTCCCAAGCCTATTTCTTCCCAAAAGACCTCATCCCATCCACATGCTTCCATATCACGCGAATCTAATTCCCTCCACTGGCCCATGTGTGCATGTCCAAGATATGTCCATTTGCAAACAGTTGTGCATAAGCTGCGGGTGTCATCACCAGTTGCCCTAGAAAATGAACCACCAAAGCAAACATGTTATGGAAGCCAACCTATAGCTTACGGCAAATTCAGACATAGATAGTGAAAACTCACCTATATGCTAACCAGTCACTAAGGTCCATCCACCTACATGCCATGGACCAGGACTCTTGCAGATTTTCCTTTACCCACAAAAGCTGAAAAATATTTAAAGTAAAAATGTGATACTAGCAAGGGAGATAATCAAATAATACACAATGGTATTAATTGCTTAACAACTTTTCTCGAAAATATTATTTGGGAAGGTCAAATTTAAGTATATTCATGCTGTAACCAACATCAATTTTAGTGACTTCCTAAACAATGTCCACGTTTATTAATTTCTTCAAACCATCTCCAGATAATGAACATTGCAATTTCCAGGTTTCAAAATGCTAAAATTCTGATTTTACATGACCAAGAAGTGAAATTTCCTGGAATATACTGTGACTACCATTATCAGGCAATAAACACAATGGTTGACTTTTACAACATCATGTTTATATTATTTACAAATCATGAATCAAGAAGTCAAGAGTCCGCACAATTATGATTTAAACCACACTGCATGAAAAGTGAGGTGGTTACCTTTGGAGCTTGCATTTCTGGAGAGACGCCCCCGCCACAGTACTGCAATACAGGTGAATTGCGAGCGTTAATTCGATCAGCCTGGTCAACAGCCCTATGGTCCATCCACACGATGATGTTCCTTCTTGCATCACCACTCCAAGAAACCGAAACAGGGGAACCATCAGTATCAACAGCAACTGCAAGCAACACGCCATATTATTATCAAGTCAGTGAATTCCGAGTCACTTTAGACACAAAATTCCCCATTCAGAAGTCAACTCGAACAGCTCATATGGAGATCAAGGCAAACCAAGGGAGCAAGTAGCAGCGAATCCGAGGCCAACAACATCCTCAGCTGCGACATTTGCAAGCGAGCATGCAGATTTTACAGCAGTGCACACCGCGAGCCAGATATCCGTCGAAGATTGCTGGTGTGCACCGCCCAGAATTAGCAAGGTGTTCGTTAGTTCATTTGTCAATCATGCAATACATTGAACGGATTAGAGGTTACTAACCTCGATGCAATCTTTCTCTTTCCATATCTGTATCGGGCTGCTCGCCGAACCGAGCAATTTACCCTTCTCATCAAAGATGCCTGCATCAACAGACAACTAAGAATTAATAGCACCAACCTAATTACCTGCTATGCCTGCCAAGAATGAACTCCTTTCTCAAGGCCTGATATGCCCGGTGACAAGCATGCTCTGTTAGCACCTATCTTAAATTACCCTTCATCACATCCGAGAGAACGATTGAGGGAGAACTACATGAACAGCACCGCTCCTCCCATGAAAACAACATTCAGTTCGTCACTCTGAGTGGACAACTAGTGATACTCTTGAGTAAAAGAAAATCTTCGGAAATGGAATTTCCCCCAGAATATAACAGTTGCTTCGCCACAGAAGCAGCACTGCTACTGCTAGCCTGCTCACTCGATTACTACTCGCGAATCAAGAAACGGCCAAAGTCTATCTAGTAAAAGCTAGTCAAGAAAAAGGGAGGGGGCGTTGGTTCAAAGGATTCAGAGAGTGACGAGCCTGCGCGAGCGCTCCCAGTGCCGACATCGACGCCGAGGAAGACGCCGCCGTGGGACATGCTGCCGGCGGCGACGGGCGGAGGCGGAGAGCGTCCACGTGGGCGTGGCCTGCGTACCGTGTGTTTGGGATTCGGTTTGATCTGATCCGTTTGCGCTGGCCCACTTGTCAGAGCAAATTTGCGCCCTTGAGAAGCGATGAAGATGAAAAAGTGTTTGACTCGGGAAAAAAGGAGAAAAATGTTGTAAAATCCAACGGATCGCCCAAGCGGAAGAGCAGCCCCGTCCTAGAAAAAATTACTACATGACCAACGCACCCACCCCGCGTTCTAAAAAAAACACCCACCCCGCCAAAATCGCCCCCGTCCCGCTGTGACCGCCCCGCCGTGGTCGTCTGCATCATGGCCACGGTGAAGCCGAAGAAATAGCTCACCCCGGAGCAGAGAGCTGTCGAGACGGTGAAGCAGACCAATCGAAGAAGGAGGGTCAAGACAAAAGAAGAAACCGCTGCTACCGCCGCTCAGATATGGGCCGCTGTTGTGGACACCGAGGCCATCGCCGCCAAAGCCGCACAAGGCACCCTCCTCATGCTAGGGATCGTCTCAAGTCGGCCCTTGTTGTAGCCGCCACCGCGGCGGCCAGCTCGGGCTCGTCGGCGGCCCGCCCGCCCAGGCTTTCTGAGCTGCCCTCCATGTCAACATTGTCGCCGACATATGGGTACCTACTCGGACATAAACCGACAATGTTCCGCTTCTCCACCTCACCTCAGGACAGCTCGCCGGAAGATGATTTTCGTGTCGATCGTGCATGTGGTGCCTCCCATTGATCTCAACTCCGCACCCGTGGCCGATGAGTCAACCGAGACGCAAAGGAAGCCCCCACGGGTGGTCTCCATGGCAAACCTCCCCAACGAATGCAAGTGTGTGGTGAAATCTCGACCCGACACCCGACGACATGGGATACTACGAGGGGATCATGGGCCCAAGAAAAAAGGGTTTGGTATGAGAAGAGGCAAATGTTCATGATCGATCGAGATGTGCGATCATCTTATATTTATTTATTTTGCGTGAACTATGAGATCGAGGACGTGCGGGGCTTATGTGATTCTTTGGTGCGATGTTATATGCCGGTATGGCATAATATTCTCTTGGTACTTACAAAATGCTAGATTTATTTGCTATCTCATTTTGATGAAAATATGATGAACCAAATGGTCTTCCCGTCGGGTGCACTGAGAGCATCGCAGATCCTAGGAAAACACGTCATGTATAACCAGTTTTAGGTACCCAAAAACGGGTTTGTGGTACTACGCGGGCGCGCAGAACAAATGTCGTAAGTCTGTTTTGGCGTTTTAGGCAAATCCATAATTCTGAAAAAAAGATTTTAATACAACAACAATATTATAAATCAAACTTATTAATGTTTTAGCATCATACGCTAAAATAATCATCTCAGTTACAACAAATGTTCAAATTTGACTAATTAAAACAATAATAAATGGTTCGCATAAAAAGAATGGTTCAAATCACACATGAATACAAATAAGATCAAATGAATAAACTGGGAGTCTACCTCCCATGCAGTTGCCACCGGTTCTTAATAAGATCACCATAGAGTGGGTGTGTATCATTGTTCTCAATCTGCAGGTAGGTCTCAAGAAATGTATTGATCCAATTCGGGTTCCTGCTAGGCTTGACACGGCTACCAATATTGTCATAGAAAAACTCCAAGTTGAAATCTCTCTCATCCTCGATAAACATATTGTGTAGAACTACACATGCATGCATGATATTTGAGAGGGATTTCTTATCCCAGAAGAGAGCAAGACTTGGAACAATGTCAAACCGAGCTTTGCAGCACATCAAATGCCATCTCAATATCCTTTTGGCATTCTTCCTATGCTTGGGAAAAAATAGATTGCTTCTTGCCCTTTGGCTTCTTCATTGTCTTCACAAACGTTGACCACGAAAGATAGATACCGTTGACAAGATAACACCCCATGGTATAATCATGTCCATCGATGGTGTAGTTGCAAGTCGGAGCATCTCCACTAGCAATCCAAGCAAAAACATGTGATCTCTGCAATACATTTATCTTACTAAGATCACCCGACAAGCCAAAGAAGCAATGACAAATCCACAAAGTCCTGCGAAGCCACGACTTCAAGCACAATAGTGGGATCACGATGATGGCCGGTGTACTGCATGTGCGAAGCCATAGGGCAGCTCTTCCACCTTCATGCATGCAATCCACACTCCCAAGCAAGCCCGACCATCCTCTTGCTCCATTCATCGCCATCAACTTCTTTGTGTCCTCCTCATTGGGAGCTCAAAGATACCCAGGACCAAAAACCAAGATCAAAACTTTGATAAACACGTGCACGCATTTGCACATGGTATCTTCTCCAATGCGAAGACACTCATTGGTGCAGTCAGCCGGAATACCGTATGCTATCACTCTCATTGTCGTTTGATATCTTTTGGTATGAACTAAACCAAAGCAAACTGACGACATTCCTCCGGTGAGTGAAAAAACGACAATTTTTCTCGCAAGCTTCCACAGTACAAAAAAAAGAGATCTACGCATAACGCCTACGGAAGAGGTGAGCCAAATAGGTCGGTACCTCGGGAAAGTAATCTTACATGAGCATGGAATGGGAGCTCGGTTGCGCAGAATGCAAAGATGGCCAACCTTCGATCATCTACGCTTTCTCTTCTTGCCGCCATCTAATTCTTAGACGAGATGCAACAAGACGAGGTGCTCAACATCATCGTCTAAACACAATTCCTCTATGCCAGAACCATCTGACTCTGACAACGATGACGAACTCCAATAAATATTTCTACTCTTATAAAAACCTGAGTTGGTGTTGATGGTGTGTCTGCCATCTAACAATTTCGACCGTCCGATCTACATCCAATGCATACGCGTCAGTTGTGGCACTTTTATGCCCTTCCTCTGGCCCGATCTGGAACCTTTGTGGCTTTGTCTCTCCCTATTACCCCACTCGCACCTCCCCAGAATTTGGTGCGGTGTCGTCGCCGACGTTGTCCGCTTATCTCTTCCCATCCCCCCACCCACACCTTCCTAAGGATCTGGCGTGGTGGCCGCCTGCTACTTCTTGAGCTTGTGTTGGTTTTTTTCTTGAAGAGGAAAGGGTGATGCAGTAAAGTAGAGATAAGTATTTCTCTCAGTTAAGAACCAAGATATCAATCCAGTAGAAGGAACACACAAGTCACCAATGGTTGCACCTACACAAACAAACAAATACTTGCACCCAACATGATAAAGGGGTTGTAAATCCCTTCACGGTTACTTGCAAGGATGAGATCTGATAGAGATATGTATAAACAATAAATAAAAGTGTAAAATAAAGTAAATATAAATAAATTATAGCAAGGTATTTTAGGGTTTTGGTTTATAGATATGAGAATAATATGATAAGGATAGACCTAGGGGCCATAGTTTTCACTAGAGGCTTCTCTCTTGAAAGAACACATACGGTGGGTAAACAAATTATTGTTGAGCAATTGATAGAAAAGCGCAAAGTTATAACGATATCTAGGGCAATGATCATGAATATAGGTATCACGTCCGTGATAAGTAAACTGACTCCTGCCTTCATCTACTATTATTACTCCACACATTGACCGCTATCTAGCATGCATCCAGTGTATTAAGTTAACAAGAACGGAGTAACGCCTTAAGAAAGATGACATGATGTAGAGGGATAGATCCAATCAATATGAATAAACCCCAACCTTTTATCCTTAATGACAACAATACAAATATGTGCCTCGCTACCCATTGGGTGAGGACACCGCAAGATTGAACCTGATATGGCCATAAATAACATTACCGTTTCCAAGATTCATGAAACTTTTCTTCACATTGAGGGTTTACAAACCGAAGATGTGTACGTTGAGAAAATACATTTGTTTTGATGGGAAGTATGAAGGAGAACAAGCATTAGATGTTGCGCATGCTACAAGGTGTACAGAGACAAACAAGTTAGGAGTCAAGAAGCACCAAGGTTGAACATGCAGGGATGTCAGGATGCATGCAAAGCTGATATGTTGAGTCAGTTTGGAGTTTGTGTTGATCGTGTGAACCATAAAAAAATACATCCCTGCTATTACTATTCGTATACACGGCCATCGGATCCAGCTATAATTAGGACCAACAAGAAATTATATTTCCATACGACGCAACAGGTGCAAACAAAACTTTTTTTGACCCGGAACAACTCATTCCATTACTAAACTGGCTCGGCCATGTTGCTGGAGACCAGAACAGAAACAAAGTCTAGAGCATACTCGATCCACGACTGATCAGCAGCTCCCATTTTGAAACCAAAAGTAGCTAGTTCATGTGCTACCTTATTACGTTTTTGGTTACAAAAACTGAAACTAAGTGACTCAAAATCGCATGGCAGATACTTCACATCTCCCGTAGGAGGACACCGATCAATGCTCGTTCATATTCGCTAGAGTTGAGTGCATGGACAAGCACATGGGAATCAGACTGAAGGATCACCTTGTGGATGCCCAGTTCCGCGCTTGCTTCAGTAGTTAACACACATGCCAAAGCTTCTGCATGTAGAGGCCCTGTAAGATGCTCAAGTGTGGCAGCCTTTGCTGCCAATAATTCTCCTTGGTTAGTTCGAGCAACACGTCCCCATGCTCCTCTCCCTGTGTTTGCATGATAAGATGCATCAAAATTGACTTTAACGACATCAGGTGGGGGTCGCTTCCACTTAACCTTGTCCTGGGGAGGCACTTGTACAGGCTTCACAACACTTTTACTGAACTCGTGAAGATATTGTCGGATAGTATAGCAGATACTGTCAGTGCTCCTCATCGTCTCTCCTGCATTTTCCTTGTTTCTCACTGACCACCATTTCCACAGCCAGATAAGGAAAGTATCTCGCTTATTGTTATCCAAGCTCCATATGTGATCAAACACCTCTCTTGGCCCAGTGCACTCCAGCATAGCACTTCATGTATCCTCTAGCTCCATTCCTCTCCAAACTTGTTTGACAACTTTGCATTTTATGAACAGATGACCACCATCTTCATCCAGCCGGCCACACACTAGGCATCTTGTATCCAAGTCCACCCTTTTGCGTTTGATATTCATACGGAGGGGCAGGCTATTATGCGCAAACCTCCATAGAAAAATATGCACTTTCCCTGGCATCTCCAGGTTCCACAATCTTTGCCATTTATCCTCTCCCCTTTCCCTGACTAAGTGATGGGCCTGCATCATTACCATTTCTTGCATCTCTTACCCGGATACCGACATGATACACCCCTTTTACAGAAAATTTTCCTTTGGGATCGTAGTGCCATGCCCATGCTACACAATCATCCATATCGGTCGCACTAGGATAGCGAGGATATGCGAAACATCATCTTCATTAAAAAGATCCTTTACTAACTGCTCATCCCAAGTTTCCCTAACCGACTCCATTAGTTCAAAAACTCGTGTGATAACTATGTCCCCTCTTACTGATGTTGGTTTTCTAGTATCTCCTCGAGGAATCCATGGGTCCTCCCACACTTTGATGTTATCACCCGACCCCGCACGCCAGACAATTCCTTCCTTAATCAGATTAACCCCCTTCAATATGCTTCTCCAGATATAAGAAATACCCTCTCTTACTGTCACCTCAAGAAGAGAATAATCTGGGTAGTAGCGAGCCTTCAGTACTTGCGCACATAGCGTATCCAGAGGCTCGAGCAATTGCCACCCCTGCCTAGACAAAATGGCAAGGTTAAAAATATGCAGATCTCTAAACCCAAGTCCTCCATCCTTCTTCGATTTCGTCATTCTTCCCCAGCTTATCCATTGACACCGTCTTTTATCTTGTTGGCTCCACCAGAATCGGGCAATAAGTGTGTTGATCTCTTTGCAAACTTGCTTTGTGAGATCAAAACACGACATTGCATACATGGGTATCGCCTGAGCTACAACCTTAATCAAGACCTCTTTCCCCGCCTTGAATAACAACTTTTCCATCCACCCTTGATTCCTTTGCCAAATCTTCTATTTCAAATATTCAAACTCCTTACTTATGGATGCTCCAATGTGAACTGGCAGTCCCAGATATCGTTGATTAAAAGACTCCTCCACTATGCCAAGACCAGCCAGGACAGCCCCCCTTGTATTAGCACTGGTTCCTTTACTGAACATGGCATTAGACTTCTCCTTATTTATCATTTGGACAGACTAATGCTCATAAAGAACTAAAATTTGCTGCAGTTTGGATGCCCCCTCCATTGTTGCCTTCATAGCAATTAGCCAATCGTCTGCAAAAAATAGGTGATTTATCTTTGGAGCTCCTCAACATATATGGACCACCTGGATAGATCCCTCCTGCTCCGCTTGGTACAACATAGCAGAGAAAGCCTTTGCACGGTTCCCCTTGTCGGAGTCCTCTGCCTGGGGTGATCACCTCTGACAAACTCCTGTTAATCTTTACCTTGTATGAAACTGATCTAATGCAGTTCATTATCAAATACACCCACTGTTCAGCGAAGCCCATCTTGATCATGACCTGTTCCAGAAAGCCCCACTCAACACGGTTGTATGCTTTGCTCATATCGAGCTTTACCGCCACCAGTCCCTTGGGCCCTCCCTTCCGTTTATGCATCAGGTGCGTGATTTCATATGCCAGGAGCACATTATTAGTGATCATCCGACCGAGACAAACACTGACTGTGTCGGCGAGATGATTTCAGTCAGGATTTCCTTGAGCCAATTCGCAAGCACCTTTGAGATCAACTTGTATAAAACATTACAAAGGCTTATAGGTCTAAACTCAGTGACCTTCTCTGGGTTTTTGACCTTGGGTATGAGCACAATAGTAGTTTCATTCCACCCATTCGGCATAGGAGCACCATTCTGCACACCCAGCACTTCCTCCTTCACTTTTGGTCCGACCAGCTCCAAAAACCGCTTATAAAATATAGTCCGCATGCCATCCGGACCCGGTGCTTTCAAATCACCAATGGAATTTAGGGCCTCCTTGACTTCCTGTTCTAAGAATTCACGGGTTAGGCGAGTGTTCATATCATGTGTGACCGAGGTGTGTATGTGGGACAACACCTCGTCATTGGCGATACCTGCAGAAGACACGAACAAACTTTTGTAGTGGTCAGTTATAATTTTTCCTATCTCCTCTTCTCCCTCCACTACTTCACCCCCTCCTTTCTAAGCTTCCTTATCATATTCATCCTCTTCCTCTCATTTGCATGGGTGTGGAAAAAAATGTATATTTTTATCTCCTTTCTCCAACCAATTAACATGCACCCTCTGCCTCCAATATAAATTTTACTAATCCTCTAGCCTACTTAGCTTAAAGTGAAGAAGATGCTCCTGGTTTATTTGATGGTGACTAGTACAACTACGCTGGCAGTTCTCAACCTCCTTCTTTGCCTTCTTAATTCTTCCTTTTAGCTCTCCCAACACCTTTCAATCTCACTTTGTGATTTCTCCCCCACCTTAGCCAGTTCTTCCTTAACAGAAACATCACCCTCTGCAAATGTTGCATTCCACACCTCTTCCACCACCCAAGCACACTCCTCCTCCATCAACCACCTTGCCTCAAACCGGAACACCCCATCACCTATAGAACCTTCTCCCTCCTGTTGCATGCCATCCACTGATACGTCTCCAACGTATCTACTTTTTTAAACACTTTTGCCCTTATTTTGGACTCTAATTTGCATGATTTGAATGAAACTAACCCGGACTGACGCTGTTTTCAGCAGAACTGCCATGATGTTGTTTTATGTGTAGAAAAGAAAAGTTCTCAGAATGTCCTGGAAATCCACGGAGGCACTTTTTGGAATTAATAAGAATTTTTTGTGAAAGAATTAATGCCAGGGGGCCCACAGCGTGTCCACGAGACAGGGGGGCGCGCCCCCCTAGGGCGCGACCTCCTATCTCGTGGGCCCCCTGGACCTCCTCCGACCTCAACTCCAACTCCATATATTCCGTCTCGGGGAGAAAAAAATCGGAGAGAAAGTTTCATCGTGTTTTACGACACGGAGCCGCCGCCAAGACCTAATCTCTCTCGGGAGGGCTAATCTGGAGTCCGTTCGGGGCTCCGGAGAGGGGGATTCGTCGTTGTCGTCATCATTAACCATCCTCCATCACCAATTTCATGATGCTCACCGCCGTGCATGAGTAATTCCATCGTAGGCTTGCTGGACGGTGATGGGTTGGATGAGATTTACCATGTAATCAAGTTAGTTTTGTTAGGGTTTGATCCCTAGTATCCACTATGTTCTGAGATTGATGTTGCTATGACTTTGCTATGCTTAATGCTTGTCACTAGGGCCCGAGTGCCATGATTTCAGATCTGAACCTATTATGTTTTCATGAATATATGTGTGTTCTTGATCCTATCTTGCAAGTCTATAGTCACCTATTATGTGTTATGATCCGACAACCCCGATGTGACAATAATCGGGATACTTCTCGGTGATGACCGTAGTTTGAGGAGTTCATGTATTCACTATGTGTTAATGCTTTGGTCCGGTTCTCTATTAAAAGGAGGCCTTAATATCTCTTAGTTTTCACTAGGACCCCGCTGCCACGGGAGGGTAGGACAAAAGACATCATACAAGTTCTTTTCCATAAGCACGTATGACTATTTACGGAATACATGCCTACATTACATTGATGAATTGGAGCTAGTTCTATATCACCCTATGTTATAACTATTGCATGAGGAATCGCATCTGGCATAATTATCCATCACTGGTCCATTGCCTACGAGCTTTTCATATATTGTTCTTCGCTTATTTACTTTTCCGTTGCTACTATTACAACTGCTACAAAAACCCCAAAACATTTATCTTTACTGTTGCTACCGTTACCTTTATTATCATACCACCTTTGCTACTAAATACTTTGCTGCAGATACTAAGTTATCCAGGTGTGGTTGAATTGACAACTCAACTGCTAATACTCAAGAATATTCTTTGGCTCCCCTTGTGTCGAATCAATAAATTTGGGTTGTACTTCACCCTCGGAAGCTGTTGCGATCCCCTACATTTGTGGGTTATCAAGACTAATTTCTGGCGCTGTTGCCGGGGAGCATAGCTCTATTCTCTGAGTCACTTGGGATTTATATCTGTTGACCACTATGAAGAACTTGAAAGACGCTAAGACCAAGATTTTGCCCTCAACTACGAGGGGAGGTAAGGAACTGCCATCTAGCTCTGCACTAGATTCTCCTTCCATTATTAGTAGGCTTGCGACACCTAAACCTGCTACTACTATGAATTCTGATATGTCACATGTTATTGATGATTCCACTTCTGTTATGCATGATGAAACTACTTCTATGTGTGATACTACTTTGCCATTAGGTGAATTTCTAGATGAACAACTTGCTAGAGTTAGGGGGAATGAAAATATTGAAGAACCTATTATTGATGATAGTGATGATGAACGTTCCCCCAATGATTATGTATTACATGTTGTTCCTAAGGGTTATGTTATGAATGAAGCAGCTGCTATGGAAATTCTTGCTTGCAATGATAGAAATGATCTTAAGAAATTATTAGCTAAATGGAAGCAGCAGTCTCTTAATGCTAGAATGAAACCCAATCCTGCTTTTGCCACTTCACCTATTTGTGTTACTGATAAGGATTATGAATTCTCTGTTGATCCTGATATTATTATTTTAGTTGAATCTGATCCTTTCTATGGCCTTGAATCTGAAACTGTTGTGGCACATCTTACCAAGTTGAATGATATAGCCACCCTATTTACTCATGATGAGAAGTCTCGCTATTTATATATCCTTAAGATATTTCCGTTCTCATTAAAGGGTGATGCTAAGACTTGGTATAATTCTCTTGCTCCTGGTTGTGTGCGTAGTCCCCGGGATATGATTTATTACTTCTCTGCTAAATATTTCCCTGCCCATAAGAAACAAGCTGCCTTGAGGGAAATATATAATTTTGTGCAAATCAAAGAAGTGAGTCTCCCACAAGCTTGGGGGAGGCTTCTCCGGTTACTTAATGCTTTGCCCGATCATCCTCTTAAGAAAAATGAAATACTTGATATCTTTTATAATGGACTAACCGATGCTTCCAAGGACTACTTGGATAGTTGTGCTGGTTGTGTTTTTAGGGAAAGAATAGTCGACGAAGCCGAAATCTTATTGAATAATATGTTGACTAATGAAAATAATTGGACTCTTCCCGAGCCAGTTCCTGAAGTAATTCCTGAACCAATTGAGCCAACTTCTGAGCCTATTCCTAAACCCACTCCAAAGAAGAGAGGTGTTTTATTTCTCAGTCCTGAAGATATGAAATAGGCAAAGAAGTCAATGAAATAAAAAGATATCAAAGCTAAAGATGTTAAGAATTTACCACCTATTGAAGAAATACATGGTCTTAATTTACCGCCTGAAGAACCACATTGTCTTGATAACCCGACACAGGTAGTAAAGGTAAATTCTCTCTATAGATATGATAAAGTTGAAATACCCTCTACTAAATTTCATATCCCATGCTTAGATGAATTTGATGACTTTATGGCTACACAAGAAAGTTTTAATGCTTATGTTGGTAGAGAGTTAAAGAATAATGCTTTCGAGATAGGGCACGTAGGTGATAATCGGGCTAGAGTTAAAGATGAACTTCACCGCGTTAGCAAATAGGCTTCTATGGTTGCTACTCAAGTTGAGCAAGTACTCAAAGCTCAAAATGATTTGCTTGATGAATTGAATAATAAAAATGACTTTGCCGTTATAGTGGCTACTAGAACTGGTAAAATGACTCAGGAACCTTTGTATCCTGAAGGCCACCCTAAGAGAATCGAGCAAGATTTTTGAGAAATAATTTAGAGGCACCTAGTTCTTCTAAAAAGAAGAAGAAGAAAGACGATAGAATCTTGCATGCTTCTAGTGAACCTACTGTAGACACACCTGAGAATCCCAATGATATTTCTATCTCTGATGCTGAAACACAATCAGGTGATGAACATGAACCTAGCGATAATGTTAATGATAATGTTCATGTTGATGCTCAACCTAGCAAAAACAATGATGTAGAGATTGAACCTGCTGTTGATCTTGATAACCCACAATCAAAGAATCAACGTTATGATAAGAGAGATTTTGTTGCTAGGAAGCACGGTAAAGAAAGAGAACCATGGGTTCCGAAACCCATGCCCTTTCCTCCTAAACCATCCAAGTCAAAGGATGATGAGGATTTTGAGCGCTTTGCTGAAATGATTAGACCTATTTTCTTACGTGTGAGCTTAATTGATATGCTTAAAGTAAATCCTTATGCTAAGTATATGAAGGATATCATCACAAATAAAAGAAAGATACCGGAAGATGAAATTTCCACCATGCTTGCTAATTACACTTTTAAGGGTGGAATACCAAAGAAACTTGGAGATCCGGGTGTTCCAACTATACCATGCTCCATTAAAAGAAATTATGTCAGAACTACTTTATGTGATCTTGAAGCCGGTGTTAGTGTTATGCCTCTGTCTTTATATCGTAGACTTGAATTGAATAAGTTGACACCTACTGAAATATCTTTGCAAATGGCTGACAAATCAACTGCTATACCTGTCGGCATTTGTGAGGACGTGCCTGTTGTTGTTGCAAATGTCACTATCTTAACGGACTTTGTTATTCTTGATATTCCTGAGGACGATAGTATGTCTATTATCCTTGGTAGACCTTTCCTTAATACTGCAGGGGCTGTTATTGATTGCAACAAAGGCAATGTCACTTTTCATGTTAATGGTAATGAGCATACGGTACACTTTCCGAGGAAACAAGCTCAAGTTCATAGCATCAATTCTATTGAAAAAGTTCCAACTATCATTTTTGGAGATTTTGAATTTCCTCTTCCTACTGTCAAGAAAAAGTATGATATTCTTATTGTTGGGGATTTTCATATCTCCGTTGAGGTAACTTAGTGTTATTCGAAATTTCTCCAGTTCCGTGTTATTCGGAATGAGTTTGTTAACAAGACTTGATCAACCTTGTTAGCGGGTTCATTTTGATGATCACGAGATGGATGAAACTAGAAGGCACGACCTTCTGTACCCTCTTTTTACTTTCTGTTATTTAGAATAAATAAAGCAAAAATAGTATTATCCGTCTGTTTTCTGAATTATCCGTGCATTAAAAATAGTCCGAAAATAAAAGTGCTCCAAATGCCCTGCCAATTTAGTATGATTTTTTCTGGAATATTTGAGGATTTTAGGCACTGAAAACACTGCAGGAGGGGCAAGCACCAGGCCACGAGAGAGGAGGGCGCGCCCCCCTGTAGGGCGCGCCCCCTGTCTCATGGGCCCCTGGTGGCTCCCCTCCACTTATGCGAGCACCCACACACTTCATCTTCTACCCAAAAAAAATCCCCATCCAGCTCAAGCACGAGTTCTAGCTCGTTTTGCTGCGATTTTCGATCTCTTAGCTCAAAGCTCCATTCACAAAACTGCTTTGGGAGATTGTTGCTTGGTATGTGACTCCTCCATTGGTCCAATTAGTTTTTGTTCTAGTGCTTTATTCATTGCAAATTTTTGTTACTTCGGTGACCATGTACTTGAGCTTGCATGTTAAATTTTTGAGGTCCCAAGCAATTCCAATGCATGATATGGGCTCTAGGCACTTGTAGGAGTAGTTGCTATCAATCTTGTTTAGTTTTATCCACTTTTATTTTGAAGTTACTAAAATTTCAGAAATTTTCAGAAAAATAAATATGCTTAGAAGAATGTACCAAGGAGGTTCCTCAGCAAAGAAAGGGCCAAGAATTGCTATACGTGAACAAGATGTTAATTTTCCAAGGGACGCAATTGTACGGGCTTGTGAGTGGCCATCCGATGATTTTATGGTCGAAGCAGGCTTTAAGGAAGAATTCGACGCGTATGTGCATAATGCCGAGCTGGAGGACTTCTTACAAGATAAGTGTCCTCAAGAGTGCTGTGTTAGGTTATAAAGGTTATAACTTGGGGGCAATAGTTGCACGTAGGTTGCAGAATAATAGTAAAAGGGGAAATTTCTTTGGAGGAATTTATGCAACCCGTGTGGCTAATTTTCTTAATATAGCTCCACGAGAGGGGGATATGATTGTACCTCCTGTTTATTTAGATAAAGAAGCTATGTTTGATCATCATTTTCTTGAGAGGAATGAACAATTCCTCCATTATCGACTAATCTATGACAGACGCAATGTCGTCCCTGTTACTCTTCCTGCTCCCTACCTTTTTGATTATCAGGCAAAAGGAAGATATGTTATCACCAGGGAAGAAGCTGCTGATTACGACAGGGGAATGGGGGCAGCTCGTCAACACGCTGTAGCTCAGGAGGCGGTCGCCTGCGCATCTCAGTACTACCCCAGTTTCACTTATGGATATCAGTCAGGCGGTCCTTGGTATTAAACCAACTTAGGCCAAAAGCCTAAGCTTGGGGGAGTACATATTTCTCACCGATTTACATCCATGTTCACACACTAGTCGTCGGTGCTCATACTCTTTCATTGTATTATCCATGTTAGTTTAAATTTCTTTTTCTAGTTTTCTTCTTGTGTGTTTGATAAACCTTGAGAAAAACCAAAAAATTAGTTAGTTAATTTCCTTGCTTGTAGTAGGATTAAAATGAAAACCCCAAAAGATTTCTAGTTCTTCTTCTTACTTGTTGGGAGCTTTCCCGTGTAAATAGTTTTATTTTCTTTTCTTTCCTTTGAGGGTCGAGAAGACCATATTGAAAATGCTTAGTGGCTCTTATATGCATGATTGTTTATTTAATTTAGAGCCCATATTACTTGTCTTCTCTCTTAAGTTGAATGCTTGCAGATTCCAGCTTAGTCCAATGCACATACACTCTTATTATTATACACATCGTTCGGTCGTGCGAGTGAAAGGCAATAATGACGATATATGATGGACTTATTGGGATGAGAAAAGCTGGTATGAACTCGACCTCTCTTGTTTTTGTAAATATGATGAGTTCATCGTTCCTGAGCCAGCTATTATGAAGTAAACATATTTGCAATGACATTTAGAGATTATAGTTACTTGTGCCATGCTTGATTAGTTATGAGTTATAATGGTTTACCTTGCATGCCAACATGCTATTAGAATGATTATGATGTGATATGATGGGATGATATCCTCCTTTGAATAAATTGAGTGACTCGACTTGGCACATGTTCACGCATGTAGTTGAATAAAACCAACATAGCCTTCATGATATTTATGTTCATGGTGGATTATATCCTACTCATGCTTGTACTCGGTCTGAATTAATTTTAATGCATGCTTACGACTGTTGTCGCTCTCTCAGTTGGTCGCTTCCCAGTCTTTTGCTAGCCTACACCTGTACTAAGTGGGAATACTGCGTGTGCATCCAAACTCCTTAAACCCCAAAGTCGTTCCATAAGAGTCCACTATACCTACCTATACGCGGTATCTACCTGCCGTTCCAAGTAAACTTGTATGTGCCAAACTCCAAACCTTAAAATGAAATTCTGTTTTGTATGCTCGAGCAGCTCATGTTACAACTAGGGCTGCCTATATCTTCCATGCTAGGTGGGTTATTCTCAGAGGAATGGACTCCGCTCCTCATTCACGAGAAAGGGTCGGTAACCGGGATGCCCAGTCCCATGATCCAAAAAGATCAAATCAAATCAAAATAATTAAACAAAACTCCCCAGGGTTGTTGTATGTTGGAGGCACTCGTTGTTTTGAGCAAGCCATGGATTGATGCTTGTTGGTGGTTGGGGGAGTATAAACCTTTACCATTCTGTTTGGGAACTGCCTATAATGCATGTAGTATGGAAGATACAGCCATCTCTTAGGTGTTGCATTGACAACAAAAGTATACTGCTCAAAATGTTATTCAATCTCTATTTTAAAATTGAGCTCTGGTACCTCTACAAATCCCTGCTTCCCTTTGCAAAGGGCCTATCTATTTACTTTTATGTTGAGTCATCATCCTTCTTATTAAAAGCACCCGCTGGAGAGCACACTGTCATTTGCATGTATTATTATTGGTTTATATTGGGTATGACTTGACTGGATCTCTTTTACCATGAATTACAATGTTTAGTCAGTCCTTGGTCTTTAAAGGTGCTCTGCATTTATGTTTTGCGGTCCTAGAAAGGGCTAGCGAGATACCATTTTGTTATATCATGTTATAATTATTTTGAGAAAGAGTTGTCATCCGAGTTTTATTATTATGGCTCGCTAGCTGATTATGTTATTGATATGAGTGATTGTGAGAGCTAAGTATTATTGTGAGTATGGTTAGTTCATAATATTTGCTGAAGCTTGAATGCTGGCTTTTCATGTTTACAACAACAAGAGCAAACAGAGTTTGTAAAAGTTTTTATTTATCACTTTCAGTTTATCAACTAAATTGCTTGAGGACAAGCAAAGGTTTAAGCTTGGGGGAGTTGATACGTCTCCAATGTATCTACTTTTCCAAACACTTTTGCCCTTGTTTTGGACTCTAATTTGCATGATTTGAATGAAACTAACCCAGACTGACGCTGTTTTCAGCAGAACTACCATGATGTTGTTTTATGTGTAGAAAAGAAAATTTCTCAGAATGTACTGGAAATCCACGGAGGCACTTTTTGGAATTAATAAGAATTTTTGGCGAAATAATTAATGCCAGGGGCCCCACAACCTGTCCACGAGATAGGGGGGCGCCCCCCCCTAGGGCGTGGCCTCCTATCTCATGGGCCCCCTGGATCTCCTCCAACCTCAACTCCAACTCCATATATTCCGTCTCGGGGAAAAAAATTGGAGAGAAAGTTTCATCGCGTTTTACGACACAGAGCCACCGCCAAGCCCTAATATCTCTTGGGAGGGCTGATCTGGAGTCCGTTCGGGGCTCCGGAGAGGGGGATTCGTCACCGTCGTCATCATCAACCATCCTCCATCCTCCATCACCAATTTCATGATGCTCACTGCCGTGCGTGAGTAATTCCATCGTAGGCTTGCTAGATGGTGATGGGTTGGATGAGATTTACCATGTAATCAAGTTAGTTTTGTTAGGGTTTGATCCCTAGTATCCACTATGTTCTGAGATTGATGTTGCTATGACTTTGCTATGCTTAATGCTTGTCACTAGGGCCCGAGTGCCATGATTTCAGATCTGAACCTATTATGTTTTCATGAATATATGTGTGTTCTTGATCCTATATTGCAAGTCTATAGTCACCTATTATGTGTTATGATCCGACAACCCCAATGTGATAATAATCGGGATACTTCTCGGTGATGACCGTAGTTTGAGGAGTTCATGTATTCACTATGCGTTAATGCTTTGGTCCGGTTCTCTATTAAAAGGAGGCCTTAATATCCCTTAGTTTCCACTAGGACCCCGCTGCCACGGGAGGGTAGGACAAAAGACGTCATACAAGTTCTTTTCCATAAGCACGTATGACTATTTACAGAATACATGCCTACATTACATTGATGAATTGGAGCTAGTTCTATATCACCCTATGTTATAACTATTGCATGAGGAATCGCATCCGACATAATTATCCATCACTGGTCCATTGCCTATGAGCTTTTCATATATTGTTCTTTGCTTATTTATTTTTCCATTGCTACTGTTACAACTACTACAAAAACCCAAAAACATTTATTTTTACTGTTGCTACCGTTACCTTTATTATCATACCACCTTTGCTACTAAATACTTTGCTGCAGATACTAACTTATCCAGGTGTGGTTGAATTGACAACTCAACTGCTAATACTCAAGAATATTCTTTGGCTCCCCTTGTGTCGAATCAATAAATTTGGGTTGTACTTCAGCCTCGGAAGCTGTTGCGATCCCCTACACTTGTGGGTTATCATCCACCAGAACTATAACCGGTCTGTGATCAGGCTGGCGAGGATCCTTGTTTATTACTTTATATAGAGGAAACAACTCACGCCAGTTATTGCAAGCCACCGCCCGATCCAGCCTCTCCCTTGTACATCCTTCAACATCATGCCAATTGTTACACCACGTATAGGGATGTCCTTCAAATCCTCGAGCCCGCACAACTCCAGTGTGTCACGAAAAGCATCCATACATCCCTGGGCCCGAGCCGGCCCTCTTTCCTTCTCATTTGCAAATAGGATTTTGTTAAAATTGCCCAAACATATCCATGGTAGGTTCAGCTGCCCCTTCAGTGACTGCGATGCCTTCCACACATTTTCTTTCTCCCCCACTTTAGACTCCCCATACAAGCCCGTGAACCACCGCTGCACTCCATTTTCCTCCATCACCACCACATCTATAAAGTATGTATCCTTCCATCATAGTCGTACATCCACTTGTTGGAGATATGCCCTAGAGGCAATCATGTATGATGATATTTGTTGTGTGTTTATGAATAAAGATAGTTCTTGGATGTAATCAATGATACTTGTTGGCAAGTATGTGACTTGTCTGTGATATCTTGTGTTGTATGATACATCCTAAATTGTCCCTAGTCGCAAGTGACGTGTGGGCACACGTTAGACTAGACTAGCATATGACACGGTGGATGGCTCGGTCTCACTAACCATGGAGCATTGGATGCTAACCGGATAATATGGACTTGGAAGGATCTGGTCGGATTCGACGTAGTCTAATCCGAGTCGAGATAAGGTCCGAGTCGGACAGACCCAACTATGAGACGCAGCGATATGTCATCTGTGAGTCTCTAGTACGACATATGTTCTATGTCCTAAGACTTGAGCTGACGCATGTACTCGGGATGGTGACAGACTTGCTTTGGGCCAACCAAACGCTACTCCATGACTAGGTAGTTACAAAGGCAGGTTTCGGGTTTGTCCAGTCCCATGCTGCGAGACATGGTCGAGCAAGATGGGATTTGCCCCTCCGATCAGGAGAGATATACTTTGGGCCCCTCGTGTGATCTAACCAGGATAAGCATGAACATGCAACAAGGATTATGAGATAATCCGGATAGTGGTCGGTATCAATGGAACGAGAAAGAGGTCGGGCTAGCACAAGGATGACAGTCTCGTCTTGAGCCAGACAACATATATCGTGAGGCAAAGGGAACAAAAGTGTGACACGTTGTACAGGTTCGCCTAACCAACTTCATAGTCTGCTTGGTGGTCGTCACGCCTTGCTAGAGGCCGCTACCAACCGTGCAGGTAGGAGGTGATCCGAACTGTGACCAAGCCGACTTGAACCTAAGGGGTCGCGTGCTTAAGGGAAGGAACCTACGAGGTTGGTTCGGAGGAGACTGGTCGGATGTGATCCGAACTGGACTTGGAACGCGACCGAGTAGACTTTGGGCTTTAGGGTGCGTGTGAGGCCCAAGTGTTGAGCCCGCGATGGACACCTATATAAAGTGGAGGTGCGGCACACTCATGAGGGTTGATCACTTCGGCACCGTCGTTAGGGCTTTGCATGTGTTGCAACTAGCCACCTCCACTCGTCACCGACTCTGTGATCGGACCTAGCAGTCCGCCGCATGGTGTTCCTCCTACACGCGCGGATACCATTAGAGGCGGTGCACTTGCGCCACTCCGGCGAACCTGTTCGCGGGATCCGATCGGCTATGTGGGAGATCGGCAAGGAGGAGACGACTCCGGGAATGCGAGGCGACTCCGGGAACGCGCTGCCTCAACTCTACTTCTGCTGCATGGCACTGCGCGTCTAGTGGTAACGATCTGTGATCCATCTCCCGTAGCATGTTCTTAGTTGTTCTGTGTGTAGGAAATTTTAATTTGCAGTCGACGCACCCTACGTTGAACCCAACACCACTCCCCTTCGCCAAAAGAGAGCGAGCCCTCCCCAGCGACCTTCCGGATCTTTCACCACCATGTTTGGCATACCAAGCTCCCACCTCAAATGCTCCATCTCCCTCCCATAGCTTTTAGTTTCAGAGAGAAAGAACACATCATGATCTTCCACCTTCTGTAGTTCCAAAAGGCTTCAAACTACTGCGGGGTTCCCAAGCCCCCGACAGTTCCATGCTATAAGTTTCATTTTTGCTCGTGGAGCTATTCCGACAGCCCCGCCTCATGGTTTTGAGTCATCTTCTCCTCTGCCCAAGCCATATTCTAACTATCTTCCTCCCCCTCAACAACATCCATGTCCGCACCTTGCCTCTTCTCTCCTACGACCACACCAAGGCCCTACTGATTATGTATCCCCTCCTCCCTTTTTATTCTCTTAAATCTGGACATTTGCTTCTCTACCAGCTTCTCCTTTTGTGAACTATGGACCAGCCCCTCACTTATTCCCTCTTCCACAAACACCTCCCTTCCTTCGCTCCACCAGCTACCTTTGCTTTTTCAGTCATGGCCTTATCTGCTTTGCCCACCTCTACAACCACTAGTTCACTCCCTCTACTATGACTTGTTGCTTTGGTCATGGTCTCAAAAGAGAGTTGCTTCCTGATTCCACCATCTCTGGCATTCTCTATAGTCATCGACGGATTGGACTTGAGCGGGGTAGTTACTTCCTCATCAATACCCTTCTTCTCTCCCTTGTCTTTGATCATCAAATTGTTATTTTTCCGCCAAGAATCACTATCACTCCCTGATAAGCTCCTGTGTCCCCCCACTGAAACTCCTCCCACTCCCTTCGCTCCTGCTCCCCCATAGCTTCTGTTATTTGTCCATGAGCCCCAATTCCCTTCAAGCACTCTTTTAGGTATGAAAGCCTTCATCCATGCACCGTATTTGGGCCACCTCCCCCTTCTTCAGCTTTGAAATACACTCCTTGTTCACATGTCCCAGCCTTCCATAGGTATAACAAAAATCAGGCAGAAATTCATACTCAAACCTACACCAAAGATCCACTTCCCTTCCCTTACCTGGCCCAATGATCCTTCTCTTCTTCTCCTCCTCGCCTTCCTCCCTAGTGAACCCTCGCATTAGAGGTTGTTGAATGTCAATTCTGACTTTGACTCTTAAGAAGCTCCCTATGGCCATCTCATCAGGTCCAACATCTACTTCTGAAGTCTCCCCCATGAACCCGCCGATTGCTTCCCCTGCCTCACGACACATCATGCCAAGTGGTATGTTAAAGATCCTGACCCACACTGGTACCCAATGAAATTCAAACTCCTTTAGGGTTTTCCTAGGTACAAAATGCTCCATAACCAGGAGACCCTTTCTGAACTCCCATGGCCCATCATCCAAACCCTTCCTTTTCCCCGCTGGTTGATGAAAAGTGAACAGAAAAGTGTTCTCACCCATGTCTTTGTAGTACAATCCCTTCAAAGGGCACCAGACCCTGTCCAGTGCGTTCTTAAGGCCTTCAGTGTATGCCAGCTTGTCGGACATGAGTTTAGCAATTGCCTGCAACTCTACCATTCCCACCTTGTTCCCTTCTCCCCAAACGATCTTCCTCCCCCTGCTCTCCATCTCCGACAACTTCAAGATCTTCATTAGCCCCTCCATATGCTTCATCCTACTCAAGGACCCCAACCTGACCATGAACCCTCGGACCAAAATTCAGGGCAAAAAACATGGTGTACGATTGTGCGCCCTAGATCACATGAAAGGCCTATGGTGTGGAAAAGGAGGAGAAAGCAGATCTGGACTCAAACTGATCTACAGGGTCTGGGTTCCAGTGGCGGCACAGGCACAGAAACCCTAGAAGGCGATCGCTTCCTGATCGCTCACGAGATCGCCCGAGAAAACCTAACCGTCACCCACGGGACAGACAACAGGTGCAAACAATTAAAAGGAAACATCTAATCTACTAGTATTTCTTTGGACGAACAAGACCACCAAAAGAGTCGAGCATCAGGAAGTTTCTCAGGTGGTGTCTCATGTGTTTAAAGGAATCAGGATGGGGGCCACCGGCTGGCAAAACTAAATTAACTAGTGCACAATTAGGAGAGTCAAACTTTATCTGTAGCATGCCGAGATGTAAAAGGCAAATCAGTTTAAATAAAGTAGGAGTCCAGTATGTTTGGAAAGCTTGCGTGCTTCTAATTCTTGTTAGATGGGTCGGCTATACTAGTATAAATAGCCATAGTACGGTCAATGTATAGGCATGTTATTTTATAAAATAGACACGATGTGTTTTCAAAGGTAGACACCCATATCAAGTTTTAGAGGGATCTTTAGAAAACCTCTGTGTTGCGATTTCTTTGTAGAAATTGTTTTGGCGTGTGAGTACCATCGTCGAGATTGGTTTTCTCGTGCTAATCCTCAAGGTTCAAACCCTCTATTTCATGTACATCGTGTGCGCAGGCGAGAGGCTACTGCCGCTGAAGGTGGAGTGTCGTGAAAGGTCGGGCCGCAACAACGGATTGGGTCTCGCATTGAGGTTTGATACATTTTTTTCTCTCTGGTTCTTGAGTTGATCTACTTGTGTTGCTGCAATGGTGAATACATAGAAATCAAATTCAAGTGTGCATGGTGCACATGAAGGAGATGCAGAGGACGAGGTGCCCTTGCCCATCTATGATGTAAGTGTTGCCCCGACTATTGTGCTAGGATTGGAGGAAACTCGTGACTATGTGCTGAATCAAGTGGGGAGGCTCATCGACAAGGTCGAGGAAAGTCTTGGAAAAAAGATAGCTGATCTTACTGAGGCCGTTCATCGACTGAGACCACGACCGCCGCCTAGTTATGGGTCTGCTGCACCGCGACATCATTAGCAATTACCTAGACAACGGGTACATGAACATGTTCAAAACCATGGTGAGAATCAAGATCATTAGTCTGAGGGGGCTGGTAGCTATGATGAGCCTATACGATGTCTTTATAATCATCATGGTGGTGTATAATACGTCTCCGTCGTATCTACTTTTCCAAACACTTTTGCCCTTGTTTTGGTCTCTAACTTGCATGATTTGAATGGAACTAACCCGGACTAACGCTGTTTTCAACAGAACTGCCATGGTGTTATTTTTGTGAAGAAATAAAAGTTCTCGGAATGACCTAAAAATCCATGGAGCAACTTTTCAGAATTAATAAAAAATATTGGTGAAAGAATTAGCACCAGGGGCCCTGCACCCTGTCCACGAGGGTGGGGGGCGCGCCCCCTGCCTCGTGGCCCCCCTGGACCTCCACCGACCTCAACTCCAACTCCATATATTTGCTTTCGCGGAGAAAAAAATCAGAGAGGAAGTTTCATCACATTTTATGATACAGAGCCGCCTCCTAGCCCTAAACTCTCTCGGGAGGGCTGATCTGGAGTCCGTTCGGGGCTCCGGAGAGGGGGATTCATCGTAGTCATCATCATCAACCATCCTCCATCACCAATTTCATGATGCTCACCGCCGTGCGTGAGTAATTCCATCGTAGGCTTGCTGGACGGTGATGGGTTGGATGATATTTACCATGTAATCAAGTTAGTTTTGTTAGGGTTTGATCCCTAGTATCCACTATGTTCTGAGATTGATGTTGCTATGACTTTGCTATGCTTAATGCTTGTCACTAGGGCCCGAGTGCCATGATTTCAGATTTGAAGCTATTATGTTTTCATGAATATATGTGAGTTCTTGATCCTATCTTGCAAGTCTATAGTCACCTATTATGTGTTATGATCCGACAACCCCGAAGTGACAATAATCGGGATACTTCTCGGTGATGACCGTAGTTTGAGGAGTTCATGTATTCACTAAGTGCTAATGCTTTAGTCTGGTACTCTATTAAAAGGAGGCCTTAATATTCTTTAGTTTCCATTAGGACCCCGCTGCCACGGGAGGGTAGGACAAAAGATGTCATGCAAGTTATTTTCCATAAGCACGTATGACTATATTCAGAATACATGCTTACATTACATTGATGAACTGGAGCTAGTTCTGTGTCACCCTATGTTATAACTATTACATGAGGAATCGAATCAGACATAATTATCCATCACTGATCCAATGCCTATGAGCTTTTCACATATTGTGCCTTGCTTATTTACTTTACCGTTGCAACTGATACAATTACTACAAAACTGCTACTGTTACTTTTGCTACTGTTACCATTACTTCCATACTACTTTGCTACTAAATACTTTACTGCAGATACTAAGTTATCCAGTTGTGGTTGAATTGACAACTCGACTGCTAATACTTGAGAATATTCTTTGGCTCCCCTTGTGTCGAATCAATAAATTTGGGTTGAATACTCTACTCTCGAAAACTGTTGCGATCCCCTATACTTGTGGGTCACCAAGACTATTTTCTGGCACCGTTGCCGGGGAGCATAGCTCTATTCTTTGAGTCACCTGGGATTTATATCTGTTGGTCACTATGAGGAACTTGAAAGACGAAATAATTAAGATTTATCCCTCAACTACAAGGGGAGGTAAGGAACTGCCATCTAGCTCTGCACTAGATTCTCCTTCTGTTATGAGTAAGCTTGCGACACCTAAACCTGCTTCTGCTATTAATTCTGATATGTCGCATGTTATTAATGATGCCACTTCTACTATGCATGATACTTATGATGAAACTACTTCTGTGCTTGATACTACTGTGCCATTAGGTGAATATCTTGATGAACAACTTGCTAGGGCTAGTGAGAATGAAATTCTTGAAACTGATATTATTGAAGATAGTGATGATGAAGGTTCTCCCCCTAAATATGAATTGCATGTTGTTCCTGAGGGTTATGTTATGGATGAAGAAACTTCTAGAGATTTTCTTGCTTGCAATGATAGATCTGATCTTAAGAAGTTATTAGCTAAGCTGAAACAGAAATCTCTGAATGCTAGAATGAAATATGACCCTGCTTTTTCTACTTCACCTATCTTTGTTACTGATAAGAATTATGATTTCTCTGTCGATCCTGAGATAATTACTTTGGTCGAATCTGATCCTTTTTATGGCTATAAATCTGAAACTGTTGTGGCACATCTTACTAAGTTAAATGATATAGCCACCTTGTTCACTAATGATGAGAAATCTCGCTACTATTATATCCTTAAGATATTTCCATTCTCTTGATGCTAAAACTTGGTTTAATTCTCTTGATCCTGGTTGTGTGCGTAGTCCCCAGGATATGATTTATTACTTCTCTGCTAAATATTTCTTTGCTCATAAGAAACAAGCTGCCTTAAGGAAAATATATAATTTTGTGCAAATTGAAGAAGAGAGTCTGCCACAAGCTTGGGGGAGGCTTCTCCGATTACTTAATGCTTTGCCTGATCATCCTCTTAAGAAAAGTGAAATACTTGATATCTTTTATAATGGACTAACTGATGCTTCCAAGGACCACTTGGATAGTTGTGCTGGTTGTGTTTTAAGGGAAAGAACAGTTGATCAAGCTGAATGCTATTGAATAACATGTTGACTAATGAAAACAATTGGACACTTCCTTAGCCAACTCTTGAGCCAACTCCTAAACCAACTCCGAAGAAAAGGGGTGTTCTATTTCTCAGTCCTGAAGATATGCAAGAGGCAAAGAAATCTATGAAAGAAAAAGGTATTAAAGCTGAAGATGTTAAGAATTTACCTCCTGTTGAAGAAATACATGGTCTTAATGTACCTATCGAAGAAACACATGGTCTTGATAACCCGACACAGGTAGTAAAGGTGAATTCTCTCTATAGATATGCTAAATTTGAAATCCCGTCTACTAAGTTTGCTAGCCAATGCTTGGATGAATTTGATGACTTTATGGCTAGATAGGAAAACTTTAATGCTTATGTTGGTAGACAATTGAAACAAAATGCTTATATGATTGGACACTTGAGTGATTATATGGCTAGAGTTAAGGGTGAACTTAAACTCATTAGCAAACATGCTTCTATGGTTAACACTCAAGCAGAAGAAGTACTTAAGGCTCAAGATGATTTGCTTGATGAATTAAATAATAAACATGACTTTGCTATTAGAGTGGCTACTAGAACAGGTAAAATGACTCATGAACCTTTGTATCCTGAAGGCCACCCTAAGAGAATTGAGCAAGATTCTCAGACAAATAATGTTGATGCACCTAGTCCTTCTAAAAAGAAGAAAAAGAAGAATGATAGGACTTTGCATGCTTCTAGTGAACCTGTTGTAGACACACCTGAGAATCAATGATATTTCTATTTCTGATGCTGAAACACAATTTGGTGATGAACAGGAACCCAGTGATAATGATAATGATAATGTTCATGTTGATGCTCAACCTAGTAATAATAATGATGCAGAGATTGAACCTATTGTTGATCTTTATAAATCACAATCAAAGAATCAACGATATGATAAGAGAGACTTTGTTGCTAGGAAGCACGGTAAAGAAAGAGAACCATGGGTTCAGAAACCCATGCCTTTTCCTCCTAAGCCAGCCAATAAAAAGGATGATGAGGATTTTGAGCGCTTTGCTGAAATGATTAGACATATCTTTTTGCGTATGCATTTGACTGGTATGCTTAAAGTAAATCCTTATGCTAAGTACATGAAAGATATTATTACAAATAAAAGAAAGATATTGGAAGCTGAAATTTCCACCATGCTTGCTAATTATACTTTTAAAGGTGGAATACCTAAGAAACTAGGAGATCCAGGAGTACCAACTATACCATGCTCCATTAAAAGATACTATGTTAAAACAACTTTATGTGATCTTGGAGCCGGTGTTAGTGTTATGCCTCCCTCTTTATATCATAGACTTGAATCGGATAAATTGACACCTACTGAAATATCTTTGCAAATGGCCGATAAATCAACTGCTATACCTGTCGGTATTTGTGAGGATGTGTCTGTTGTGGCTGCAAACGTTACTATCTTAACGGACTTTGTTATTCTTGATATTCTCGAGGACGATAGTATGTTGATTATCCTTGGTTGACCCTTTTTGAATACTGCAGGGGCTGTTATTGATTGCAACAAAGGCAATGTCACTTTTCATGTTATTGGTAATGAGCATACGGTACACTTATCAAGGAAACAACCTCAAGTTCATAGCATCAATTCTATTGGAAAAATTCCATCAATTATTATTGGAGGCTCCGAATTTCCTCTTCCTACTGTCAAGAAGAAATATGATATTCTTATTATTGGGGATGTTCATATCCCCGTTGAGGTAACCTAGTGTTATTCAAAATTTCTGCGGTTTCATGTTATTCAGAATGAGTTTGTTAACAAGACTTGATCAACCTTGCTAGTGGATTCCTTTTGACGAGCATGAGATGGATGAAGTTAGAAGGCACAACTTTCTATACCATCTTTCTACTTTCTGTTAATTAGATTAAATAAAGTAAAAATAGTATTTTCTGTCTGTTTTCTGAATTATCAATGCAATAAAAAATACCCCGAAATTAAAAGTTCTCTGAATGCCCTGCAAATTTAGTATGATTTTTCTGGAATATTTGAGAATATCTGGCACTAAGAACATAGCAGGGGAGCTGGCACCTGGCCACGAGGGTCAGGGGCGCGCCCTACACCCCTGGGCGGCCCCCCTGCCTCGTGGGCCCATGGTGTCGCCCTCCACTTATTCCTGCACCCACACACTTCATCTTCCTTCCAAAAAAATCACCATCTAGCTCAAGCACGAGTTCTAGCTTATTTTGCTGCCATTTTCGATCTCCTTGCTCAAAGCTCCATTCACAAAACTGCTTTGGGGGATTGTTCTTTGGTATGTGACTCCTCCAATGGTCCAATTAGTTTTTGCTCTAGTGCTTTATTCATTGCAAATTTGTGCTGCCTAGGTGACCCTGTTCTTGAGCTTGCATGTCAAATATTTATGGTCCCAAGTAGTTCTAATGCATGATATAGTCTCTAGGCACTTGTGGGAGTAGTTGTTATCAATTTTGTTGAGTTTGGTTCACTTTTATTTGAGTTACTAAAAATTTCTGAAATTTTCTGAAAAAGATGAAGAGATTCTTTTTGAGGGGCTCTTCTAGCCAAGGCTTGAAGAATAAACAAAGTAAGGAGAATGGAAAGCCCAAGTATAATCTCCCTCGCGTCGCGGAAGTGCGGCCGTGTGAATGGTCTTGTGATGATTTCTTGAGAGCAGGCGGGATTCACGATGATTTTTATTCGTTGGCTGATAATGCGGGCCTCACCGACTTCCTCCACGACCAGATCGAATAGTATTTCTTACTCACCAATACTTTCGTGCAAAATTTCTACTTTTATCCTAAGAAATCACCTCCTTAAGTAGAGTTTCATTTATATGATATGGCTAGGGAGATGTCACTATATGAATTTTGTGTGGTCTGCAAGATACCCTTCTGGGGCAACTTAGAGGAACCACATCATAAAGATGTGGATGGATTTATTGACCCTATTACTGTAGGGGAAACGAGGAAGGTTTCCGATGCAAGAATTACTAGCATACACTTTCTTGTTCTACGTTACTTTGCAATATTTTCTAGTAGATGCTTAATTGGTCGCGGAAACTAGGGAAACCTTAGTGTCCCGGATATTATTATTTTGTTCCATGCTTTATTTCGTGATAACTCTGTTAGTATGGGCGCTATTATTGCTAAACGATTAAGTCTGAATCGTACAAAGAGCCCCATCTTTGGGGGTATCTATGATTCACGCCTTGCTAAACACTTCAAGATACCTATTAGGCATTATGAGAAAGAGGAAAAGCTGCTGCCCCCTACTTTTCTAGATTATAAGAGCATGGTAGCACATGAGTTTATTGTTAAAAATGATGAGAAGTCGCTTGAATATAATTTGAGATTTCATAAGAAACACAGTGAGACTATTATCCTGCCTGTACCCTCTTTGTTTGACTTAACTGTAGGCACTTACCTCGTCTTGCCGGAGGCCGTTTATGCATACCGGGGCTAGACATCAGCCCCAGAGCCTGAGCTGGAACCACCACTTGATCCTTATCGTCCATCCTTTTATCAGTGGGATCCGGAGGAGATCGCCAGCCAGTGGTATCCGGATGACACTCCTCAGTACACCGGAGAGAGTAGCCGCGATCCATGGGCATAGACCAACTTAGGCCAAAAGCCTAAGCTTGGGGGAGTCTGTATTTCTCACCGACATTACATTCATGTTCACACACTCATTCTAGTCGTCGGTGCTCATAATTTTTCATTGTACTATCCATGCTAGTTTATTTTATTTTTTCTGCTTTCTTCTTGTGTGTTTAATAAACCTTAAGAAAAACCAAAAAAATAGGTAGTTTATTTTCCATGCTTGTAGTAATAATTAAAAGAAAACCCAAAAAGATTTTTCGTTCTTATTTTGCTTGTTGGGAGCTTTCCCGTGTAAATAGGTTTATTTCTTTTCTTTTCTTTGGGGGTCGAGAGGAGAAGACCATAATGAAAATGTTTAGTGGCTCCCATATGCATGATTGTTGATTTAACCAAGAGCCAATATTACCTTGTCTTCTCCCTTGAATTGAATGCTTGCAGATTCTAGCTTAGTCCAATGCACGTGCACAATTATTATTATCCACACCGTTCGGTCGTGCAAGTGAAAGGCAATAATGATGATATATGATGGACTGATTGAAATGAGAGAAGCTTGTATGAACTCGACCTCTCTTGTTTTTGTAAATATGATTAGTTCATCGTTCCTGATTCAGCCTATTATGAATAAACATGTTTGCAATGACAATTAGAGATTATAGTTGCTTATGCCATGCTTAATTAGCTAGGAGCTTATAATGGTTTACCTTGCGTGCCAACATGCTATTAAAATGGTTGTGATGTGGTATGATAGGGTGGTATCCTCCTTTGAATGATTCGAGTGACTTGACTTGGCACATGTTCACGCATGTAGTTGAAACAAAATGAACATAGCCTTCACGATATTTATGTTCATGGTGGATTATATCCTACTCATGCTTGCACTCAGTGTTGATTAACTTTAATGCATGTTCATGACTGTCGTCGCTCTCTAGTTGGTCGCTTTCCAGTCTCTTTCTAGCCTTCACCTGTACTAAGCGGGAATACTGCTTCTGCATCCAAACTCCATAAACCCCAAAGTTATTCCATATGAGTCCACCATACCTTCCTATATGCGGTATCTACCTTCCGTTCCAAGTAAATTTGTATGTGCCAAACTCCAAACCTTCAAATAAAATTCTGTTTTGTATGCTCGAACAACTCATGTATCAACTAGGGCTGTCTGTATCTTCCATGTTAGGCGGGTTATTCTCAAGAGGAGTGGACTCCGCTCCTCACTCACAAGAAAATGGCTGGTCACCGGGATGCCCAGTCCCATGCTTAAATCAAATCAAAATAATTGCAGACAAAACTCCCCTAGGATTGTTGTTAGTTGGAGGCACCCGTTGTTTCGGGCAAGCCATGGATTGATGCTTGTTGGTGGTGGGGGAGTATAAACTTTACCATTATGTTTGGGAACCGCCTATAATGTGTGTAGCATGGAAGATATCGAGATCTCTCAGTTGTTATGTTGACAGTGAAAGTATACCGCTCAAAATGTTATTTATCTCTATTTCAAAATCGAGCTCTAGCACCTCTACAAATCCCTGCTTCCTTCTGTGAAGGGCATATCTATTTAATTTTATGTTGAGTCATCACCCTCTTATTAAAAAGCACCCGCTGGAGAGCACAACTGTCATTTGCATGCATTACTATTAATTTAATTGGGTATGACTGGATCTCTTTTACCATGAATTACAATGTTTAGTCAGTTCTTGATCTTTAAAGGTGCTCTGCATTTATGTTTTGCGGTCTCAGAAAGGGCTAGCAAGATAACATCTTGTTATATCATATTATGATTGTTTTGAGAAAGTGTTGTCATCCGAGATTTATTATTATTGCTCGCTAGTGGATTATGCCATTGATATGAGTAAACATGATACCTAAGTGTTATTTTGAATATGGTTAGTTCATAATCTTTGCTGACAACTTGAATGCTGGCTTTACGTATTTGCAACAACAAGAGCAAACAGAGTTTGTAAAAGTTTTTCTTTATCACTTTCAGTTTGTCAACTGAATTGCTTGAGGACAAGCAAAGGTTTAAGCTTGGGGGAGTTGATATGTCTCCATTGTATCTACTTTTCCAAACACTTTTGCCCTTGTTTTGGACTCTAACTTGCATGATTTGAATGGAACTAACCCGGACTGACGTTGTTTTTAGCAGAACTGCCATGGTGTTATTTTTGTGTAGAAATAAAAGTTCTCGGAATGACCTGAAAATCCACGGAGCAACTTTTCAGAATTAATAAAAAATACTGGCGAAAGAATTAGCACCAGGGGGCCCACACCCTGCCACAAGGGTGGGGGGCGCCCCCCTAGGGCGCGCCCCCTGCCTCGTGGGCCCCCGGACCTCCACCGACCTCAACTCCAACTCCATATATTTGCTTTCGCGGAGAAAAAATCAGAGAGGAAGTTTCATCGCATTTTACGATATAGAGCCGCCGCCTACCCATAAACTCTCTCGGGAGGGCTAATCCGGAGTCCATTCGGGGCTCCAGAGAGGGGGGTTCGTCGCCGTCGTCATCATCAACCATCCTCCATCACCAATTCCATGATGCTCACCGCCGTGCGTGAGTAATTCCATCGTAGGCTTGCTGGACAGTGATGGGTTGGATGAGATTTACCATGTAATCAAGTTATTTTTGTTAGGGTTTGATCCCTAGTATCCACTATGTTCTGATATTGATGTTGCTATGACTTTTCTATGCTTAATGCTTGTCACTAGGGCCCGAGTGCCATGAATTCAAATCTGAACCTATTATGTTTTTCATGAATATATGTGAGTTCTTGATCCTATCTTGCAAGTCTATAGTCAGCTATTATGTGTTATGATCCGACAACCCCGAAGTGACAATAATCGGGATACTTCTCGGTGATGACCGTAGTTTGAGGAGTTCATGTATTCACTAAGTGCTATTGCTTTGGTCCGGTACTCTATTAAAAGGAGGCCTTAATATCCCTTAGTTTCCATTAGGACCCCGCTGCCACGGGAGGTTAGGACAAAAGATGTCATGCAAGTTCTTTTCCATAAGCATGTATGACTATATTCAGAATACATGCCTACATTACATTGATGAACTGGAGCTAGTTCTATGTCACCCTATGTTATAAATATTAAATGAGGAATCGAATCCGACATAATTATCCATCACTAATCCAATGCCTACGAGCTTTTCACATATTGTGCCTTGCTTATTTACTTTACCATTGCTACTGATACAATTACTACAAAACTGCTATTGTTACCGTTACTTCCATACTACTTTGCTACTAAATTCTTTACTACAGATACTAAGTTATCCAGGTGTGGTTGAATTGACAACTCAACTGCTAATACTTGACAATATTCTTTGGCTCCCCTTGTGTCAAATCAATAAATTTGGGTTGAATACTCTACCCTCGAAAACTGTTGCGATCCCCTATACTTGTGGGTCATCAGTGTACGTCAGTGGGAGGAAATGAACATGCGCACCATGCTATGAGGATGATGGTATTGGTAGAATAAAAATTTCCGCACCGTCATTTAGTGGAAAAGACAACCCGGATGACTATTTGGAGTAGGAGATGAGCGTGGATCAGATTTTTGATGGACAACAGTATACCAAGGAGAAAAATGTTCGTTCTGCATCTATTGAGTTCATGAGTTATGCTCTAATATGGTGGAACCAACTATGTCGCGCGGGAGGACGTCTGGAGTCTTGGAATTACATGAAGAGAATCATGAAGAGATGCTTTGTCCCGAAGTACTTCACTAGGACCTTGTACACAAGCTTGAAGAAATTTCGGCAAGGTAACTCTAGTGTTGAAGAGTATTATAAGGAGATGGAAATATTGTCGATTCACATACGGGTGGAGGAGCAAGAAGAGGCTACACACGGTTCATGCATGGTATGAAATCAGAGATACGAGACCGTGTCGATATGGTTGAATATACAGGACTAAATGGATTATTACACCATGCCATTCGAGCGGAGCAGCAGGTAAAGCGTTGTGGTGGTCATGATAATTTATCAAACTCGATGCAACGTAATTTTCAGCGATAAGGTGGTGGTAATGGTGGTTTCAAATCAGATTCTAAACCGGCTACAAGGAAGTATCTCAATCCAAAGGTTGAATCATCTCGTGCTTCTAATTTCCTCTCCCCCTTGAAGTAAAACCGTCCTCGGTATTGGGTCATCTTCTTCAGCAATATTTTTATCTCTAGACTAAACGACGGTCATAGAAAATTGAGTAGCTTCGACCATATTATTTTTTGCATCTTCTTCTTCTTTTATCTTCTTGTGATGTTGTCTCCTCCAAGCAATAAAACGATCCTCATGCATGGGCACCAGGTTGTACTTCTTACCCTTCTTGATGGTATATGTGTGTGTTTGACAATCATACGCAACATCGTGCTCTTTGTACCATGGCTTTCCCAACAATAAGTGACATGAAACCATGGGTGCCGGAATCACGTCACAAAAAACCATGCAAAAATATTTTCCCAACAAAACCAATACCTTTGTTTGATGCGTGACATTGAGCTCTTCATGACCCCAATGAAACACGTATGGTTGTGCTCGCGGTGTCATTGGTAGATCTAGCTTCTCCACCATCTCGATGCTTGCAGCGTTGATCAAACTCATGTGGTCAATTTTCATGGCACATGATCTCTGAAAGGATCTATATGGTTGACTAGAGGGAGGGGTGTAAGTGCATCTAGTGCCACCCCTAGTTGGTTTTGGAGTATTGACGACAAAGTTGGTTGAGGGACTAATGCGTTTGTGATAATTGCACGATAACACAGGTAGTGTCCCTCATTGATTCGGTTTACCTACCGTAGATGACCCCTAAAAATGTATGAAGACATTGAAGACAATGGTGGTATGAGAAGATATTCATATTGAAGACTATGACATGAGAAGACATTGCGTGAAGACTATGGAGCGCGAAGACTGTGTGGTTTCGTTGTTTCCTTTTCTTCTTTGTTGAGTCATAGGAACCACCGTACTGTTAAGTGGGGTCCAAGTGAACTAAGTCAGAGTGACTGAAGTGATGCTCAACCCAAATCCTATGTCTTCGAGCGAAGACAATGAGAGCAAATCTTATCCAAAGCTGGATGAGTCAGCTTTGCTTGTAGCCCAAGTAAAGTTGCCGCATGTGTTTGAAATCTGACCGTTGGAACACGTGTCAGTTCCTTAGTGACCCAGGGTCATTTCGGACAAATCATGTCGGGTTGCCTTGTGGCTATAAATAGCCCACCCCCTACACCATAAATTGGTGGCTGCTCAGAGTTAGTACACGGCTTTTGTCGTTTTGAGAGCAACCCACCTCGAAGCATTTGAGAGAGAGAAATCCTTGCGAGGACAAAGCCCAAACACCCAGAGCCAAAGAGTGTTAGGCATCACTGAAGTCTTTCTGTCTGTGTGACCTGAAGACTTATTACACTTGAGGACTGTGTATCCTCCAGCCGGTTAGGCGTCGCGTTCTGAGCATCCAAGAGTCATTGTGGATTGCCCGTGAACAAAGTCTGTGAAGGTTTGGAAGTCTACCTTGAAGACTTACCAGAGTGATTGGGCGAGGACTGGGTGTCCTTAGCTCAAGGGGAATAAGGTGAAGACACGGTCTTCTGAGTTAAATCTCAGCCTCCCTAACCAGACGTATAGTTGTCACAGCAACTGGAACTGGTCCAACAAATCATGTGTCTTCAACAAGCGACTGGTTCTATCCCTTTCCATCCTTTACTTAAGTTTGTCTTCGTGAAGTCACTGCCTATCTGTGTATCTGTTTGACTTCATTGCTTGACTACTACTGTTGATTGGCTTCACCCTATCTTCCATCCTGATCCTTACTACTTAGCTGCTATTAGTCCTGTACTTTCACATCATTGCATATTTGACTATGGCTTGCTTATGGTAGTTTATCTTCCGCTGCATATCAACTAGGTCATTTCTGTTGTTTGTCTTCGAAACTTCTAAGTTTTGAAGACTTTCATAAAAATCGCCTATTCACCCCCCCTCTAGTCGATACTAGCACTTTCAATTGGTATCAGAGCCAGGTACTCCCTTGTTCTGTGTGATTCGGTTTAACCACCCGGAGTTTCAGCTATGTCGACTGCAGGGATAATCAAAGTCTCCGCTACTTGTCCGGTGTTCGATGGAACTGAATATCCCTACTGGAAGAATAAGATGCGCATGCATCTTGAAGCCATTAATGCCGATCTCTGGTATGTCGTCAAGAACGGCGTTCCCAAAACTGGTGAAGGTGTCACCCCCACTGATGTCAAGAAGTTCATTCAACTGGACTCTACTGCAAAGAACATCATCTGTGGTCATCTGACCAAAGGACAGTATGGCCGTGTGAGTGCTCTGGAAACGTCGAAGCTAGTCTGGGACTGGCTATCCAAGGTCAATGAAGGCATCTCAACACAGAGAGATCAAAGGATCAGTGTTCTTCGCAACCTCTTCAACCGCTTCAAGAGAAACGACAATGAAAATGTCCAGCTCACGTTTGATCGTCTGACTGACATCACAAGTGAGCTTCAAGCTCTTGGCGCCACTGAGATCACTAAGCATGAAATTGTCAAGACACTGCTGAGATCACTTGACACCTCCTTTGACACCCTTGCCCTCATTATACAAGAACGTCCTGACTTCAAGACACTCGATTCGTCTGATATACTTGAGAGGCTCAACACACATGAGTTCCAGCTTTCTGAGAAAATAGATATCTATGGTACCAATTATGGCCGAACTCGCGCCTTGAAGGCAAAAGTGGTTTCCTCATCCGAAGAAGAATCTGACTGCGGTTCTGATGATCCTGAAGACATTGGAAAGGAACTTGCCATGCTTGTGAAGAAGTTTCAGAGGTTCACCAAGAAGAAGGGCTTCAGAAAGTCTTCACGGTCCAGCTCCAAGAATGATGAAGCTTCCACCCATGACCACAAGAAGAGAACCTGCCACAAGTGCAAGAAACCTGGTCACTACATATCTGAGTGTCCACAGTGGGACAATGAGAAGAAGAAGAAGAAGAGCAAGGAATATGATTTTGATGACAAGAAGAAGAAGAAATCCTCAAAGTCTTCTTCCAAGTCTTCATCACACAAGAAGAGCTCATCAGGCAAGGCTCGTGCCTTTGTTGGCAAGGAAATGGATTCAGAGGAGGAGTCTGCTTCTGAGGAGGCGAAGGTGGAATCTGGAGAGGAGTCCGACCCTGGCGTTGCAAGTCTGGCTCTAGCCACAACCTATGTTGCCAAGTCCATCTTCAACACTGAAGGCAATGACTTCCACACCAACGCTGAAGCTGATGACATGGACGATCCTGCTCCCACCTACTGCTTCATGGCACGTGGTGCCAAGTTAAAATCACGCGATGCTTACTTTCAAACATCAAGTGAAGATGACTCTGATTGTGAATCCAAACCCAGCTACAAAACACTTGCTAAAATTGCTACTGAACAACAAAGGGCTATGGAACATACTCAAAAACTATTAGACAAAAGCGATGACCTATTGGACGCGGAAATGACACGTTCACAGTCCTTAGTAGAAGACATAAAAAATCTTCATGCTAAGTACCAAGAACTTGAAAGTCTTCATGAGACGCTCTCAACCACATATGAAAAGCTCTCCTATGATTATCTTCAAAGGAAGCAAGAGCTTGAGAAATTTAAAGCGACTCATGAAGATCTTCAAATAGAGAATGAGTCACTTCGCGCTCAACAGATCAGTCCCGCTCAGGATGGATTTGAACCACCATGTCTAAAATGCATTGAGCGTGATAACGCTACATCTGTTGCTGAATGTTCCACTGCTACTGCTGTTTCATTGTCTTCAACTACTGATGTGGTTACTAACCCCTCTGTGGAGGATACCACTACTATTGCTGATGAAAATGCTAGGTTGAAGACATTTCTTGAAACAGGGATGTACAAAAGTTTGAAGGGACATCAGACACTCTGCGATGTCCTCAAAAAGCAGATTCTGAACCAAAACCCTAGGAAAGAGGGTGTTGGGTTCAAGAGGAAAATGAATGCTGATGGTTCCTACTAGAAGCCTGAGCAGTATCCCAAAACCACTTGGGTTGCTGCAAATGAACCTTCAGTGGATCCATCCACTTTATCTGGATTTACCTGTGCTAATCCTATTATCATTGATGAATCCTTTGCTGCAAACTATAAACTATTCAAAAATCAGAATGGTGAGGTGTTTGCCAGGTATATTGGTACTAACTGCAGGAATGGACCTCCTATGAAGAAGATCTGGGTTCCCAAAAGCTGCCTTGAGAATCTTCCAGTGAATGTCATCATGACACCACCAGGGAAGAAGATAAACCCCAGAACAAAGGCATCATATGGTCCAACGGCTTCATACGAACACAGGACTCACTTGAGTCACCCTAACGCCAATGTTTTGCAGGGAAATCATACTCAGACTCATGAATATGAGCGTGTGTCTTCAAACCGCTATGTTCATAGAACTAAGAACTTTTCTGCTTATTCACATGAGTATCATTCATCTCCTGCAAGGCTATTTGCTAGGGCTTCAAAGCCAAAATTCTCAGATGCTACACTTAGACTCATTGCTTCTAAGCCACCCCTGAAAATGTGGGTGGTGAAGAAGAATTAACTCTCTTTTGTAGAATGTGGTCTCCAGCCAGCAATCAAAGGCGTCCGATATTATTGCTGGGGACCTAAAACATAAAGGGACGCATGATAAAATGACTTACTATGTATTCCACATATAAATCTCTTATCTGTCATACTGTGTGTTCTAATCTTGATCTAAGCTATGATAATCCTAGTGTGCGTCAAATGCTTATGCTTCACAACATACCTTGTGAAGCCTATCCTACTAACTGCACTGTAGGGCATGTCACCAAAAGCTTCAGAATGGATTATTGACAGCGGATGCACTAATCATATGACTGGTGATCGAAGTCTTCTCATGGACTCAACCTTACGTCCATCCGACAAGAGTCAAATCACATTTTCTGACACTGGTAAAAGCAAGGTATTGGGTCTAGGTAGAGTTGCAACCTCTAGGGATCAACACATGGATAAAATGATGCTTGTTGAATCCCTTGGGTTCAACTTAATGTCTGTCTCAATGCTTTGTGACTTAAACATGATTGTGCTATTTGGAAAATATCGTTGCCTTGTACTAATGGAATCTGACAAGTCTCTAGTCTTTGAAGGATATAGGAAAGATGATCTATACATGGTAGATTTCTCAGCAGGTCCACAGCTTGCCGTATGTCTTCTCACAAAAGCTTCAGAATGCTAGCTCTGGCATCGAAGGCTAGGGCATGCTGGCATGAGGAACTTACACTCACTCGTCAAGAAGAAGCATGTCATTGGCATCGGGGATGTCAAGTTCAAGAAGGATCATCTATGTGGTGCCTGTGAAGCTGGAAAGATGACAAGGGCAAAGCACCTCTCGAAGACAATCATGACAACATCTCAACCCTTCGAGCTGCTACACATGGACTTATTTGGACCTACTCACTACTCCACCCTCACAACAACTGCCTGTCTCTATGGCTTCGTCATTGTTGATGACTACTCAAGATACACATGGGTTCATATAATTCTTTACAAGACTGAAGTGCAAGATGTCTTCAGGCACTTTGCCAATCGAGCAATGAACAATTATGGTGTGAAGATCAAGCATATCAGAAGTGACAATGGCACTGAATTCAAGAACACGGGACTTGATCTGTATCTGGATACAATGGGAATCACTCATGAGTTCTCTGCTCCATACATACCTCAACAAAATGGCATCGTTGAGCGCAAAAACAGAACCCTCATTGAGATGGCTCGAACAATGCTAGATGAATACAAGATACCAAGAAAGTTCTGGCCTGAAGCTATTGATACAGCCTGTCACATCATCAACCGTGTCTACATCCATAAGCTTCTGAACAAAACATCCTATGAGCTCCTTACTGGCAAGAAGCCAAATGTCAGTTACTTCAGAGTATTTGAAGCTAGATGCTGGATCAAGGATCCCCATCAGAAGTCAAAATTTGCACCTAAGGCTCACGAACGCTTCATGCTTGGCTATGGAAAGGATTCACACTCCTACAGAGTTTTCAACCTCTTTCTCTACAGGATCGTCGAAACTGTGGATGTGAGATTTGATGAAACCAATGGTTCACAAAGAGAACTCCTGCCAAGTACACTAGATGAAGCACCTCCAAGCGAATCTATCAAGCTGATGGGAACTAGTGAAATCATGCCTTCTGAAGCACAGCCTGAAGAGGAACTTATCATCTCTGCACCAAATCAACCTGAAGACAATGCTCAGACCGAAGACAATCCTCCCAATGATGACAATGATCAGCAAGAGCAAAGTCTTCATCCTGTTCATCCTCGTGTTGCAAATGAAGTACAAATCGAGAAGATAATTGACAACATCAATGCGCCTGGTCCGCTTACTCGCTCAAGAGCAACACAATTAGCAAACTTCTGTGGGCACTTTTCATTTGTGTCAATCTCAGAACCCAAGAAAGTTGCCGAAGCTTTTATGGAACCTGAATGGATTCAAGCCATGCAAGAAGAACTTCAACAGTTCAAGCTGAATAATGTTTGGGAACTTGTCAAGCGACCTGACCCTCACAAGCATAACATTATTGGAATGAAATGGATATATCGAAACAAGCAAGATGAGCATGGTCAAGTCGTCAGAAATAAAGCACGTCTTGTGGCTCAAGGATATACTCAAGTTAAAGGAATTGACTTCGATGAAATATTTGCTCCTATTGCTAGGCTTGAAGCTATTCGCATACTGCTAGCCTATGCTAATCATCACAACATCTTGCTATATCAAATGGATGTGAAGAGTGCATTTCTCAATGGCAAGATTGAAGAAGAAGTATATGTCGCTCAACCACCTGGCTTTGAAGATCCAAAACATCCTGATATGGTTTACAAGCTAAACAAAGCACTGTATGGCCTCAAACAAGCTCCTCGCGCATGGTATGATACGATCAAAGACTTCCTGAAGAGCAAAGGCTTCAAACCAGGATCCCTCGATCCCACACTCTTCACGAAGACATATGATGGCGAACTGTTTGTGTGCCAAATATATGTGGATGACATTATCTTCGGCTGCACCAACCAGAAGTATAGTGATGAGTTTGGATACATGATGCAAGAGCAATATCAGATGTCCATGATGGGAGAACTGAAGTTCTTCCTTGGTCTTCAAATTCGTCAGCAAAGCAATGGCATCTTCATATCTCAAGAAAAATACCTCAAAGATTGTCTGAAGAAGTTTGGAATGGAAGACTGCAAAGGTTATACGACGCCAATGCCAGCCAAACTCCACCTTGGTCCCGACGACAATGGTAAAGAGTTCGATCAAAAGGTATACCGCTCCATGATTGGTTCTTTACTTTATCTATGTGCATCTAGGCCAGATATTATGCTTAGTGTTTGCATGTGTGCTCGATTCCAAGCGGCACCAAAGGAATCGCATCACTTAGCTGTGAAGCGAATTCTTTGATATTTGGCTTACACCCCAACACTCGGATTATGGTATACCAAGGGCTCAAAATTTGATTTGGTTGGATTCTCGGATGCTGATTATGCTGGTGACAAGGTGGATCGCAAGTCTACATCAGGCACATGTCATTTTCTTGGTCGATCACTTGTTTGTTGGTCTTCAAAGAAGCAGAATTGTGTATCACTCTCAACTGCTGAATCTGAATACATTGCTGCTGGATCCTGTTGTGCTTAGCTTCTATGGATGAAGCAAACTCTCAAGGACTATGGCATCAACCTGAAACAAGTACCTCTCTTCTGCGACAACGAGAGTGCCATCAAGATAGCCAACAATCCAGTCCAACACTCGAAGACAAAGCACATTGAAATTCGTCATCACTTTCTCAGAGATCATGTCATGAAGAAAGATATCGATATCATTCACGTCAACACTGAAGAGCAACTTGCAGATATCTTCACAAAGCCCTTGGATGAGAAAAGGTTTTGCAAGTTACGTGTGAGCTAAATATCTTGGAATCCTCTAATGTCCTGTGATCAGGCACACATCCTAACACTTATGCATGTTGATGACTTAGATGTGCAACACACAAAGTAATGTATATCTTCAATCAATGAAGATTTACACTCTAAGTGTGAATACATTAACATGGAATTTGACTTTGGAGCGCCACGATAATTGTGCGCCGTGTCTGGGTCTAATACTTCCTATACGGTGGGTAACGCCACCACCAAAATTTCTCTGTTTGAAGTGTTTCACTCATGGCGTTACTTTTGCAAAGACTTCGCATTTGGTTTGTCTTCACTTTCAATTTATCTTCATGAATTTCTGCGCTATGACGATTTGATTGTATATATATATATACTAGTGTTCTGTCCTCTACAACATTCACTTATAGCTATGTCTTCAAGTTGAATCTTTTGAACTAAGTGAATGTGATCGGACCCTAACCTCTCTATGCTTTCTATCTCAAACTCTATCTGTCCAAATCATATGCATTCTATTGAAACTGTCGAATGTCTTCTCTGTGTCCTAGTCAGCAGAACGCAAAGAGATAAACATTAAATTTGTTTTAAATGACTTATCCTTATTGTTGAAATCCGGAGATGTCGGAACAACTCTCCGACATGCCTGGCGGGCGTGGGAACGTGGGACAACTCTGAGTATGTTGCATGCTTGCCACGTGTCCCACGGATGTGAACAGACAGGGGCACCTGCGTAATTGCGCTGTGCCGCACACCTACTTATAAATACGTGTCCCCTGCGGTAAAGAAATCCTTCTTCCACCTTTCCACCTCGTCAAAACCCTAGCACCACCGCTAGCTCTCGACGACGCCGGCGACGAAGCACTTAGCTGCCGCGACTTCTCCGACGCCGTCCTCACACCGGCCGCGGACATCGTCCTCTCCACCGTCGCCGTAGGTGTTCTCCGTCGCCAAGTTAGGGCATGGTGGGCTGAACTGCTTGATCTCCTATTCATCCCATCTAGCAGTTCTTCGTGCGGTAATTATAACTCTATTTTTTACCACCTTTTTGATCTTCATAGATTCATTCTATTTACCGAAAGTGGTTTCTACCTACTCAATGTTAGATCTATTCTGTCTGCATCTCATAATGCCCAGTCTATTCACTTAGATTTCCTATCCAGTTTGATTCCTCACTTGTACTTATTCACGGATTGGTACAAATCTGGAACCAACTCACCTCATATAAGTGAATGTCTTTGCATCATGAGGTCAATGTCTTCAAACTGATTTATCTTCAAAATCTTCTAAGAATGCATATGACCTCTTCCCCTTCCCTCGCATCTCTAATGCTGTCACAGGTACATGTCCGTGGGAGAATCCCTTGGTTCTCATAGTCTGCATTCGTTTGCAGAATACTTACAACATCATATCAATTCTCCTAAAGCCAGTTCCTGCTTGACCAGCAAGCGAAAGTCTCTGAAGCCATTGAACATATTGAAGCCATTCAGTTTGAAGTTCATGGCTGCAGAAAAATCAGCAAGGAAGGGTGGCAGACAGCGCCGAGAAGGAACATCCAAAGATCTGCCTGATGACCTAGCAAAGCTCTACAAGACAGATCCTGAAGAGACATATCATCAGCGCAAGACACGAATCCAATGGATTCGACGCTATCGGGCTGAAGAGTGGTTCAAGTACAAGTTCGTAACCAAGGAATATGCAGAGAAGAATGCAATCAAGAGTCCTTGGGGCGATATTCTCTATCGAGGTCTTCAACCCAAGAACAGAGCTGAAGCTATTGCACAAGATAGAAATTTCTATCCTTGCATGGTCCGTGGACCTCAGCCTGAGAATGCCGATCCCACATCATTGGTCTGGTGTCGTGACGACAATCTCTTCAAGTGCAACTTCCAGTTTGCTAAGGCTTCGGCAAAGGAAAACAAGAAGTCACGGGGATTAGACTTCAATCCTGGTCCCTCTGCTCCCCGTGATGATGGCACACATGAAGCTGAAGAAAATAGAATTGGCCTCTTTGCAAACCTTGATGGCCTCATCTCCTACATCTTGGTACAAGGTGCCAAAGTGGATCACTCTGACAATGATGCTGATTCTGATGAAGCCCCAGCTCCACCTCCAAGGCCGCTGAAGCCAAAGAAGATTAAGGCTTCATCATCAGCTGCTCCTCCAAAACTTCCCGTGTGAAGCCACTGGCCACTGCACCTCCTGAAGCCAGTGTGCAGTCTGAAGATCAATCCCGCATCTCCAAGAAGATGGAGAAGAAAAAGCAACTTGTCAGGCATACTGATCAAGCCTTGACTCGTGCCGCCATTCTGCGAGAAGAACCATTGATCTGTCCAGTGATGAAGATCTTGCTGATGATGCCCTTGAGCAACTGATAAAGAGCAAGGAAGAAGCAGAAATCTTCAACCACTTGCCTCTCTTTGATGTGGCAATCATCCATAACTTCATTGATGAGTGGTTCGACACCCCCAATCTAAGCTTTGAAGATTTACAGCTTCCCATTGGCCTCAGCGTCTCTTTCAATGGCGCCATTGCTTCTGAGCTAGCTCTTGCTCGGTGCATCCTTGAGCTGAAGAACAAAATTGATTATGAGAAGGCTCAATTCAAGAAGCATGTGGCGAAGCTCAGTGTTCAAGACGTCAGAAACTTCAAGGTCATGCTGCATGAGCTTAAAGAAGCTTTTCTGAAGAAGCGCCAAGAAGCTCAAGGCTCTCGTGAGTGAATGAAGAGTTTGGCTGATAAGTGTGTGCTTGCCTACAATGAGGCTGAGAAGCGCAAGTCACTTGGCCATCCTGGCATTGACCCCAGGATGGCTGCAAAGAAAAAGAAGAAGCTTCTTGCTGACCAGCCTGCACCTTCGAGCCAAGAATCCCCTCGCATTATCTTCCCAAGCAGCATGACTGGCTCGAAGCCAAAGGTCACCACAACCGCTTTAGAACAGAAGAAGACGAGGGCTGCCAAGGCTGAAGCCAGAAAGAGGAAGAATACTGAAGCCTCTGATGCCGCTCCCTCCAAGAAGAAGCGCAAGACCAAGAAGTCTAGGGCTGCTCCCATAGAGCCCTTAGTTGTTGAACCCATTTCAGTAGTTCGCCCTGCGTCAGAACATCAAGATAGAAGGATGATAGTTCATGAGCCTGCTTCCACAGAGGCTCATGAAGCTGAAGATATACCAGCAGCTGAACCCACCACTGCTGAAGACATTGGTCATGATGACAATGTTGAAGATGATGAAGTTCTTCCTCAGATCGAACACAACGTGGTATCATCGCCTGTTCTTACGAACAGCGAACTCATCAGCATTGGTCGTCCTCTGACGCCAATCACTCAGGATGCATCGTGGGCTGATCACCCACAGCAACAAGACTCCTCAAGTACTCCCCAACAACAACAACAAGCTACACCACCCATGCAAGAAGAAGATGAAGACTTTGAGGTCCAGCCAACTCCGTCTCCAAAGGCGTTGCCAGCATTTCGCAGGCTTCGCAAAGGACAAAGGCCTCAAGTCCCTCTGTCGAGCGTTCCAGAAGGAGAAGTGCAACGCCAACCTGTTGCACGTCAAGTGTTTTCTGAACCCACTCCAACTATGAATGTCTCCATGTCTGAAGCCCAAGCTGCTGAAGACATTCCGGCTGCATCAGCCGAAGAGAATCAAGAAGATGTACGTGTCCCTACTCCCCCAGTTATTGAAGAAGCTGCTCCTAATGTGAACGTGCCAGTGCCCGACCCTCCTGTTCATCAAGAGGAGGTTGAAAATGTTGAAGCTGCCACCACCAACGACAATGAAGCCGATGACGTTGTCATGGCTGACGCTAATGTGGAGCTTGAACCAACCAGTGTGCCTGAAGCTAATGAGGCCACTGCACCTGAAGCTAATGAGGCAACTGCTCCTGAAGCACCTATTGTGCAGCCTGAAGCCTCAGCTGTTGCCCCTGCTCCAGTTTCGCCACCAAGGCCCCATACAGTTGAGCAAGCATATAGTCATGGTCGGCTAACCACTGTTCGATGGACCATTCTGGTACCTCCGCCTACTGCCTCTGGACCTCAATTTGATTATCATGTTGAGCATAGGCCTCAGGTCCAGAAGCCCAAGCCAAGACTGCCAAGGTTTCCAGGTACTGCAAACTCACCAGGGTCCTTCAATGCTAATGGCTTCAAAAGCCACAATACCTTCTTTGACAACGCCAAGAACCCTTACTCCAAGCCAAGGATATCATCAGATCGGTTCTGGAGCTATCAGCAGAGAAGCCATTACTCCTGCATTCTGTATGATCAAGGGCGCATTTTCCCTCATATGGGCCTCGACACTGAAGCCATTGCTGGACTGTCGTGCTTAGAAGAAGCACTTGATTGTTTTCGTGATGCTGGTCTGCTCAGCTATGTCACAGACAAAGAACATTGGAATGAAGAACTATTGCTTCAATTCTATGCTACCCTCCACATTCGCGGCTACAACAGAGATATCAAGACCCGGGTTCTCGAGTGGATGACATGAAATGTTCATCATGAAGCCAAAGCTCTTGACATCATTGAGCTTACAGGCCTATCCACTCCCGGAGATCTATATGAACCTGGTTGTCAAGAACACCGCAATGCACTGGAAAACATCTTCCATAAGCCTGAACCCAACATGAGCCAGATGTTGAGCATGATGAAGCCTTTGCCACGTGATGCTGAATATCCAAAGGAGTTCTTTGTTGATGACCTTGAGTATCTGCCGTGCACTATATATCATATCATCAGGCGGACTCTATGGCCGATCAAAGGACATTCATCAGCTACAAAACTTGAAGGAGCCATGAAGACATTGGTCTTTTACATCCTCAATGGCATAAACTTCAATGCACATGATTTCTTCATCAGGCAACTTGCTGCTTCTGGATCTGATCTGTTTGGTCTGAAGTTTTATGCTCCATGGGTCATGCACCTCATCAAGCAACACTCATCTGTCAACTATCAACCATCTTCTCACAATCATCTGATCTTTTTACCAGAGGTTGATATGTCAGCTGAAGCCATATACTCTGACCCTGCCAAGAAACCTCTTTGTCTTCAGAATGCCGAGCACCAAAGCTTCACTCAACCCATTGAAGGTGTTCAAGCAGCAACACGAATCTATCCATTGGCTGGAAATACTCGTCTGCCTCATCGAGCACCTACTGAAGCCACTGAAAGCACCATCGCCCAAAGGCCTCAGAAGCATTCTCGCATTCTCAATGACCGAGAACTTCTTGTGGCCCTTCATCAGAAACAGGATAAACATCACTTTTGGCTCAAAAGACAGATGCAAAGCCTCTTGGTGGATGTCAATCGCATTCGTAACCTTGCCACCAAGAATGCCTTTGTTGCTCATGAAACTTGCTGGCGATCATGGAAGAGCTTGACCCTGCTTAGTGCTGAAGCAGATCTTCAAGACGATGGCTTCCATGAAAGATTCCAGTTTGACTCCACTCCTCCACGGACTGCTGTCCTACGTTGCACTCCATCTCTTGAAGACTCTGAATATTCTTCCTCCGCGGCAACTGTCAATGCCAGAGTGATCGATGACGAAGATGATGCTACTTCACCACTTCCTACTACTGCACGCATCGACACTGCACCAAGTTCGTTTGCACCACCAACCAACGACGATAACCCTGCTGCTTCACCTACTCATGAGGACGAGTAGATACTCTATGTCTTCAAACCTTTTTGGTCCTTACTGACAAAAGGGGGAGAAGCGTATGAGTTGACAGTCTTCAAGCGGGTTCATATGGGCGGTTGCATTATATTTTGCCTCGTGCTTACAACTCTTGCCTTTTAAAACATTTGGTTCTTTGAGTTGTAACACCTAAACTTGATGGTCGTCTGCTACTTATTTGCTTTACTGTGATGCGATGATAAATTCCGCATGTGCGATGATAACTTCCGCACTTAGATCATCCTGCATACGTCCATTTTTCATTATGCATGTCATCCTATTTGCTATATCATTTCATGCATGATGAATTATCTTCATAAGTTGAAGTGGATCTCCACAAGTACAACCTGCCATGTGCATTTGCATTCCAAAAGCAAAATTACTTATATGCACATCTTCAGGGGGAGCCCTTGCTACTTATGAAGACAATTCCTATCCTTTACAATTTCACATACTTTATCCCCGTTGAAAACTTCAACCAGTTTGTCATCAATCACCAAAAAGGGGGAGATTGTAAGTGCATCTATTGCCACCCCTAGTTGGTTTTGGAGTATTGACGACAAAGGTGGTTGAGGGACTAATGCGTTTGTGAGAATTGCAGGATAACGCAGGTAGTGTCCCTCATTGATTCGGTTTACCTACCGGAGATGACCTCTAAAAATGTATGAAGACATTGAAGACAATGGTGGTATGAGAAGATATTCATATTGAAGACTATGACATGAGAAGACATTGCGTGAAGACTATGGAGCGCGAAGACTGTGTGGTTTCGTTGTTTCCTTTTCTTCTTTGTTGAGTCATAGGAACCACCGTACTGTTAAGTGGGGTCCAAGTGAACTAAGTTAGAGTGACTGAAGTGATGCTCAACCCAAATCCTATGTCTTCGAGCGAAGATAATGAGAGCAAATCTTATCTAGAGATGGATGAGTCAGCTTTGCTTGTAGCCCAAGTAAAGTTGCCGCGTGTGTTTGAAATCTGACCGTTGGAACACGTGTCAGTTCCTTAGTGGCCCAGGGTCATTTCGGACAAATCAGGTCGGGTTGCCTTGTGGCTATAAATAGCCCACTCCCTACACCATAAATTGGTGGCTGCTCAGAGTTAGTACACGGCTTTTGTCGTTTTGAGAGCAACCCACCTCGAAGCATTTGAGAGAGAGAAATCCTTGCGAGGACAAAGCCCAAACACCCAGAGCCAAAGAGTGTTAGGCATCACTGAAGTCTTTCTGTTTGTGTGACCTGAAGACTTATTACACTTGAGGACTGTGTATCCTCCAGCCGGTTAGGCGTCGTGTTCTGAGCATCCAAGAGACATTGTGGATTGCCGGTGAACGAAGTCCGTGAAGGTTTGGAAGTCTACCTTGAAGACTTACCAGAGTGATTGGGCGAGGACTTGGTGTCCTTAGCTCAAGGGGAATAAGGTGAAGACACGGTCTTCTGAGTTAAATCTCAGCCTCCCTAACCAAACGTACAGTTGTCACAGCAATTGGAACTGGTCCAACAAATCCTGTGTCTTCAACAAGCGACTGGTTCTATCCCTTTCCATCCTTTACTTAAGTTTGTCTTCGTGAAGTCATTGCCTATCTGTGTATCTGTTTGACTTCATTGCTTGACTACTACTGTTGATTGGCTTCACCCTATCTTCCATCCTGATCCTTACTACTTAGCTGCTATTAGTCCTGTACTTTCACATCATTGCATATTTGACTGTGGCTTGCTTATGGTAGTTTATCTTCTGCTGCATATCAACTAGGTCATTTCTGTTGTTTGTCTTCGAAACTTCTAAGTTTTGAAGACTTTCATAAAAATCGCCTATTCACCCCCCTCTAGTCGATACTAGCACTTTCAAGGGGTGAATAGGCAACTAACAATTTTTAACTTTTCTTGACCAAATTAAACTTAGCATCAAGGTAGGTTGTCTAGATGTGCAAATAGGTGAAAAACCTATATGATGCAACAACAACAAGTACACAAGCAAGCAAAGGATACAACACAATATAAGCTTGCACAAGTAAAGGTGAGAGATAACCAAGAGTGGAGCCGGTGGAGACGAGGATGTGTTACCAAAGTTCCTTCCCTTTGAGAGGAAGTACGTCTCCGTTGGAGCAGTGTGGAGGCACAATGCTCCCCAAGAAGCCACTAGGGCCACCATATTCTCCTCACGCCCTCACACAATGTGAGATGCCGTGATTCCACTATTGGTGCCCTTGAAGGCGGCGACCGAACCTTTACAAACAAGGTTGGGGCTATCTCCACAACTTAATTGGAGGCTCCCAACGACACCACGAAGCTTCACCACAATGGAATATGGCTCCGAGGTGACCTCAACCGTCTAGGGTGCTCAAACACCCAAGAGTAACAAGATCCGCAAGGGATTAGTGGGGGGAATCAAATTTCTCTTGGTGGAAGTGTAGATCGGGACCTTCTCAACCAATCCCTAGAAAATCAACAAGTTTGATTGGCTAGGGAGAGAGATGGGCGAAAATGGAGCTTCAAGCAACAATGGAGCTTGGGGAGGGAAGAGGTGGTGAACTTGGGGAAGAAGACCCCTTTTATATAGTGGGGGGAAAGATCCAACCGTTACCCACTTATTCAGCCCGCGACATGCGGTACTACTGCACAGGCTCGCGGTACTACTGCAGGAGCTTGTGGTACTACTGCTCGCGTGGAAGAGACTAGACGAGGCCCTGTTGCACATAGCAACAAGCGGTAGAACCACCGGAGCGGTACTACCCCGCACCCTTGTGGTACTACCGCAAGGCAGGGTTCAACTGGGCTGGGAAGGCACGGACTAATAAAATTACATCCGTGGCCACTTCCACTGAGATTTGGACTGTGTGAAAATCCAGCACGGTACTACCATTCCTAGGGAGCGGTACTACCGCGTAGGGCGCGGAAGTAAAATTTTACTTCCGCTCCTACTTCCGTGCATGCCAGTGTTCTGGGTTGGAGGCCACAGTACTACCACTTGGGAGGAGTGATACTACCGCACAACGTGGTACTACTGCATACCTTGGCGGTACTACCATGGGCAGCTGCGGTACTACTGCTCCCTTAAGCAGTACTACCGCATGCCACAGAAACTATAGCACTTTGGAGGCCTTCATCTTCGCATAGACAAGGGTAAACGACCGGTGCTTCAATGAAGCGGAGGAAAGGTGGTGCAAAGGAAGAAATGTGTACGTGTTGATTCCACCCTAACCTTTCCAAAACGGACCCCCTCTTAATAGTATGGTTTCCTACGACTCAAATCCACCGAAAAGAAACATAGAGAACCGCCGCCTTCGATAGGCTCCGAGGGGCAACGAATCATCTTGTGCCTAGACATGAGATCTCTGAAAAGCTCAATGCACACGATTAGTCCGCAAATGCATTGTCATCAATCACCAAAACCGCATAGGGAGAAATATGCCCTTACAATCTCCCCATTTTTGGTGGATTGATGATAATACGAGATTTGCACATAAGGATATAAATTGAACATAGACAAACCCAACATCTATAGAATATAGAGAGGCTCCCCCTAGATGTGTGCACTCTAAAGATATGCTTTGTACTACACGACACACATATTAGGATCAACACTCCCCCTTTATTTTGTAGACACGGCAAAACTTGCAACAATATAAGTGACAATAAGCATGGAGGCAAGGTAAAGTAAGTGAGCATGAAGTAGAGGGCACAAGATAGCATAAGCTCACAATCTACTAAACAAACTAGGCCATAAGATAAGATTGAGTGCATATATCTAACACCATATGATAGTCTCCTGGTCTCACATGAACACAACCACAAACCAACAAACCAAAGCAACGAAGGTTCAACAGAACGAAAGCAAAGCGACACAAGAGTCAACACAAGACTCGCAAATCCTACACTATCTCCCCCTTTGGCATTGAGACACCAAAAAGGTAGAGAGGACACCTACGACACAGGTGGTGGTCGATACGTCTCCAACGTATCTACTTTTCCTAACGCTTTTCCTCTTGTTTTGGACTCTATCGATACGTCTCCAACGTATCTACTTTTCCTAACGCTTTTCCTCTTGTTTTGGACTCTAATTTGCATGATCTGAATGAAACTAACCCCGGTCTGACGCTGTTTTCAGCAGAACTACCATGGTGTTGTTTTCGTGCAGAAATAAAAGTTCTCGGAATGGAACAAAACTTTGCGAGGATTTTTTATATCAAATAAGAGAATTTTTGGAGCCAGGAGGTACCTAAGGGGGGCACCTGGGTGGGCACAACCCACCAGGGCGCGCCAACCCCCCCGGCGCGCCATGGTGGGTGCTGCCCACCTAGTGGCCCCGCTGACCCCCAAACCGACGCTATAAAATTGCATATTTCCAAGAAAAAATCAGAGAGAAAGAATTATCGCATTTCACGAGATGGAGCCACCACCGTCTCCTGTTCTTCACCGGGAGGCCAGATCTGGAGTCCGTTTGGGGCTTCGGAGAGGGGGATCTTTGATCTTCATCATCACCAACACATCTCCATCGCCAATTCCATGATGCTCCCCACCGGGAGTGAGTAATTCGTTCGTAGGCTCGCTGGTCGATGAGGAGTTGGATGAGATTCATCCTGTATCGAGTTAGTTTTGTTAGGGCTTGATCCCTAGTATCCACTATGTTCTAAGATTGATGTTGCTATGACTTTGCCATGCTTAATGCTTGTCACTTTGGGCCCGGGTGCCATGATTTCAGATCTGTACCATTTATGTTATCACCATTATATCCATGTTATAGATCCGATCTTGCAAGTTATATTCACCTACTACATGTTATGATCCGGCAACCCCGGAGTGACAATACTCGGGACCACTCCCGGTGATGACGTAGTTTGAGGAGTTTATGTATTCATCGTGTGTTAATTCTTTGTTCCGGTTCTCTATTAAAAGGATGCCTTAATATCCCTGAGTTTCCAATAGCACCCCGCTGCCACAGGAGGGTAGGACAAAAGATGTCATGCAAGTTCTTTCCATAAGCACGTATGACTATTTATGAAATACATGCCTACATTATATTTATGAACTGGAGCTAGTGCCGTATTGCCCTAGGTTATAACTGTCTCATGATGAATATCATCCAATGAGTCACCGATCCAATGCCTATGAATTTATCTTATAGTGTTCTTGCCAAGTTATTACTGTTGCTACTGTTACTGTTACTGTTGCTGCTATCATTAAAACTATCATACTACTGTGCTACTAATCACTTTGCTGCAGATAATTAATCTGCAGGTGTGGTTGAATTGACAACTCAACTGCTAATACCTTCAAATATTCTTTGGCTCCCCTTGTCTCGAATCTATAAATTTGGGTTGAATACTCTACCCTCGAAAACTGTTGCGATCCCCTATACTTGTGGGTTATGAAGACCTTTTTCTGGCGCCGTTGCTGGGGAGCATAGCTATATTTATTGAGTCACTTGCACTACAGGAATCTGGTACTTTGCCATTAGCCATGGCGGACGACAAAGGCTAGGATGGCGGACGGCAAAGGCCTTTGCCGTCCGCTGCAGACGGCAAACAATGACGGCAAAGACAGGGTCGGCAAAGGCCTTCTTTGCCATCTATTTTTTGCAACGGACGGCAAAGAGGCCTTTGCCGTCAGTGGCGGACGGCAAAGGGCACGACTCTTTACCATCTGCTGGCAGACGGCAAAGGGCACGGCTCTTTGCCATCTGCTGGCAGACGACAAAGGCTGCAGGCTCTTTGCCATCTGTTGGCAGATGGCAAAGAGACCAAATAGGCATTAATTTTGTTTCTTCTTATATCAATTCATTTTCACAGAAAATCAAACACAATCAAACACAGACTATATGTATGACCAATATAGCATATCCAACACATATTACCAATACTCATGAACACATATATATCCAACACATATCCATGAACACATATCCAACACATGTTACCAATATATAGTCATGAACACATATATATCCAACACATATCCATGAACACATATCCAACAAATATTACAAGGAATGATCTAAAACTAAATATCTATTTTCCTAAAAACTATCTTATTACTAAGATCTTCTCTGTATCTTCTTCTTTTCTTCCAACCTGCATAACAAAAACACTAAGAAAGAGAGAATGGGTTAGGAGTAGAAATGTAGCATTTCACTTGGTGAAATGCAATGCTGTAGGAGCCAGTACTTGAGATCAAGATAATCTTAGTTAAGATCCTGATTTTCAAAGTGATCTTAATTAGAAAGCCAAATAGAGTAAACCAATACCAAAGAGCCAAAGAAGAGAACCAGCCAAGGACCCAATCAAGAAGCCACCACAATTAGCAGTAAGTTAAATGCCAACACAAAGACCACTATCAGTACTAGCTCCAGGAATTAAGCCAACTAAAAACTAGTGATTAAAGCCAAAGATTAGACTTCATCACCACAATCAGTTTTGTCTAGTGACAATAGGTACATGTCACTGTGCAACGCCAAAAACAAACCTCCAGGAGGAGATATACATCACAACCAGCCAACCAGACCAAGTCCCAACACATCCAACCACCAGCAGCTTAGAAGAGATAACTATTAAGGAGAGCTACAGAAGACCTCTAGGTATACTTGAGGGATTATGTGCTCAGACAGCCTGGAAGTGCCAGGGCAAGTTCATCACAGCACAGGGATAGTCACATGTAAATTAAGCCTAAGAGAGGGGGGCTCAGACCAGCATCACCGCCCAAATCAGATGTAGTATCTGTCTTATCAGTAGAAAACTAGGAAAGTAACAGCCAAAACCAAGTATAGTATCTGTTCATAGGCTATTAGAAAGAGACAAATAGGACTAGCCAAACCAAGTGGTATCTGTTCATATCAGTATTAGAAGTAAAATAACTAAGAACAAGTGAGTATCCGTTCATGAGTAAAGTAACTGACCAAAGTAACAACTCCAGGATCAACTACACAGAACAGAGCAGTACAAGAGTATATATACTTCACAAATACACATAGATGGTCACTGACCAAAACCCTGACACAGCAAGAATCCATCACAGAGAGCTCCAATACAAGTTGATGCTTATCTACAGCAGCTAACCACAACTAATAGAGCCTCACATCCAACAAGATCAAGAGCTATGCATTAGAGAGATCAGGAGGGGAGCAAGGAGAAGCTCACCAAAAGGAGTTGTAGCCGAAGCAGGATGCAGCCACACCATCACTATGGTGTGACCAGCATCACAACCAACACCACCACAACAAGCCGGAGCTTGCCAGAGAGCACCACAACGGCGGCGCCACTGAGAGCACGGGCACGAAGGCGCCAACCAGGGGCACCGCAGCACGGAGGCGCCACCCAGGGGCACCATCGCGCCACGGCACATCCAGCACCGCCAGAGGATCCTCACGTTGACCGGACCTAAATGCAGTCCGTCCACTTTGGTTGCACATGCCAAATCAGCGATGAATGAGCTACTTTTCCCGCATAGCAAACAAACACTCCATTCAATAGAATAAAGGCCGGTTTTACAGAAGCAAAGATTAAAGGTAGAGTGTTCAGAAGCAATGAATGATCGATTTGGCATAAGCAGGACCAAACCAAAACCATGGCAGAAACTAAATTGACAACACATGATGATGCCTCCGAAGTAGATAAGGACAACACAAGTTTTACCTATACACAACACAACGATCACTATACGAAATAGTAAGCATTTATAGTTTCCTTGTGTTTGATTGATTGACACTCATTATTAACAAGTCAAGTTAAATCCCTGCAGCATATGTAGTAAGGACCCTATCAAATCGAGCTAACCACGGCAGCCCTCAAGCAGAGTAAACCAATTTATGGCACAATTATAGAAGTGAACAACTGAGTCCTCCTCAACCATTATTGCATATGCAGCAAAAACAAGATTGATAATTTTTCTTGTTTGGTTTAGAACTTGAGTGGACGGGTGCAAGGCAGGAAAAGAAGAAATCCAAGAGGGGAGGAGAGGAGAAGGGGCGGACCTAGATGGCGTTGGGGCAGTGGTGGAGCTGCGTCCTCCACGGCGTCCTTCCCGTCCATGGCGTCCTTCCCCTTCATGGCTTCCCGGTGTGATGGATCTATGAGGGAGAGGAGACGCGACGCGACGCGGTGAGAAAGAGAGGGATGGATGTGACGAGGAGGAGTGAAGAGACTCACCTGAGTCACCGGAGCAACATCGGAGCCACGCCGGCGATATGGTGGCCGAAACCCTAGCCGCAGGGGAGGGTCACGCATGGTCGCTGGAGGACGCGTGAGTCAGATCTGGTCGGAGGGGATGGAGGAGCGGGGCGAGGGGGTCACATGGGTGTGCTGGGCGGCATCGAATCCTGTCGGAGCTCGCCGAAATCGGCCGCCGTAGGTGCTCGCGCGAGGGAGAGGGAGAGACGATCGGGAGACAGAGAGAGGGGAGAGAGAAAGAGGAGGTGGGGGCCGTGCGGAGAGAGGGGAGATAGAGAGAGGAGGTGGGGGTCAACGATTTTCTTTGTACCCGTAAAAAAGAGATAGCCCCACCTCTTTGCCGTCCGCCAGCACATGGTAAAGATTCTTTGCCATCTACTGGCAGACGACAAATAATTGGCTGATGGCAACTGGCATCTTCGCCGTCTGTCAGTTCTTTGCCGTCTGTTTTTTGCAAGCAGACGACAAAGTGCCTCTTTGCCGTCCGCCAGCTGACGGCAAAGAACCGGCAGACGGCAAATAAGATGATTCCAGTAGTGTTGGGATTATTATCATATTATCACTATGAAGAATCTGAAGGATGGTAAGACTAGGATTTTCCCTCAAAGACGAGGGGAGGTAAGGAACTGCCATCCAGTTCTGCTTTAGATTCACCTCCTGTTATAAGTAAACTTGCAACTCCACAACATGCTATTAATTTGGATATGTTGCAAGTTATTGATGATGCTACTTCTGCTATGAATGCTACTCATGATGATGCTAGTACCTTGCTTGATGATGATGTGCCACTAGGTGAATTTCTTGATGAACAAATTGCTAGAGTAAGACAACATGATATTGTTGAATCTGATGATGAACTTGAAACTGAAAATCTTGAAACACCTACTAGAACTAGTCCTCCTAGATATGAATTGCCAAAGCTACCGGAAGGTTATACTATGAGTGAGGAGGCAACTAGAGATATTCTTGCTTGTAAGGATAGAGATGATCTAGAGAAATTATTATGCAAGTATAAAGAAAGATCTCTGAGTGCTAAAATGAAATGTGATCCTGAGTTTGCTACTTCACCTATTGTTATTACTGATAAGGATTATGAATTCTCTGTCGACCCAGAGTTAATCACTTTGGTTGAATCTGATCCTTTCCATGGTTATGAAACTGAAACTGTTGTGGCACATCTTACTAAGTTGAATGATATAGCCACCCTCTTTGCTCATGATGAGTAGATTCGCTATTACTATATTCTCAAGTTATTTCTACTCTCATTAAAGGGTAATGCTAAAGCTTGTACAATACTCTTGCTCCTGGTTGTGTGCGTAGTCCCCAGGATATGATTTATTACTTCTCTGAAAATATTCCCCTGCTCATAAGAAACAAGCCGCCTTGCAGGAGATATTTAACTTTGTGCAAATTGAAGAAGAGAGTCTCCCACAAGCTTGGGGGAGGCTTCTCCAATTGCTTAATGCTTTGCCTGATCATCCTCTTAAGAAAAATGAAATACTTGATATCTTCTATAATGGACTAACCGATGCTTCTAGGGATTTCCTAGATAGTTGTGCTGGTTGTGTTTTCAGGGAACAAACTATTGGGCAAGCTGAGGAATTATTGAATAACATATTAAAATATCATGATGATTGGACTCCTCCTGAAACACCTATTAAACCCACTCCGAAGAAGAGGGGTATCTTATATCTCAGTCCCAAAGATATGCAAGAGGCAAAGAAATCTATGAAGGAAAAAGGTATTAAGGCCGAGGATGTTAAAAGTTTACCACCTATCGAAGAAATACATGGGCTTGAAGCACCACCACTACCCAAGGTGGTAGAGGTAAAATCTTTAATGAAATTCAATGATAGTGATGATCCTCATAATAAACATCCTAGTCAATGCCTTTATGAGTTTGATAATTACATTAGAAAGCAAGATCACTTCAATGCAAATGTTATGATACAATTGAAATACAACTCTGATATGATTGCTCGCTTAAGTGACTTGTTATTTGGAATCTCAAATGATGTTAGAGGTGTAGGAAAACATGCCTCTATGGTTCAAACTCAATTAAAACAAGCTGCTAAATCTCAAAGAGAGTTACTTGATGAAATGAACAATAATATAAGTGGCTTTGCTGTTAGAGTAGCAACTAGAGGAGGTAAAATGACTCAGGAACCACTTTATCCCGAGGGACATCCAAAGAGAATTGAACAAGATTCTCAAAGGAACAACACCACTACACCTAGTCCTTCTAAAAAGAAAAAGAAGAAGAAAAATGATAGGACTTTGCCTGCCTCTAGTGAACCTGAAGTAGAAAAACCTCCTGATAATGATAATGAAGTTTCTATATCTCATGCTGAAACTCAATCTGGTAATGAACACTCACCTTCTGATAATGAAAAGGATAATGATGAGGTTCATGAAAACACTCAACCTAATGATAAAGAACCATATAATGATCTTGAGATAGAACCAGCTGTTTATCTTGATAACCCACAACCTAAGAATAAGAGATATGACAAAAGAGACTTTGTTGCTAGAAAACATGGAAAGGAAAGAGAACCGTGGGTTCAAAATCCTATGACCTTTCCACCTAAGTCAAATAAAAATAAAGATGATGAAGAATTTGAACGCTTTTCTAAAATGATTAGGCTAGTCTTTCTGCGCACTCGCTTGACTGATATCTTGAAAATGCCTCGTTATGCAAAGTATATGAAAGACATCATCACCAATAAGAGAAAAATACCGGAAGCTGAAATCTCCACTATGCTTCCTAATTACACTTTAAAAGATGGAGTACCTAAGAAACTTGGAGATCCGGGAATACCAACTGTACCTTGCTGCATTAAAAGAAATTATGTGAAAACTGTTTTATGTGATTTGGGAGCTGGTGTTAGTGTTATGCCTTTCTATTTATATAAAATACTTGATTTGAATAAACTCACACCTACTGAAATATCCTTGCAAATGGCTAATAAATCAACTGCCATACCTATCAATATTTGTGAGGATGTGCCCGTTGTTGTTGCTAATGTTACTATTTTGACTGAATTTGTTATACTTGAGATGCCCGAGGATGAAAACATGTCGATTATCTTTGGTAGACCCTTCTTGAATACCGCAGGGGCTGTTATTGATTGCAATAAAAGCAAGGTCACTTTTCATATCAATGGTAATGAGCATATGGTGCACTTTCCGAAGAAACAATTCCAAGTGAATGGTATTAATGCTATTGAAAATCTCCGACAATCACTATTGGAAGTTTTCAACTACCTCTACCTACTGTAAAAAAGAAATATGAAATGCTTATTGTTGGTGACATTCGTATCCTCATTGAGGTAACTTAGTGATTTACGAAAGTTCTTCGGTTTCATGCTAATCGAAAGTGGTTGTTAACAAGACTTGATCAACCTTATTAACAGATCATTTTTGAGAGGTATGAAGTTCATGAATTTAGTAAGCACTACCTTCCGTCCCTACCTTTTGTTTTATGTTTTTATTAGTTAAATAAAATAAAATACCGTGCTTTGTCTGTTTTCTGAGTTTTCCGTGCAATAAAAAATGTCCCAAAAATAAAAGTTCTCAGAATGCTCTGAAAATCTGATACTTTTTTCCAAATATTTATGAATTTCTGGTGCAAATAATATCAGAGAGAGGTGCACCAGGTGGGCACAACCCACCTGGGCGCGCCAGGACCCCCAGGCGCGCCCTGGTGGGTGCTTCCCACCTGGTGGGGCCCCTCACTTACTTCTTCCTCCCACACCACTCCATTCACACAGAAAAATCACTACCACACACTCTCTCTCTCTCTCTCTCTCTCGTGTTCTTGCTCCCAAAACCGCGGATTTTGATCTCTTTGCTCGAAGCTCCCACTACAAAAAAATACACTTCCTAATGATACATGTTTGTCACAGTAGGTCATGTTTTTTGTCATGTCCATGACGATTTTATGACAGAATCAAGATAGTCATACCTGTGCTGCCGTAGAAGTGTTCCATGACATTACCAAAATTATCATCACGGAAGTGTCCACTTCCATGACGATAAATCACGCGTCACAGAAGTGCTTTCGTCAAGGGTAACCGACACGTGGCATCCACCGTAATAGGACGCCATTAAGCTATCGGGTCCGGTTTTGGATTTGTTAACCCGTTAATAGCCTGGACTAGTGGGAAATTTCCACGTGTAAAATTCTGATTGATTGCAATGTCATTGATTATCCTTGGTAGACCCTTCTTGAATACCGCAGGGGCTGTTATTGATTGCAATAAAAGCAAGATCACTTTTCATATCAATGGTAATGAGCATATGGTGCACTTTCCGAAGAAACAATTCCAAGTGAATGGTATTAATGTTATTGAAAATCTCTGACAATCACTATTGGAAGTTTTCAACTACCTCTACCTACTATAAAAAAGAAATATGAAATGCTTATTGTTGGTGACATTCGTATCCTCATTGAGGTAACTTAGTGATTTACGAAAGTTCTTCGGTTTCATGCTAATCGAAAGTGGTTTTAACAAGACTTGATCAACCTTATTAACAGATCATTTTTGAGAGGTATGAAGTTCATGAATTTAGTAAGCACTACCTTCCGTCCCTACCTTTTGTTTTATGTTTTTATTAGTTAAATAAAATAAAATACCGTGCTTTATCTGTTTTCTGAGTTTTCCGTGCAATAAAAAATGTCCCAAAAATAAAAGTTCTCAGAATGCTCTGAAAATCTGATATGATTTTTTCCGAATATTTATGAATTTCTGGTGCAAATAATATCAGAGGGAGGTGCACCAGGTGGGCACAACCCACCTGGGCGTGCCAGGACCCCCATGCGCACCCTGGTGGGTGCTTCCCACCTGGTGGGGCCCCTCACTTACTTCTTCCTCCCACACCACTCCATTCACACAGAAAAATCACTACCACTCTCTCTCTCTCTCTCTCCCTCTCGTGTTCTTGCTCCCAAAACCGCGGATTTCGATCTCTTTGCTCGAAGCTGCCACTACAAAAAAATACACTTCCTGATGATACGTGTTTGTCACAGTAGGTCATGTTTTTTGTCATGTCCATGACGATTTTATGACAGAATCAAGATAGTCATACCTGTGCTGCCATAGAAGTGTTCCATGACATTACCAAAATTATCATCACGGAAGTGTCCACTTCCATGACGATAAATCGCGCGTCACAAAAGTGCTTTCGTCAAGGGTAACCGACACATGGCATCCACCGTAACGGGACGCCATTAAGCTATCGGGTCCGGTTTTGGATTCGATAACCCGTTAATAGCCTGGACTAGTGGGAAATTTCCACATGTAAAATTCTGATTGGCCAGAGGAAACACGTGTCAGCTCGTCAGTGGGCCAGATAGGCGCCTATGACATGTTGACACGTGCGACGACCCACCACTGGCCCATTTAGCTTACAAAGGCCGGCCCATTTGACTTGGTAAAAAGTTAGCGGGCTGGCCCATGAAAAGCGTATTAACGGTCTCTTCGCAAATAGCCCATTTTACGGCCCGGTAACTCACGACCCGTTAGGGCCTACCCAAAATCGGCCCAACAACGTCATGTGGGCCATCGAATATAACACCAACCCATTTCACTTTTGGCCCATGTATGACCCACGACGTCTTTCGGCCCATATGAGGCCTTCGTATCTTTAGGCCCTTTAGAGGCCCACGGTGGCTCTAGCCCATAATGAACAATAAATTTCTTTGTACCCGTTAACGACCCATGATTCACATGGCCGTTTCCAGCCCGTGTTAGCTTCGGCCTACTGACGGCCCATATGTTCTTGGGATCATTTCCGGACCTCGATTACTTCCGGCCCGTTACTGGCCTGTTCCCCTAATGGGCCAAATTTGGCGCGTGGCAAGAGTCAGCCCGTTTCTAGCCTGTTAACCCGTTTTGCCGTTTCCAGCCCGTCCTATATTCTGGCCCATTAACGACCCATTATGCCTGTGACAGAATTAAGCCTTTGTTGTCCTCCGGCCTGTTAATGGCCCATTACCGTGCTGGGCCGATACCAATTACGCCCGTTTACGACCCATGTAGACCCATTTATCCGACGACCCAAGGCCCACCGATTCTACGGCCCTGTTGGAGGCCCATTTATCGACGGCCCGTAGGAGACCCATGGATCCTATGGCCCGTAGTAGGTTCAAGGTTACCACGGTCCGTATATGGCCCATGGTTGTTGCGGCCACTAGCAAACCAGTGAAAAAGAAGACTAGGAAATAAATAAGCTCGAAACTAACGCTAGGCTATTAAGGCGATTACACTGATTACATCCACTCGGCATCAAAGATCGCCACCACTGCAAATATAGGAACACCCTACACTATACAAAAATGGCTTGCTGTTTTCTTCAGCCGGTGGCTGCACATTAAGAACAAATTTGGTATCACAACAAAACAAATTACAACTATAAAAAAAGAAGGTTGGAATAAAAGTTAATAGTCTGGTAGATAAATGCACCACCAGAAGTTCAGAAGCTCAGTTCATTTGACCTGACTGTTATGTTTTCATGCTGTATTATCCGATGGAGCACCATAACCTTAGCCTTCATTTCACCTAGGCTCCTGAACAACATTGCAAATGTATGATAGTCTGGTTTCAAAACCATGCATATCTTGATGACATCGAACAATGTCTGTCCTTGTTGCACAAAGGGTCTCTGTTAGGGAATGGAGTCTGGAGTGCCGATATAACATTGATTTGAGCTTGCATATCTTGATCATGAGGCAGTTTGGACGAGATTGCCTCAACAACCAACCCAGTATTACGCAGGAACATGCTTTTGGCACTGTTAGTGGACATGTACTGACCCACTGCAGCAAGAGCTGACATTGCGGTTATAGTTGCCTCGCCACCTTCAAAAGGTGGTGGTTCCACCATTTTTTCCATAGCTTGCTGAAAAGTTGAGTTTTTGCATTAGTAGTACCAGAACAGAAGATATTAAGGAGGTAGCAAAACCAAACAAAATAGCTTTGTTCTATATACAGAACTTATTCTGGTGAACCTGTGAAAAATATTAGTTGTATTTCACTGCAAAGTACATAATAAAACCAGGTTCCAAACATATGACCATGTACCATCGCTAATGTATTGTCTATTTCTTCACATTGTATTGACAGCTAAGGATAAAGAGACAAATTTTTAATACAGAAAGCATAGTATGACATCATTCATATAACAAAACAACTAAGAACAGACAAATAGGCAATTGTAATGTTGTGTGGGCAAGTCCATCACGGAACTAGATTACAGGTCAAGATCTAAGGAACATCACTCCTCTCTTTTAAACCTTGTAAGGTGCAATGATACGCTAAGAAAAATTGTGTATAAAATTGAAAAGAGTAATAGACATTGGCTGCAAACCATGCAGTTCAAGGCACAAGTCAGAGTAAGTAGTGGTTAAAAGGCATGAGGATTAAGGACTTACAACATCGGCTTTGACTGGTGTAGTCATGCCCTTCTTCTTGCTGGTGTGACAATCCTTGAAGATTTCCACAACATTTGGTTCAGGTACTTTTTGGTCCTTGCAGGCTTTCCTCTACATTTGGAACAAGTCAATATAGATCTGATAATATGGTACAACGATAAGAGTGAAACAACAGCTAATTACAAGAGCATCTTAGGGTGCAATATAGCTACGAGATCCTGTCGTTTGTTGGAATTTCACTTTCATACGGTTGGCCTTGTTCTTTGAACAGTTCACCTACAAGAAGATAGATTTGTGTGGAACATGCGTAAATAGGACTTCAAAATGTGATATGATCACATATAATATAATGTACCCGATACTTCGGATCAGACCAGTGTTTAACGAGGCCTCTCCAGTCTTCATCTGATATATTTTCCACTGGAGCTGTTTGGGCAAGTTCACTGTTAGCCTTGCCTTCAAAGTGAGTTTTCCTCAAGTTATATCGATACTGTCGTAGAGCAGACTTGAAAACATGGGTGCAAGCTTGTCTGGTTGCATCATCTTGGCTATCCAACTTGAACCTCACACTAAAAAAATACACTTCCGTGATTATACGTGTTTGTCACAGTAGGTAGCGTTTTCTGTCATGCATGTACATCCATGACAATTTTATGACAAAATCAAGATAGTCATACCTGTGTTGTCGTAGAAGTGTTCCATGACATTACCAAAATTATCATCCCGGGAGTGTCCACTTCCATGACGATAAATCGCGCGTCACAGAAGTGCTTTTGCCAAGGGTGACCGACACGTGGCATCCACCGTAACGGAACACCGTTAAGCTGTCGGGTCCGGTTTTGGATCCAATAACCCATTAATAACCCTGACCAATGGGGATTTTCCACGTGTAAAATCATCATTGGCTGGAGGAAACATGTGTCGGCTCACAGTTGGGACAAATGTCATCCACTCATTGGACCTAAGGCGCCTATGATACGTCGACACGTGGCACGGCCCAATAGAGGCCCATTCCTGTGAAAAGGCCGGCCCCGTTTGACTTGGTCAAAAGGTGGCTGTCGGTGTCAAAACCGGTGGATCTCGGGTAGGGGGTCCCGAACTGTACGTCTAGGCGGATGGTAACAGGAGACAAGGGACATGATGTTTTTACCCAGGTTCGGGCCCTCTCGATGGAGGTAAAACACTACTCCTGCTTGATTAATATTGATGATATGGGTAGTACAAGAGTAGATCTACCATGAGATCAGAGAGGCTAAACCCTAGAAGCTAGCCTATGGTATGATTGTTGTTTGTCCTATGGACTAAAACCCTCCGGGTTATATAGACACCGGAGAGGGCTAGGGTTACACATAGTCGGTTACAATGGGAGGAGATCTACATATCCGTATCGCCAAGCTTGCCTTGCACGCCAAGGAAAGTCCCATCCGGACACGGGACAAAGTCTTCAATCTTGTATCTCCATAGTCCAGGAGTCCGACCAAAGGTTATAGTCTGGTCAACCGGACACCCCCTAATCCAGGACTCCCTCAGTAGCCCCTGAACCAGGCTTCAATGACGACGAGTCCGGCGCGCAGATTGTCTTCGGCATTGCAAGGCGGGTTCCTCCTCCGAATACTTCATAGAAGATTTTGAACACAAGGATAGTGTACGGCTCTGCAAAATAAGTTCCACATACCACCGTAGAGAGAATAATATATGTACAAATCTAATCTGCTGACGTATTCTGCAGCGTGACATCACGCCACGGCCAAGCCTTTATTCGAATCGTTTTATTGTCCCACCTTAGCACGTTTAGCAAGGTGGTTTCCTTGGCATGTCTTGTCGAAGCAGAGATCGTGTCCCCTTATTCTGGAATTCTAATCAATACGGGCGTGGGTAACCCAACCATGCCATTAATCACGGCGCTCGGGAGATAAGCGAGTTTTACCAGGCTGGTGGGGGCACATAGTTTCGTCCGCCCATATAAGGGAATAAGGATCCACCTTTTTCATCTACGCCTTCTTCCTCCTTCGCTTATCCATTTCCGCGCACTCGAGCTCCAGCGCCCAAGTCCGCACTTCCCACCTCAACCTTCTCCAGCCATGTCCGGAGCGGGAGGCAGGTGGATGGCCTCCTCCGTCACGGAGGGGCACATCAAAAAGTTGAGGAAAGCCGGATACTTGTCCAATGACATTGCACACCGGCTTTCAGATGAGGGGCAGCTCATCCCCACCCCCAGGCCCCATGAGAGGGTGGTGTTCCTGCCCCATTTCCTCCGCGGACTGGGCTTCCCACTCCACTCATTTGTCCGGGGGCTCATGTTCTACTACGGCCTGGATTTCCACGATCTAGCCCTGAACTTCATCCTCAACATCTCGGCGTTTATCGTCGTGTGCGAGGCCTTCCTCCGCATCAAGCCCCACTTCGGCTTATGGCGGAAGACCTTCAATGTCAAGCCGAAGGTAGTGGGCGGCCAGCAAGCAGAGTGTGGAGGTGCCATGGTGGGCAAGATGCCTAACATCATATGGCTCGAGGGCTCCTTTGTGGAAACCATCAAAGGGTGGCAATCGGGGTGGTTCTACATCACCGAGCCATGTGACCCTGAATGGGAAGCAGCCCCCGAATTCCAATCTGGCATCCCCACATGGCTCACCTCCTGGAAAGAGACGGCCCTGTCATGGGGTAATTCGGGAGAGCTGACCGGACTCCAAACCTGCGTCCAAAACCTGGTGGACAAGAAGGTTAAACTTGTCAGTGTAGTCTAGGTCATGCTCTTCCGCCGGATCCTCCCGTGTCAAAGACGGGCTTTTAACTTGTGGGAGTTCGACCCGGCCCAGCACCAAACTTTGTCCAGGCTCTTTGGCACAACGCACGAGGATGCCTAGAAGGTGCTATTCAAGGGCTCCGAGGTTCCCCCTCCCATTATCGAGGATCGTAGATTCTGCACGACGCGCCAATCCAGCATAGTAAGCTTGTTTTACCCTTCACGGGATACTTGTTTTTCATAGTTTGACTCTATGCGGGATCTAAGCTCCTGTTCCTTTGACAGGACTGGCAGAAGAAGTCCCGATAGATCGACTGTCCGGCTCCTTTGCCCGAAGGCCCAGCAGATGCCCGCTTGGCGAAGCTGCTGGTCCCGGCACCTCACGTGGTGCCGGAGAAGAAGGCCAAGAAGAAGGCCACGGGAACTCGAAAGAGTTCCCGACGCCTGGTGGTGTCAGATTCATCGTCCGATGACTCTGAAGCGCACCCCTCCCACGAAGACGAGGAGGAGGAAGAAGAGGCCTCTCCCCTCCAACGGGGGGAGGAAAGAAAAGGAAGGCCGCCCCAACTAGGGGGGCGGAGGGTCCAAGAAGGGAAAGACCCTTCCTCCGGACTACTCCACCAACGCCGATGACGGCGAAGAGAAGTGGCCATCCAGGGCCAAGACCTTGGCAAAATCGAAGTATCCGGGTACCAGAATAACTCATGGTGTTCCTTTATTGCACAGTATCTTCTGATGCCGAATATAATCATGCAGTCCGCCCAAGGCCCGGCTCGATGCTTCATCGAGCGGCTCCCTGGATTCGTCGGATGTGAATAGTCTTTCACTCCCGACCGCTACCTCCCCTCGCCCTACGGACGATGCCGAGGTGGAGTCCCAAAAGGGGCCAAGCCAGGAGGAGGTGGTCCTAGAGGCGCCGCAAGGCGACCTCCCGGACTCCAGGCGCAGAGGGGATAAAACCCCAAAGGGCTCTAAGTCCGGCCCTGGGCTGGACACCGCACCGGAACCTTCAGTAGTTCCGGAGTCCGGCAGGCGCCCCCCTAGTAAGAAGGGCAAGCCTACGATGCCGGTGACCTCCGTCGAACCGGAGGCACCGGATAATTTGCTGGAGGTGCTTAATGGCGCCTCCATCGACGAGGAGCACTGCACTATTATGAGTGCGGTGATCCAGAAGGTTCAGTCCGCCAAGAGCAGGCTGACGGAAGCCTGTGCCAGCCTTCTAACAGGCTTTGAGGTATGTATTTAAGACATGTAAAAATATCACCGCATAGACAGTAGCCCCTAATGCTCTGTTTGGTGCTCGGGAAGAAAAGCCGGACTGAGGATCTAAAAAGATATACGCAGGAGTCTAACATAAGTATGTCAATATGGGAATGCAGGCTGCATTGCTGACCTCTACCGCACTGACTGCGGAGGTTGGTGCATTGAAGCAGAGCCTCGAGCGGTCCGAGAACGAGCTCGACCTTGCCAAGAAGCAGCTCGAGGACAAGGAAGGTAAGTAATACCTTATGTAAGTATATAAAAAGATCTGGTTGCAAATAATGACAGGACCAACGTGAGTATTACAGGGGCCACAACCGAGGTGGCGACCCTGAAGGAAGCGCTGTCCAAGGCCGAAGACAATGCGGCCGTGGAGCGCACCGAGCGAGAAAAGCAGGAGGCGCGGGTGGCGGAGGTGCAGCAAGAGCTCCACGCTCTTGTGAAAAACATGAGAGTTTGGAGCTTGACTCAAAGACTCGAGAGTCCGAGCTTGCCTCGGCCCTTGAGAGCGCCAAATTTGCCAAGGCCGAAGCCCAAAAAGCCCTCCAGGAAATTGAGGCGATGAAGAAGATAGCGGCGGGTAAGGCATTCTTTATGCAAAGCAAGCACGTGAAAGTGAATTACTTGTTACTTACCCGAGTCCGGAGCTCTCTAGGAGCATTCGCAGATCTGCCCCGCAGTGTGTACGACGCTGCCGCATTCTACCGAGCCGAGGAAGGGAGCTCGACGGAGAAGGTGTTCTGGTCCCAGTATGTTGAGGCCGTACACCCGGTGCCCTTGAGCGACCAGCTGAAGCAGCTGGTCGAGCTCCATAAGGTAGCCGAACAGGCCATGAAGGGCCTTATAGGCCGGCTATGGCCTGGGGAGGTCATGCCTGGGAGCTACTTTGGGTTGGTGAGGCGGCTGGTGGATGCCTATCCACGGCTTGAAGTCATCAAGCGCTCCATATGCATCGAAGGGCCCGTAGGGCCCTTGCCCATGTTAAAGTACACTGGGGCAAGATGGATGCTGAGAAGCTGGTGACAGATGGGCCACCGGAGGGGAAGGAGCATCGCAAGCCCGAGTTGTATTATGAGGGCGTCCTAAAGGGTGCCTGCCTTGTGGCGAGTGAGTGTTCCAAGGATGTAATTTTTGAGTAAACTCGCTCGTGTTATCCTGTGCGCTAAAAACTTGTTCATATGCGCTAAGCAACGCTTTTTGAATTTAAAATATTACCTTCTGTGCGGCCGTTTATTAAATCTGAGAGATGGCGAGTCGTCGGCTTCTACCCCCATGCCACGAGTGCTGGGGTGTTTGGGATAAACCTGAGCGCTCCTTTTCCCATTCTTGGGTCCTTCGAGGGAGGTGCTCAGCACAACGAACAAGGCAATCGGACTATAATGCTTTATCACTCTCACTTAGCCATAGAATTCTATAATTTTAAATTTCGGCGAAGCCCCTAGTATTCGGAAGACCGAGTTCGGGGTGCTATCCACGCCTAGGCCGGACAAAGCCAGCTCCTCGCTCTAAGCGGCATATGTCTTTAGGGACTCGAAACCTCTCGAACAGTGACCGACTCTCGCCCTATCATGACGGTCAGTTTTAGCTTTCTCTACTGAGGTGCTTAACCCAGCTCAACCGGGGCACAATCGCAGTAGTTCTCCCAACGCTACCTTAGCCGATATAACGGAATGTAAGGTACCAAAACATGGGAGCCGGGCAAACCCAACTATTGACCCAAGAAATGATTCGGAGCCGATGCATATAATGCTATAAGTTCGGGGTGCCGCACTCGTGAGAGTGTTCGGACTTCTCACACCATATTCTGGGGTACTTAAGCCCCTGGTGTATTGGCCGTACCAAAGTGTACGGTTGCATAATGTCATAACTGAACATGTTTGCATAAAAAATGAATGCAATAATAGACAAGAGCTATGTATTGTTTCTTAAAAGGCTGTTGTGAAAGCAGAACGATACAAATAGTGCGATAAGCAAGAGATGGGATTATTTGACATGTCCCCCTCCAGGGGCAAGCTGTGAGATTTTATGTAAGACAGGTATTTAGCTCGTTATAGAGACCACTTGGGCATTCGATGTAGCTTGCTGCCTCCCTTGCTGTTGCATCGTGTGTTCGGCGATTGTACTGCTGGACCGGCCTTCCGGAGAGTGGAGTCCTGAAAGTAAGAAAAAAGAAATGACAAAATCGGGAGCCCCTAGTGCGGTTGAGCCGCATTTTGGGCATGCCGTGGTTGTGCTCCTCCCCTTATGCCCATGGTATTTCCAGGGCGTAGTTATGTACGCGTTGTACTGGTTTCGCAATTTCGCGAGGGCTGGGGTTGGGGCCGCACTGCTACGCTTTCTCGGAACGTGCCAGGCGGTCTTGCTGTAGGTTACTCCGGGCGCGCTTGACGGTGTCCGAACGTTTAATAGCCGGACTAGAGAATTGCCTTGAGATGCTACTTTGTACTTCCGCCGCGAGGGCCGCCGTATGCTCCTCCATTCGGAGAGAGCGTTCAGTGTTTCCATTGCCCTTAATGACTCCTCGAGGGCCTGGCATCTTGAGCTTGAGGTATGCGTAGTGCGGCACCGCATTGAACTTTGCAAATGCGGTTCGTCCGAGCAGGGCGTGATAGCCACTGCGAAACGGGACTATGTCGAAGATTAACTCCTCGCTTCAGAAATTATCCGGGGATGCGAAGACCACTTCGAGTGTAACCGAGCCTGTACAGTATGACGCCTTTAAAGGTTGTCTTTGTGGGTTTAATCCTTCAGGGATCTATGCCCATTTTTCGCACTGTATCCTGATAAAGCAGGTTCATGCTGCAGCCGCCGTCCATAAGGACTCTAGTGAGGTGAAATCCATCAATGATTGGGTCTAGAACCAATGCGGCAAATCTGCCGTGGCGGATGCTAGTGGGGTGATCCCTTCGATCAAAAGTGATCGAGCAGGAGGACCACAGGTTGAACTTTGGGGCGACTGGATCCAACGCATATACGTCCCTGAGTGCACGCTTCCGCTCTCTTTTGGGGATGTGGGTTGCGTATATCATGTTCACCGTCCGCACTTGTGGGGGAAAGCCCTTCTGTCCCCTATTGTTCGGCGGCCGGGGCTCCTCCTCGTCATCGTTGTGCAGCCCCTTGTCTCTGTTTTCGGCACTTAACTTGCCTGCCTGCTTGAACACCCAACAATCCATGTTGGTGTGATTGGCTGGTTGTTCGGGGGTGCCGTGTATCTGGCACGAGCGATCGAGTATTCGGTCCAAACTGGACGGGCCCGGAGTATTTCTTTTGAATGGATTTTTCCGCTGACCGGGTTTAGAGCCTCTGAATCCGGCATTAACTGTCGTATCCTCAACATTGTCGCCGTTAATGCGGCGCTTGTGCTTGTTGCGATGTGACCTGCCATTTTTGTCCTTGGGCTCTTGGTCATGTTATTACTATGAGCTAGCCAGCTGTCTTCTCCCGCGAAAAAGCGGGTCATGAGTGTTGTGAGGGCTGCCATGGATTTCGGCTTTTCCTGTCCTAGGTGTCGGGTAAGCCATTCGTCCCGGATGTTATGTTTGAAGGCTGCGAGGGCCTCTGCATCCGGACAGTCGACTATTTGTTTTTTCTTGGTTAGGAACCGTGTCCAGAATTGTCTGGCCGATTCCTCTGGCTGCTGAATTATGTGGCTTAGGTCATCGGCGTCTGGTGGTCGCACATAGGTGCCCTGGAAATTGTCGAGGAATGCGGCTTCCAGGTCCTCCCAGCAACCAATTGACTCTGCTGGCAAGCTGTTAAGCCAATGTCGAGCTGGTCCTTTAAGCTTGAGTGGGAGGTATTTGATAGCGTGTAGATCATCACCGCGGGCCATGTGGATATGAAGGAGATAATCCTTGATCCATACCGCAGGATCTGTTGTGCCATCGTATGATTCGATGTTTACGGGTTTAAAACCATCGGGGATTTGATGATCCATTACTTCATCTGTGAAGCATAGTGGGTGTGCGACGCCTCTGTACTAGGCTATATCACGATGTAGCTCAAATGAGCTTTGTCTGCTGTGTTCGGCCTGGCTGTATTTGCCATATCCGGCGTGACGGTTATCGTCACGTGTCGTGGGGCGCCCACGCGATCCGTAGATCGATCTTGTTTGCCTTGCCTTGTCCTCCAATATGTCTCGTAGGTCTGGCGCATTTCCCCGTGCCTTGGTATTTTTTGAGTGACGCCGGGGTGCGGCTTGAGTGGATGGCCGAGAGGCCTCTCTGTCGCGGCCACGAGGTGGCCGGTCGGCCGCGTCATGCGCTGGTGATGTAGGTTTAGGTGCTTCCTCCTCTAATTGGGGTAGCAGCCTACGCTTTGGTAGCTCTTGGAGGGGTGTTCGAGTTCGTACTCTTCGGCCGCAAGGACTTCCATCCATCTGTCGGCTAGCAAGTCTTGGTCAGCTCTAAGCTGCTGCTGTTTTTTCTTGAGGCTGCTCGCCGTGGCCATAAGCCTGCGTTTGAAACGCTCTTGATCGACGGGATCCTCAGGTACGACAAATTCGTCGTCGTCGAGGCTTGCCTCGTCTTCGGAGGGAGGCATGTAATTATCGTCCTCTACTTCTCTGTGTGCCGCTCTCTCATGAGGGCTGGCTTCTCCATCCTCCTGTGCTGAGTTCTGCTGGAGGGGGTTGTCTTCGGCACTGTCCGGGGTGTTATTATCTCCCGGGCCGGAATCGCCATTTTTGCTTTGACGGGATTTAGAGCAGCGCCGTTGACGCCGGCACTTAGGCTGCTTCTTGGAGGGGTCATCCTCCGTTGTTCCATCGCCATTCCCTTCTTTTGGGGTGCCCACCATGTATATGTCGTATGACGAGGTGGCCTTCTAGTGCCCTATAGGCACTGGTTCTTGGTCGTCTCCTGCATCGGCGTCCATACCGTCGATGTCTTCGGAGTCGAAGTCGAGCATGTCGGTTAAATCATCGACAGTGGCTATGAAGTTGGTGGTGGGTGGGCTTTGAATTTCTTCGTTGTCCGCATCCCAACCTTGCTGACCATAGTCCGGCCAGGGCTCTCATGATAAAGAGAGAGACTTTAGTGAATTCAGAATGTCGCCGAAGGGCGAGTGCTGAAAGATGTCTGCAGCGGCGAACTCCATGATCGGCGCCCAATCGGGTTCGATCGGCAGGCGCGCGGAAGGTTCGGAGTCCGGAAAGGAGTCCGGCACCTTGGAGTCACGTGCTTCGCAAAGGACAAGGCTGGTGTTCGGCTCGATCGCCGTAGATGCAGCCCCCGAGGCGGTGTCCAGCCACCCGTCCTCGATTGGAGCAGTCGGCTCCGAGCTAAGGGTCGGAGCAGACACTGGGCGGCCTCCTGGGCACTGTTCGGCGGCAGAGCTAGATCATGCCCATCGTGACAGTGCGGCGCGCTTGGCTGTGGCTCGAACCCATCGAAGATCAAGTCTCCGCGGATGTCAGCCGTGTAGTTCAAACTTCCAAATCTGACCTGATGGCCAGTGATGTAGCTTTCGATCTGCTCCAGATGGCCAAGCGAATTGGCCCGCAGTGCAAAGCCGCCGAATACGAAGATCTGTTCGGGGAGAAAAGTCTCACCCTAGACCGCATCATTGTTGATGATCGGAGGAGCCATCGGGCCTAAAGATGATGATACAGAGGAACTCTCAATGAAAGCACCAATGTCGGTGTCAAAACCGGCGGATCTCGGGTAGGGGGTCCCGAATTGTACGTCTAGGCGGATGGTAACAGGAGACAAGGGACATGATGTTTTTACCCAGGTTCGGGCCCTCTCGATGGAGGTAAAACCCTACTCCTGCTTGATTAATATTGATGATATGGGTAGTACAATAGTAGATCTACCACGAGATCAGAGAGGCTAAACCCTAGAAGCTAGCCTATGGTATGCTTGTTGTTCGTCCTATGGACTAAAACCCTCCGGTTTATATAGACACCGAAGAGGGCTAGGGTTACACAGAGTCGGTTACAATGGGAGGAGATCTACATATCCGTATCGCCAAGCTTGCCTTCCACGCCAACGAAAGTCCCATCCGGACACGGGACGAAGTCTTCAATCTTGTATCTTCATAGTCCAGGAGTCCGGCCAAAGGTTATAGTCCGGTCATCCGGACACCCCCTAATCTAGGACTCCCTTAGTGGCGGCCCGACCCACAGAAAGCCTGTTAACGACCTGTTCACATATAGCCCATTTACAGCCCGCTAACCCAGGGCCCGTTACGACCTCTCTGAATTAGGCCCAGTAGCGTCATCTGGGACGTCCAATATGATTCCAGCCCGTTTTAACTTCCGGCCCATGTATGGCCCATGACGTCTTTCGGCCCATATGAGGCCCTTTGTAACTCTTGGCCCATTAACTGCTCTTGGTGAAACTGGCCCGTAATGAACAGTATATCACTTTATACCCATGAACGGCCCATTATTCCATTGGGCCGTTTCCATCCCAAGTTATCTTTCGACCTTCTCAGAGCCCATTTATTCTTTGGCTCATTTCCAGCATTCGGTTACTTATGGCCCGTTACTGTCATTTTTTGCTTGTGGGCCAAATTCAGCCCGTGGTTATATTACAGTCGGCCCGTTTGTGGCCCGTTAATACGTTGGGCCGTTTTCATGTAAAAAAACCCGTTGGGCTGTTTTCATAGAGTTATCAAATACGGCCTATTAACGACCCATTATGGTCAATTAATAGTATGACCCATGATTGGCGAAATGATGATACGCCCCGTAGAAGGCCCATGGATCCTACGGCCTGTAAAAGGCCAATGGATCGTATGGCCGGTAGAAGGCCCATGAATCGTACAACCCATAGAAGGCCCATGGATCCTATGGCCTATAGAAGGCCCATGGATCCTATGGCCCGTATAGAAGGCCAATGGATCCTATGGCACGTAGAAGGCCCATGGATCATACGGCATGCAGGAGGCCCATGGTTACAACAGTCCGTGTGTTGTCATGATTATTTTGGCCAAGTTACCAAAAATAAGTTATTGTGGCCACTAGAAAAATGCAGAAAAAGAACTGCAGTGACTACAAGCAAACAACTAAACAAGACAATAAGGAAATAAATAAGCAAGCAATTAATGCTAGCCTATTACCGATATTACACATATTACATCCACTAGGCATCAAAGTTTGCCACCAGTGCAAATATAGGGAACAAAGCAGCATATTACATACACTGGCCATCAAAATTGGCCACTAGTGCAAATAAACGCGACAACAAAACAAGAGCTTAACTGAAACAACTTCAGAAGAGCTCAAGAAACGTTATCCTGGGTATCCACTATGCTGACAATAAGCTTAGCAAGCTTATTAGCTTTGTCCTGTTTGGTGCTTAAATCCTCCAACGCTTGCTGTTGCACCAGAAAGTATGCATCTGAATGCTCCAGGGACTTCCGCAGTCCTTCCGCTTCTTATCGCAGCACAACTGATCGATGTCTTTCAGCTTGTAGTTGAGACTCAAGAAACCGAACTGATTTAGACAGTGAGTTTGAATAGCTTGTGCAAGCGGTAGTGGCCAGTAACTCTAACACTAAACCAAGACAGGACTTTGGGGTTGTCTCACTGTCTTCAAGATAGTCTTCCTTAGCTGTTTTATCAGCTTTTTTGGAGACCAACAAGGATGTGTCACTATCCTAAACCTTATCTGCATTACTTCCTTTACATTGCTTAATAAGGCACTCTTCCCCAATATCCTGTCAGCATTCTAAAAGAAGAAACAAGCAGACACATAACAGGGTTAGCATGTACTAGTATATGAAACTCATTTCGGTGAACCAGTTCATTAGTAAGGTGGACATGATTAAACTACCAAGTCTTTTATTGCCAAGTACTAGTACATAATAAAATCATCAAACAAACATATATCTATGTCCTATGGTCACTGCATTGTCTTGACAAATCAAAGTAGAGACACGGTTCAAATCATATCAGTTCAAGACAAAGCAGCAGTGAAAGAATACAAAGCGTGGGAAACTACACGGCACAACAAGAATTCAGATGGGTACCACGGGTCTACATGTACAACAACACTATTGGCTCTGTTGTGATGCTAGTAATGTGCATGATATGAGAAGTCAACTGTATACACAATTGAAATTGAAATCAACAGAGCTATTAATAAGAGCAAACCTGTTAAAGAAACATGCGTGAACATACCTGCTGTGCCATTGGAGTTTCAATTTTCAATTTAAAAATAAGTTTGTATGAGAAAATACAGTGATACAAGAGCAAATCAGTATGCACGATAGCAATCATAGTTAAAAAAGGCGCGCCTAAGCGAGCGCTTAAGCGCGCCTAGGCTCTAGGCGTTGGCAAAACGCATTGCACATAACTATGCTTAATCTATGCACAACTGCGCATAAGCATGCACTTTGGTCAGTAAAGCGGAAGGCGGTGGCAAAACGCACAATTAACGCCTAGCTCTTTTTGAACTATGATAGCAATGGAATCTTAAATTAGAACAGTTGTTCTTCAGGTCTAGGCACTTGTTCTACATGGACAGAGTACAGTAAGACGCAAGAATATAGTACTTAAAAATAGAAAATGAGCTCATAGACCTTACCACATTCTTGGTTCGGGACCAGTACAGAACAAGGCATTCCCAGTCATCGTCCAGTAAATGTGTCTAAGGAGAACGTATATTTGATGAGTTTCTTTGCCGGTGAAGTACGTTTTCTTCATGTAATTCCGATACTGCCACCAAGCATTCTTGAAGATAGCAGAGGTATTAGCACAGGTCACCTCATCCTGAGTTTCCAAATCGGTCCTTCTCTATAGAGAAAAATGGGAAATTTTGTTGTATTATAACCATCATGGAGGTAGGATGTATGGGACAAAGCAAAGTAATTGCCATGAATAACATTACTTACACATAACTCCTGGACAAACACCTACAACTGGCATTTTTCTTCATCTTCAGTATAATATTTCCAAGATGGGAAGATACGCACATACGATTTAACAACATAAAATGTGATAGATGCTAAACTACGACTAGCTGGTTGTGCTTTCTCCACAGGAATAGGCGTAGTAACTGGTGGAGTTGGGGTTCGCCATGGTTGTACTGGCCCTTTGGGCACTAGAGTTGCCTTACTAACTGCTCTTGTTTGGGAGTTCTATGGTGGAGATGGTGCTGTGTCAACAGGAACTGGGTTACTATCTGCTGGGGTTGGGGTTAGATTGGGTGAAGCTGGTTCTTTGTCCATCGCAGTAGGGGTACAACTTGCGAGAGTTTGGGTTATGTGTGGTAGGGCTGGTTCTCGTGCATGTACAACCGGGGTGCTATCTCCACCAAGAGGTAGCACTGTTTTATTTGAAGACCATGTTTTTAGTCTGCTAGATACTGGCATCACCCGCTCCAATTCAGATGGCTGATAAACATGAAACATAGTTGAATGTACATACATTGTATAAGAGACATATGGAATAGATAGTGTGGAAAAAAGAGGGCATGAAATAGTTGACCTGTATATTGTTTAACTAAAACGGATAGCATGACATAATTTCACATATATGATGTCTATCTAAACTAGATAGCATAGCATAACATAATTCAAAGATATGATGAATAACTAAACAGGATCACATGACATAATTCACCTACATGTTATCTAAGTAATCAGGATTGCATCATTTAATTGACATATGTGATTTATATGCTAAACAGAGGGCATCCGATATGATGTTTGAACTAAGAACATGCTGTTGAATATTGTGTGTATGATGTCTAAAATATGCAATGCAAGACACCCTATGCATGATATGAGCAGTATAACCGTGCCAAATTAGAGCATACACATAGGTGGGGGAATAGGACTGGTCATCTGTCTCTGAATCCATCTCCGAGGAGCTATCGGGACCCAACAAGAGATCTGCTTCGACAGGTAGCACTGTCTGCTCTGAAGGCCTTGTTTTCACTCCAGATTTTTCCATCTCCCACCCAAATGGCTGATTCACAAGAAGAGTAGTTTAATGTACAAACATTGTCGACAAATGGAAATGTAATGAAGAAAAGGATGGGCAAGATATCATTCAAATATATGATGCCTGGTTAAACAGGATGGCATTGCACATTTCACATATATTATGGCTGGCTAAAAGACATGAGACTGCACAATTCCCATATATGATATAGAAACTAAACAAGTGGCATTACAGAACATGTCTAAACTAAGCAGATGACATATATGATGTCAAAAGTAGGCACTGCAAGGCAACATCTGCATGATATGACTAACATCATCATGCCAAGGTAGAGCAAACACCTTGGGGGGTAAATAGGAGTGGTCAGCGGCGTCTGAATCCGCCTCAGAACAGATATCTTCCTCTGGATTACAATCTGGAGAGGAGTGGGGAGGGTTTGCCATTGAACCCACCATGGAGTGATGTCTGCATGACATTGTATTGCCGCACAAAACTCTTCTCTTTTTCTCTACATGTTCAGCATGAATGTGTACAATATCTGACATGCATATGAAAAAAATATGGTGAGATTATGTAAGGAGAGCATGCAGAAATTTAGAGTGATGGTAACAACCAGTGGATGGATCCAAAAATAATGATATCAGGTTGATGATTGCTTTAATTTAATGAAAAGACAGATGATGATTGCTTTACTATTTGTTTCCCACCCAAGATGAACAACATAGGCATACCCTAGGTGAACCAGATATTAGACAGAGATACTATTCATTGCTTCCTCGATATGTGCCCTAAAACTAATTTAGAACTCAAGTTTGAACATTAATTTGGACCTGACTTGGAGTCCAAGAGGTGAACATGACGATAAAGTAGCATGTAATTTTAAGCAATGCATAACATAAGCAGAAACAAAAGAGTGCGACCTCTCTTGTGGACCCTTGTACCCCTTAAGTTCATCTGCTGAATCGATGATGGTGATGCCATTGCGGTGGGTGCCGGCGGCAGGGAAGGAGATCTAAGGCGGCGAAAGACGGTCGGGAGTCGTGATGTCTGGTTTGGTGGATTCTTCTGTCGATGGAGCAGCTCAGGTGAGGTGAACGACATCGCGGCAGGAGCAGGACAAACCACACAAAGTTCCATTCGACACCTACCTGTAACTGAAGTAATTCTGTAAGGGCTCATTTGGCTTGCATGATTCTAAAAATGCAGGGATAGGAAAAACACCGGAATAGGATAGGAATGCACATGGTAAACAGAGCATTTGTAAACACAGGATTTCTGTCAACTTGGGTGTCTGGTTTATAGGAATTGGAAGAGCAGAGGAATGCAAAGAAACATGGCCAAAATAAAGTGAAACCATATGAAAGCGTGTACAGTTAGAACGTTATTCTGCCACTAATGCACTTGGTCTTATTTTCATGCATAGGATTTTGAAAAGTAGGTCCAGGTGGATGTTTTGCTTCATTCCTTTCAACAAAATGCATGAATAATTGAATGGTAGAGTGCCATTGGAAAACTCCCTATTGCTATGTTTTTCCGTTGAACCAAAATAGTCTTAATGGATCGACATGAATGTATAGTAATAAGTGATGCAACAAGTGTACAACCTCTTTGCCGTAGCTGTGTCGACCTCAGCATCATTCGGTTGGTCGTTGAAGCAGTTGAGGCAGAGGTGGCTGTCGGAGGTGTGGAGGAAGATCTGAGGAATCTGTAGATGGCGTCCAGGGCACTGCTCTGTTGTGATGGATTATTCTGTCGTTGGAGCAGCTCCGGTGAGCCATAAGATGTCAAGGCTGAAGCAGCACAAGACAGAAATCGTCAATCTCAAGTGGGATTCTAATAGCATCTCCAATAGATGATGTAAAATATATGTAAAATTTACATCACCATAAACCACCTGACTACAACAAATGAGGTAAAAACTGTTGACTCTGAACTTAACTGTCGAAACTAAAATTTACTGTGGAATCTGAATGTTACTGTTGAAACTGAATGCAATGGTAGCAGAGAGGCACTTGACATGTAGTTTAGGGAGGGCCTACAGTTCATCTTCAACCTACACCCCCTAAGCCGCCAGCCACCACCAGTCGAACCGTCGGCCCCAGCGCCGCCTCGCCGCCCCGAAACAACTCCCCACCGCCAGTCCGCCGCCACCCCAGCCAGTCCTCTAGCCCCCTGCCCCCACCCTAAACCCTAAGATAAATAGTGCGGTACCTCTCCGGCGAGCCCCCATCCCCGCTGCGGGTGGTTCTTCCTTAACTCCGGCAAGCCTCCCCCACCCCTTGAAAATCGACTGACCCAAAAGTCGATTCAGTCGACTGAAGTGTAGCTAAATTGGAGCAGAGCAGCAGCACGAGCGAGGGGGAGAGCAGCAACAGCTGGGCGAGCGAGCGATTGAGCGAGAGCCGGAGCAGCAGCAGCATATCCGACTGGTATGAATGCCACCGCCGAAGGGGCCTCGCACTGGGGGAGAGCCTCCATGGAGATGTCGCCCATGGTGCCGGCTTCAAGGTAGCCACTCCATGGGGGTGCGAGATGGAGCACCGTCGGCGCCGGGAGGTCGAGTTAAGGAGAAGGTGCGATGCGATGAGTGTACAACCTCTTTGGTGGCACCAAGTAGGCCTCGGCTTTGTCCGAGGAGTCAGTGAGGATGATGCGGTTCCGGTGGAGCAGGTTAAGGCGGCGCTGTGGGGATGGAGCAGCCGTGATAGATGAGGCGATCGTCGGAGCAGGTCCTTGAAGGTGGAGGATGGGGTGGCTGAACCGGCGGGGCGACGAGATGGACGACGGGTCCTCATCCTGGGAGGTGGACGAGGGACGTCGAGCTGTTGCGGTGGACGACGTTGTCGGGGAAGAGGCTCCGGCTGGGCAACGGTGAGGTGGTGGATGGAGGAGGGTGGGGTTTCGCGGCTGGAGCGGAGATGTTATGGCGGCCTGGGATTTTGAATGGAGAAAAGGAGGCGATGGGAGGGGGTGAACCATGACTTAGGGACACGCTTGTCCAAAATGTAGGGTGTGTTACAAAAGTACCCCCCACCAATTTGAACAAGCGGCCCTTTCGACTCAGGGTTAGAAGGGGGATTTCGCGTGTTCGGATTTGGCAGCTGGAGGGAGTTTTCGCGCGCGTTGTAATTTCAGGATAGCAAGGCACGGGTTGTGAAGGCGCCAGTTTTGGGAGCACGATATCTGAATTTTCAAGATATAACAAGGCGCGGGTTGAATTTTAGGGACAAGCCTAACGTGTAATATTGTACTTGTACGTACCAAATCAATTCGCCCTTCCCTCAACCAAAAAAACGAAAAAAATAAAACTATTCACACCACACAAAGAGAGAGTCTTGCCCCGTTTTACTATACAAATGCTATTCAAAGCTACTCCCTCCTTCCATCTAAATAGGGCCTAATGTGTTTTTTGATGCTAACTTTGACCAAATATTAGAGCAATAATATATGACATGCAACTTACACAAAGCACACCGTTAAATTTGTGTGTGAAAGGAGCTTTCAATGATATAATTTTCACATTGTGCATGTCATGTACTATTAATCTTGTCAATAGTCAAAGGCGGTCTTAAAAAATGCATTACGCCCTATATAAATGGAAGAAGGGAGTATGAATCCATGTTATGTTCAATTAAATTTTTTTGCTTGCTGTATAATGCATGTAACCTACTCATACCAACATTTTAGTGCATTCCAAATGTCTATACTACCGCTGCAATTCAAACTGAATTTGAATTCATTTCTCTATTTCAATAAGAATCTACAATCATGATTGTTGCCAACTTCAACCATCATTCGTGTACTACCTTAATAACACACCACATGATTACTATAGAGATAGATATGAACTATGTGTACTACATGAACATGATTCTATTTTTTGAATACACTTGATGTTGATTCCAAATAATAGTACATTTGATGTACTAACTATATATTCATAATCTAAACCATGTTCCATACGTACATCATGTTTATCACATAAAGTATAGTTCCCCGCCCCCTACATTATGACAAGTATTTAGACCTGAGCTGCAAAAGCCACACATTAGCCCAAATTATAATCAATGTTCTATATATTATACGTAGTACTAGCAAGATGCCCATGCGTTCCACAGAACATCAACATGATCAAGGGGAGGCCTAATTTGCAAATATGGAGAGGGGTGTGGGTATCTTTTTTCAAAATTGCCATAGTTTCCTTCCAATCCATCAGATATAAATCGGACAGCCTATATTGCAGGATGGCAGGCACACTATCATCAACAACTCCGTTTTTTATAAGAGTAGAGATAAAATATATTATATGTAGTATAACATGTTCATAACCACACCATGTGTATCATCGTTATATATATTCACACATGCGTTGGTTTAGAACACTATGATAAATTCTTCAAATATCCGAAGTTGCTTTTTATAATGAAGTATGATCTCTATTCGTCTTTTACACCCACGCAATCCTCTTATCTTTGTAGCTAGTGCTAACTTTCTCTCATGCATGCACACACCCGCATCCCCCTCACCCTCCCTCAACATTCTCTTGCTCCATCGTGCAAATTCGTATTTTCACTTTAGGTCGTTCACCCACGGTGTGTAGGCCCCCCAGCTCCTTCTTTACATCACACATCGATCGATATGCCTCTCTAGCCAGGTGTGCCTAGCACAAACACAAGCTTCCCCTCTTCTCTTATCACTGTCCATGCCTCACTCCCACCACTCTTTTCATCGATCTCATACTCGCACACTCCTTCCCCCTCGATATAGTATGCCTCTCGCACCACCTCCTAGATGCATCCCTCTCTCTTTATCCTTCTCCCCTTGCCTCATTTGCTTCTAACACAAACATGCATGTATACCAATTGATCTCCCAACATATACCTAGGTCGACTTTAACTATCCCCCCCATCGATCGACGTACCTCACAACTTATGTCTCTCCTTTCCCTGACAAAGGACGATTGATATTCCTATGTAGTTATGTCTGCTTACCATAGCCATATCGCCCCCCTCATCATTCGTGCATGCCACCTGACCCATCTCTCACACGCACGTGCACAAACAGGCAGCCATCCCCTCTCTTATTGATATTGCAGGCATGCCCTCCGTTTGTCTAGCAAGCCTATCCCACCATTTGTTAGAAGCAACTCCACTACCACCCCCTCCAACACTCTAGCTCTGTCTCTCTCCCAATCTTATTCCTCTCCTACACATATGCAGGATATCGATCGATCTCGCTTAATACATGAGGTAGATCGATCTCCCTTAATACATGAGGTAGGCCTCTCTCCTCCTCCACACATATACCAGCCATTGTACCTCTATAGTTAATTAGGCCTCCCTCCCCACACCGATAGTCGAGCATTGTAGGTAGGTATCCATGCCATAGAGACAAACTGCACCTGTCCCCTCTCACGTTCTAGTAGGCCAGCCACTCTATATCTTTGACGTGGGCACACACAAATTCGATGGCACTCTTTATCAATCGCGCACGTGCACACACACACATCATCCCTCTCTTCGATTCTATGGACACCTCAAGCCGATGATACCTCCACTCTCTTCTCGTGGATCGCCCCCTCTATATATACAGGACTCTATTTCACACACATTGCATATGTTAAATTTTTTGATTGACCCCCCCCCAAAAAAAACTCTCACGAACCCACACATTATATCTCTCTACATTTCTATCTCTCTCACACAACCCCATGTAGGTGTTGTACATATACAAGAAGGTAATAGGTGCACCATGCACGTACTCACGCTTCGTGCCCAGCTACACCCGCGCGAGTACACGGTGGAGCTCATTTCTGTACGAAATGGCAGCCCACGTGCTAAGTTGAACGAGTGTAGCGGTTGTTTACCTACGGAGGTCGTGTACCATGTGTGCATGAAACAAAGTCGACTTGATGCATTGGCGCGTTATTTTAGATAAAGTTATATCGCTCAATGATACGTACATAGAATATAAAGCGATTTTTATGGAGAGGTAGTCCGCTCCACTATATACAATGGAGCCTGCCTGCCTGGTTTGTCTCTCTTCAGAGTATCTCACACAAGGCTGCGGTGGCCTCTCTCTCTCTCTCTCTCTCACCGTTGGTCACTAATCCGGCCACATCCCGTTCGCCGGCGGAAAGGGAGGATGTGCATTGTTTCTTTGTTCGATGACGCCGAGGCAGCACGTCCCGATCTGCGGTACACGTCGTTCTCTATGACCAAGCTCCGGCGTGGTAGGGCCTACGCCACCTGCTCGCTGCTGCAGTATGGGTAGATTCTGCCTGCTGCCGCTCACCTAGTTACATCCCGACGACCTCCAGGTATCCCCTCCGGCCTTGCTCCACTGCCTATCTTCCCACGTTGCTGCATGTGGATCTTCCATAGTTCTTTGCCCAAAACGTAGCTCGTCCGGCGTACTTTCCATATTGCAATCTTGTCCTCACACCGTTTTAGACAAACACAACTGTGTTTTTATCTTCCCTTAGGACAAGGAATATGCTTCTTTTTTGTCGTCACATATGTCATCAACTGTTATTGGCCAGTAATTGTTTCCTTTCTACCTCTTTTTTGCAAACAGGGCTATCCGTTTCACCTGTTGCTATTGCGACCTTTTGGTGAACTGCACAAATCACTTTCTTCTTAAGAGTGTTTTGTGCAATTGTACTAAAATATCACACGGGCAACGTCTCTACATTTCAGTGCGACTGCACGAAGGGAGATTGGTTTTTCTCTATCCTCCTCATCCAACTCTGAGCCTAATCTTCTCCAACTAGTTAGTCTTAAGAGAGACTGCAAAGGTGACCGGCTTCTATTTGTGTGTTTATTGTTTCATCAGCAGTTCTCTATTATCGTAATCACACTTAATATCTTTGGAACAGGGACGCTCAGCTCTATTTTAGTGCAACTGCACAAAATGATCGGAATGTTCCATGCTACAGACAACTACTTTTTTCCCCAACATGCCTTGTTGATTTAGACAGAGCTGGGGCCATGTTGCTGCCAATGAAAGCATGAATCAATTTTAATTTAACACCTTCTCACAACTTTGTCTTCAGTTGTGATGTAAATATTAGCTCTGATCTGCTAATAATTGAGATGCATTAGCAAGGAAGTTAGTTTTTTATTGTTTCCGAAAGAGCATCGATGGCAAGACACAGGAAACAAAAGTTGAAAGCTCACACCATTGTACAATTTCATGTCGCTGGAAAATTATTAGTATAGTACGTCAATTATGTAAACAAATGCTGGAAGCTTGATAGCATTGCCAGAAGCCACTTCAGCATCCGGGTCCATGTGCCATGCACAAAATTATACTCCTTCATTCCTAAATATTTGTCTTTTTACAAATTTTAAATGGGCATATTTTAGAGTGTAGATTCACTCATTTTTTGCTTCATATGTGTACTCCCTCCGTTCCTAAATATTTGTCTTTCTAGAGATTTCAACAAGTGACTACATACGTAGCAAAATGAGTGAATCTACACTCTAAAATATGTCTATATACATCCGTATGTAGTAGTCCATTTGAATCTCTAAAAAGACAAATATTTTAGTAGTCACTCATTGAAATCTCTAGAAAGACAAATACTCCGGAGTATATTTAAGAACCGAGGGGGTAGTGCACAACCGCATGGGAGACTCAGGCCTGTTGTTGCGCCGCATTAATAGTGAGTAATGAGCAGTCAAATCATAAGCCCCACCTTTACCACTGTAAGTTGCTCGGAAGAAGCAACCATCAATACACTCTTCTTTGAATCCGCTCATACTACTCCATCCGTCACTGTTTATAGAGCGCGCTTCAGAAAAAGAAAAAAATCTCTGGGACCAAGGCGACTAGAGATTGGCCTGAAAAATAGCATTGGTAGTTATAGCACGGCATCTATTACTTGAGGAAATAAATGCGTACACACATGCTTGTAGTGCTTCCACCCCGGGTACACACATGCATGCACTTACTCCACACCGTAGTACATCGAGAGAAAATCGTGGACTGGATTACGGTTACCACGCCCTAATTAATTGAGGATTAAACCAAACACATCTAAAGTCTCTTTGGTGGTGGAAATGCATTGAGAGAAATGCATCATGATGAAGCGCGCCCTGTAAACTATGACGGAGGGAGGAGTAGTATGAAGGTGCAAAACCAAGTACACGTATGGCCAGTTGGTCAACGCACCTCCTCTTGGCATATCACTGACATGTGGGACTGGAGTGTGAGCAAACCGATCTCAATTGATGGCAAAATGGTCAACCCGCCGTTCCTTGGGATAGACAAGGAGCGAGAACACACAGACGGGCTCACACGGAGGCCAAGATATATTTGAGCATGGTTGATCGATATCATCATTACATGTTGGGCTGCCGTTTTCTGCCCTTCTCCAGAATAAATGTGTACTTTATCAGAGATTAAAAAAGGTACAGACGCTCCACCATGTGGTTCTAGTAGTAGTACTACTCGTACTACTAAACCTTGCGCTTGTCTCTTCGCCTCTTCGTGAAGTCGAACAATGATGGTACTCCGCATGTTCGGTACTATAGTGTATGCCTCTGGCAATCTGACACCAAATGAACTAATGGGCGAGGGTAGGTTGCATTAGTCAAAAGGCATAAGCAAGCTTCACCTTGTCCTGCAAGCTTCTCCTTGTTCTGCAAGTTGACGGGATACACCAAAAAGTAGTGCTAGTCCATACTCCCTCCTTTCCGGTTAATATGGCTTAATCTTTTTTGTGGGTAAATGAGAGAGCTTTATTCATATATAAGCATTCTTAGGACGATCAGCCAAGACACTGGTCACTAGGAAGCGAGGTACCCCGCAAAAAAGAAGTAGGAAGCGAGGCGTTTCATCAAGCTAGCTCTCGGCCACATTCAAAGTGCAGCAAGCACGGTTCGCATAAAGATGCGCAGCAAGGTTTGCTGACCTGTTTACATGCTGAATAACAAAAAAATAGGAAATATTACCAAGCGCTCCTATTTGTAACAGGATATGAGCCAGAATTAAGTGAGAATTGTGGCAAGTGTTCCATGCAATCAACTTCCATTATCACATGCGAGAACCCTTGAAGAGAACCAAATGTGTTGAAGATTGCTTTATCACATTTTAAAAATATAATAAGAGTGCATACGTGATAACCCACAAGTATAGGGGATCGCAACAGTTTTCGAGGGTAGAGTATTCAACCCAAATTTATTGATTCGACACAAGGGGAGCCAAAGAATATTCTCAAGTATTAGCAGCTGAGTTGTCAATTCAACCACACCTGGAAACTTAGTATCTGTAGCAAAGTGTTTAGTAGCAAAGTAATATGATAGTGGTGGTAACGGTAACAAAAGTAAAGACGGTAAAAGTAATGTTTTTGGTATTTTGTAGTGATTGTAATAGTAGCAACGAAAAAGTAAATAAGCGTAAACCAGTATATGGAAAACTCGTAGGCACCAGATCAATGATGGATAATTATGCCGGATGTGGTTCATCATGTAGCAGTCATAACATAGGGTGACACAGAACTAGCTCCAGTTCATCAATGTAATGTAGGCATGTATTCCGAATATAGTCATACGTGCTTATGGAAAAGAACTTGCATGACATCTTTTGTCCTACCCTCCCGTGGCAGCGGGGTCCTATTGGAAACTAAGGGATATTAAGGCCTCCTTTTAATAGAGAACCGGAACAAAGCATTAGCACAAAGTGAATACATGAACTCCTCAAACTATGGTCATCACCGGGAGTGGTCCCGATTATTGTCACTTCGGGGTTGCCGGATCATAACACATAGTAGGTGACTATAGACTTGCAAGATAGGATCTAGAACACACATATATTCATGAAAACATAATAGGTTTAGATCTGAAATCATGGCACTCGGGCCCTAGTGACAAGCATTAAGCATAGCAAAGTCATAGCAACATCAATCTCAGAACATAATGGATACTAGGGATCAAACCCTAACAAAACTAACTCGATTACATGATAAATCTCATCCAACCCATCACCGTCTAGCAAGACTACGATGGAATTACTCACGCACGGCGGTGAGCATCATGAAATTGGTGATGGAGGATGGTTGATGATGACGACGACGACGAATCCCCCTCTCCGAAGCCCCAAACGGACTCCAGATCAGCCCTCCCGAGAGAGATTAGGGCTTGGCGGCGGCTCCGTATTGTAAAACACAATGATTTCTCCTCTCTGATTTTTTCCTCCCCGAAAGCCAATATATGGAGTTGGAGTTGGCGTCGAAGGGCCACTAGGGGGCCCACGAGGTAGGGGGGCACGCGCAGGGGGGCGCCCCCCATCCTCGTGAGCAGCATGTGGGCCCCCTAGTCTTCATATTTTGCGAGGATTTTTCTTTTTTTTCTAAGGTGTTCCGTGGAGTTTCAGGACATTCCGAGAATCTTTATTTTCTGCACAAAAAACAACACCGTGGCAGTTCTGCTGAAAACAACGTCAGTCTGGGTTAGTTCCATTCAAATCATACAAGTTAGAGTCCGAAACAAGGGCAAAAGTGTTTGGAAAAGTAGATACGACGGAGACGTATCAACTCCCCCAAGCTTAAACCCTTGCTTGTCCTCAAGCAATTCAGTTGGCAAACTGAAAGAGAAAAAGAAAAACTTTTACAAAGTCTGTTTGCTCTTGTTGTTGTAAACATGAAAAGCCAGCATTCAAGTCTCAGCAATTATTATGAACTAACCATACTCACAATGACACGTAGGTCTCACGATTGCTCATATCAATAGCATAATCAGCTAGCGAGCCATTATAGCAAAACTCGGATGACAACACTTTCTCAAAATAATCATAACATGGTATAACAAAATGGCATCTCGCTAGCCCTTTTTGAGACCGCAAAACATAAATGCAGAGCACCTTTAAAGATCAAGGACTGACTAAACATTGTAATTCATGGTAAAAGAGATCCAGTCAAGTCATACCCAATATAAATCAATAATAATGAATGCAAACGACAGTGTGCTCTCCAGCGGGTGCTTTTTAATAAGAAGGGTGATGACTCAACATAAAAATAAATAGATAGGCCCTTCGCAGAGGGAAGCAGGAATTTGTAGAGGTGCCAGAGCTCAGTTTTAAAATAGAGATTGAATAACATTTTGAGCGGCATACTTTTGCTGTCAACGCAACAACTATGAGATGATGATATCTTCCATGCTAAACAAATTATAGGCGGTTCCCAAACAGAATGGTAAAGTTTATACTCCCCTTCCCCCACAAGCATCAATCCATGGCTTGCTCGAAACAATGAGTGCCTCCAACATTCAACGGGTTCCAAGGGGAGTTTTGTTTGCAATTATTTTGATTTAGTTTGCATAAAGCATGGGACTGGGCATCCCGGTGACCAGCCATTTTTCACGTGAATGAGGAGCGAAGTCCAGTCCTCTTGAGAATAACCGCCTAACATGGAAGATAAGGGCAGCCCTAGTTGAAACATGAGCTGTTCGAGCATACAAAACATTATTTCATTTGAAGGTTTGGAGTTTGGCACATACAAATTTACTTGGAACGGCAGGTAAATACCGCATATAGGAAGGTATAGTGGACTCATATGGAACAATTTTGGGGTTTAAGGAGTTTGGATGCACAAGCAGTATTCCCGCTTAGTACAGGTGAAGGCTAGCAAAAGACTGGGAAGCGACCAACTGAGAGAGCGACAACATTCATAAACATGCATTAAAATTAATTCACACCGAGTACAAGCATGAGTAGGATATAATCCACCATGAACATAAATATCATGAAGGCTATGTTGATTGGATTCGACTACATGCATGAACATGTGCCAAGTCGAGTCACTCAATTCATTTAAAAGAGGATACCACCCCATCACACCACATCATAATCATTCTAATAGCATGTTGGGACACAAGGTAAACCATTATAACTCATAGCTAGTCAAGCATGGCACAAGCAACTATAATCTCTAAATGTCATTGCAAATATGTTTACTTCATAATAGCTGAATCAAGAACGATGAATCATCATATTTACAATAACAAGAGAGGTCGAGTTCATACCAGCTTTTCTCCCCTCAGTAAGTCCATCATATATCATCATTATTGCCTTTCACTTGCACGACCGAATGATGTGGATAATAATAGGAGCGCACGTGCATTGGACTAAGCTGGAATCTACAAGCATTCAACTCAAGAGAGAAGACAAGTAATATGGGCTCTGAGTTTAAATAATCAATCATGCATATAAGAGCCACTAAGCATCTTCAATATAGTCTTCTCGACCCCCCCCCCCCAAAAGGAAACGAAATAAAAACTATTTACACGGGAAAGCTCCCAACAAGTAAAAGAAGAACGGGAAATATTTTTGGGTTTTCTTTTTAATTCTACTACAAACTTGAAAAGTAAACCGACTAATTTTTTTCTTAAAGTTTATCAAACACACAAGAAGAAATCTAGAAGAGGAAAGAGAAAATAAACTAGCATGGATATTACAGTGAAAGAGTATGAGCACCGACATCTAGCAATGAGTGTGTGTGAGCATGAATGTAACATCGGTGGGAAATACGTACTCCCCCAAGCTTAGGCTTTTGGCCTAAGTTGGTCTATTGCCAGGGATGGCCTGGCGGATATCCGTAGGTGAAGCTGGAGTCGTATTGTGACGCAGAAGACTCCGGCTGCCACTGGCTGGCAGCCTCCTCTGGATCCCAAGAATAAACAGATAGTCGTGGAGGCTCATCTTGTGGCTCGGGCTCCGGGGCTGGTGCAGGGTTCCGATAGGCTTGAACAGCCGACCACGAAACAATGTGAGGTTCTGCAAACAAGTTAAATAAAGAAGGAGCAGGCAAGGTAATAGTCTGAGGGTGATGTTTATCAAAGTATAATTTATATTTGAGCTCCCCATCGCGACTCTTAACAAGAAAATCATGCGCTATCATACTCTTGTAATCTAAATAAGCACGGGGCAGCGCTGTTTCTTCTTTCTCCGCATGCCTAATAGGTATTTCAAAATGTTTAGCTAGGCACGAAGCATAAATGCCTCCAAAGAAATCTCCGCTATGTCTATTCTGATGCAACCTGCGAGCTACAATGGTTCCCAAATGATAAGATTGGTCTCCTAACACAACACTCCTGAGAATACTGAGATCAGGGACACACATGTGACATGCTTCATCCGTAGCATTTATACATCTACCTATGAAGAGAGCAAAATAATGTATAGCAGGAAAGTGAATGCTCCCTATAGTGGCTTGTGTTATATCTCTGGATTCCCCCACAGTTATTCTAGCAAGAAAGTCTCTATATTCGGTTTTAGGGGGATCCCTGACATTACCCCAAGATGGAAGTTTGCAAGCAGAAGTAAAATCCTCTAAGTCCACGGTATAAGATTTGTCATAAAGGTCAAACATGACTGAAAGAGAATTCGCGAAGTTGAAAACTCAAACCTCCTCACAAATGAACTTGTGAGATCATGATACTGGGGGCATTTGTCAGCTTCAAAGTCCTCAAGACCGGCGTTACTCAAATATGCGCTAAATTCTTCTTTGATTCCCACTTGATTCATAAAATTTTCTGATGGCCATTCACAGGGCCTCACAGGAGCGTCTCTTGGTGGTTCCTCGTCAGCATCACGTATTGTAAGCCTGGGACCTTGCTTTCTTGAAGGACCACCTTGGAACATCCTCCTAAGCATATTGTTTCCTCTGAAAAATTTCTAAAATTTTAGTAACTTCAAATAAAAGTGAACCACCTTCAATAAAATTGGTAGTAACAACTCCCACAAGTGCCTAGAGCCTGTATAAAGCATTGGAACTACTTGGAACCATATAAATTTGTCATGCAAGATCAAGAACATGGTCACCTATGCAGCACAAATTTGCAATGAATAAAGCACTAGAACAAAAACTAATTGGACCAATGGAGGAGTCACATGCCAAGGAACAATCTCCCCAAGCAGTTTTGTGAGAGATGCTTTGAGCAAGGAGATCGAAAATCACAGCAACGGGGCTGGAACTCGTGCTTGAGTTGGTTTTTCGTGTTTGTGTGAGACAGAGGAAGAAGATGGGTGCAAGAATAAGTGGAGGAGGGCCACCGTGGGCCCAGGAGGCAGGGGGCGCGCCTATGGGGGTAGGGCGCGCCCTCCACCCTCGTGGCCAGGTTGCAGCTCCCCCCGTGGTAATTTTTGCACAGTAAATTCTCAAATATTCCCGAAAAAATCATATAAAATTGGCATGGTATTCTGAGGACTTTTATTTTCGGGATATTTTTATATTGTACGGATAAGTCAGGAAACAGACAAAAAAAATACTATTTTACTTTATTTCTACTAAATAACAGAAAATATAAAGAGGGTACAGAAGGTTGTGCTTCTAGTTTCATCCATCTCGTGATCATCAAAATGAACCCACTAACAAGGTTGATCAAGTCTTGTTAACAAACTCATTCCGAATAATCACAGAACCAGAGAAATTTCGAATGACACTAAGTTACCTCAACGGGGATATGAAAATCCCCAACAATAAGAATATCATACTTTTTCTTGACAGTAGGGAGAGGAAATTCGAAACCTCCAAATATAATCGATGGAACTTTTCCAATAGAGTTGATACTATAAACTTGAGGTTGTTTCCTCGAAAAATGTACTGTGTGCTCATTGCCATTAACATGAAAAGTGACATTGCCTTTGTTGCAATCAATAACAGCCCCTGCAGTATTAAGGAATGGTCTTCCAAGAATAATAGACATACTATCATCCTCAGGAATATCAAGAATAACAAAGTCCGTTAAAATAGTAACGTTTGCAACCACAACAGGCACATCCTCACAAATACCGACAGGTATAGTAGTCGATTTATCAGCCATTTGCAAAGATATTTCAGTAGGTGTCAACTTATTCAAGTCAAGTCTATGATATAAAGAGAGAGGCATGACACTAACACCGGCTCCAAGATCACATAAAGCAGTTTTAACATAATTTCTTTTAATGGAGCATGGTATAGTAGGCACTCCGGGATCTCCAAGTTTCTTTGGTATTCCACCCTTAAAAGTATAATTAGCAAGCATGGTGGAAATTTCAGCTTCAGGTATCTTTCTTTTATTAGTAATAATATCCTTCATATACTTAGCACAAGGATTTGTTTTGAGCACATCAGTTAATCGCATACGCAAAAAGATGGGTCTAATCATTTCAGCAAAGCGCTCCAAATCCTCATCATCCTTTTTCTTGGATGGTTTCGGAGGAAAAGGCATGGGTTTTTGAACCCATGGTTCCCTTTCTTTACCATGTTTCCTAGCAACAAAATCTCTTTTATCACAATGTTGATTCTTTGATTGTGGGTTATCAAGAACAACAGCGGGTTCAACTTCTACATCATTATCATTACTAGGTTGAGCATCAACATGAACATTATCATTAACATTATCACTAGGTTCATGTTCATCACCTGATTGTGTTTCAGCATCAGAAATAGAGATATCATTCGGATTCTCAGGTGACTCAGCGATAGGTTCACTAGAAGTTTGCAAAGTCCTATCATTTTTCTTTTTCTTCCTTTTAGAAGAACTAGGTATATCAATATTGTTTCTCTGAGAATCTTGCTCGATTCTCTTAGGGTGGCCTTTAGGATACAAAGGTTCCTGAGTCATTCTACCAGTTCTAGTAGCCACTCTAACAGCATAATCATTTTTCTTACTATTCATTTCATCAAGCACTTCTTTCTGAGCTTTAAGTACTTGTTCTACTTGAGTGGTAACCATAGAAGCATGCTTGCTAACAAGTTTAAGTTCACCTCTAATATCAGCCATATAATCACCCAAGCGTTTAATCATAAAGGTATTCTGTTTTAATTGTCTACCAAAATAAGCATTAAAGTCATCTTGCTTAAACATAAAGTCATCAAACTCATCCAAGCACTGACTAGCAATTTTAGTAGGAGGGACTTCAGCTTTATCATATCTATAGAGAGAATTTACCTTTACCACCTTTGTCGGGATATCAGGAGGTTCTTCATTAAATAAGTAATTGAGATCATATACTTCTTCAACAGGCGGTAAATTAAGACCATGTATTTCTTCAATAGGAAGTAAATTCTTAACATCTTCAGCTTTAATACCTTTTTCTTTCATAGATTTCTTTGCCTCTTGCATATCTTCGGGACTAAGAAATAGAACACCTCTCTTCTTCGGAGTTGGTTTAGGAATAGGCTCAGTAATTGGCTCAGGAACTGGCTCAGGAGGTAGCTCGGGAGGTGCCCAATTATTTTCATTAGCCAACATATTTTTCAATAGAATTTCAGCGTCATCCGGTGTTCTTTCCCTGAAAAGAGAACCAACACAACTATCCAGGTAATCTCTGGAAGCATCAGTTAGTCCATCTTAAAAGATATCAAATATTTCAGGTTTCTTAAGAGGATGATCAGGCAAAGCATTAAGTAACTTGAGAAGCCTCCCCCAAGCTTGTGGGAGACTCTCTTCTTCAATTTGCACAAAATTGTATATTTCCCTCAAAGCAGCTTATTTCTTATGAGCAGGGAAATATTTAGCAGAGAAGTAATAAATCATATCCTGGGGACTTTGCACACAACCAGGATCAAGAGAATTATACCATATCTTAGCATCACCCTTTAAGGAGAACGGAAATATTTTGAGTAAATAAAGATAGCGCGATCTCTCATTATTAGTAAAAAGGGCAGCTATATCATTTAACTTAGTAAGATGTGCCACAACAGTTTCAGATTCATAACCATAGAAAGGATCGGATTCAACCAAAGTAATTATATCTGGATCAACAGAAAAATCATAATAATCCTTATCAGGAACACAAATAGGTGAAGTAGCAAAAGCAGGGTCGAGTCTCATTCTATCTCTAAGAGATTCTTTACTCCATTTAACTAGCAACCTCTTAAGTTCATATCTATCCTGGCAAGCAAAAATAGCGGTAGAAGATTCAGCATAAAAAAGATAACCCTCAGGAATAGAAGGCATAGGTTCATCGTCACTAACATCATCGTGTTCAGGTTCAATAATTTCTCTTTCTCTAGACCTAGCAATTTGCTCATCAAGATATTCACCAAGTAGCATAGTAGTATCAAGCATAGAAGTAGTTTCATCATAAGTATCATGCATAGCAGAAGTGGCATCATCAATAACATGCGAGATATCAGAATCAGTAGCAATAGTAGGTTTAGGTGTCGCAAACTTACTCATAACAGAAGGAGAATCTAGTGCAAGGCCAGATGGCAGTCCCTTACCTCCCCTCGTAGTTGAGGGCAAAATAGTAGTTCGATCATCTTTCAAATTCTTCATAGTGTCCAGCAGATATAAATCCCAAGTGACTCAAAGAATAGAGCTATGCTCCCCGGCAACGGCGCCAGAAAATAGTCTTGATAACCCACAAGTATAGGGGATCGCAACAGTTTTCGAGGGTAGAGTATTCAACCCAAATTTATTGATTCGACACAAGGGGAGCCAAAGAATATTCTCAAGTATTAGCAGCTGAGTTGTCAATTCAACCACAGCTGGAAACTTAGTATCTGCAGCAAAGTGTTTAGTAGCAAAGTAATATGATAGTGGTGGTAACGGTAACAAAAGTAAAGACAGTAAAAGTAATGTTTTTGGTATTTTGTAGTGATTGTAACAGTAGCAACGAAAAAGTAAATAAACATAAACCAGTATATGGAAAACTCGTAGGCACCGGATCAATGATGGATAATTATGCCGGATGTGGTTCATCATGTAGCAGTCATAACATGGGGTGGCACAGAACTAGCTCCAGTTCATCAATGTAATGTAGGCATGTATTCTGAATATAGTCATACATGCTTATGGAAAAGAACTTGCATGACTTCTTTTCTCCTACCCTCTCGTGGCAGCGGGGTCCTATTGGAAACTAAGGGATATTAAGGCCTCCTTTTAATAGAGAACCGGAACAAAGCATTAGCACAAAGTGAATACATGAACTCCTCAAACTATGGTCATCACTGGGAGTGGTCCCGATTATTGTCACTTCGGGGTTGCCGGATCATAACACATAGTAGGTGACTATAGACTTGCAAGATAGGATCTAGAACACACATATATTCAGGAAAACATAATAGGTTCTGATCTGAAATCATGGCACTCGGGCCCTAATGACAAGCATTAAGCATAGCAAAGTCATAGCAACATTAATCTCAGAACATAATGGATACTAGGGATCAAACCCTAACAAAACTAACTCAATTACATGATAAATCTCATCCAACCCATCATCGTCCAGCAAGCCTATGATGGAATTACTCACGCACGGCGGTGAGCATCATGAAATTGGTGATGGAGGATGGTTGATGATGATGACGGTGATGAATCCCCCTCTCCGGAGCCCCGAACGGACTCCAGATCAGCCCTCCCGAGAGAGATTATGGCTTGGCGCCGGCTCCGTATCGTAAAACGCGATGATTTCTTCTCTTTGATTTTTTCCTCCCCGAAAGCCAATATATGGAGTTGGAGTTGGCGTCGGAGGGCCACCAGGGGGCCCACAAGGTAGGGGCGTGCCCAGGGGGGGCGCCCCCCACCCTCGTGAGAAGGGTGTGGGCCCCCTGGTCTTCATCTTTTGCGAGGATTTTTCTTTATTTTTTCTAAGGTATTCCGTGGAGTTTCGGGACATTCCGAGAATCTTTATTTTCTGCACAAAAAACAACACCATGGCAGTTCTGCTGAAAACAGCGTTAGTCCGGGTTAGTTCCATTCAAATCATACAAGTTAGAGTCCAAAACAAGGGCAGAAGTGTTTGGAAAAGTAGATACGTCGGAGACGTATCAATACGCTCCTCCATCCCGTTCCTAGTAGATACCTCTATAGACTATAGTAGTAGTACTAGTACTAGTAAACTATGCGCTTGGCTGTTCGCCTCTTCGGGAAGTCAAACAATAATAGTACTAGTATAGTGTATGCTTCTGGCAATCTGACACCAAATTAGCTGTTGCAAGTCCACCGCTTGAGCGAGGGAGAGCTTGCATTAGTCAAAAGTTTCTCCTTGTCCTGCGAGCCACTACGCGCAAGCTTCTCCCGTCCTGCAAGCTTCTCCTCATTCGGCAAGTTGACGGGACACAACAAAGTAATGCTAGTCCATACCGCCTCCTCTCCGGTTAATATGGCTTAATTTCAAACGAGATAAATACACTGTCTGTCACTGTATATTTGTAAAAATATGGTCAGTGGACTTCATAATACGCTCATTGTGCTCAATATATACATTTTTCGGTGTTTATATGGTCACTAGCTCACCCTGGCTGAGTATGTGTGTGCATGCACGTGTAGGTTGAGTACTTGAGCGTGACCGTGTGTGTTCCGTGTGTGCTCGGACATGCATGCATTAGGGCGTCACGCGCGTTTTTGCGTCCATGTGTATGTGTGACTGTTGCATACACGTAGGGGGAGTACGTGTAGGGGCCACTAAGGAGCAGTCAAATCACACAGTAAGTTAGTCGGAAGAAGCAACCAACATTTCACTCTTCAATGACATGTATGCAATATAAAATGGTTGATATGGAGAGAAAAAGAAAACCACTATATATACACCAGCAGGAGCCTAAGCTACAAGCCTGCTTGGTTGGGTTGCTCTCTTCACAAGCATAGAACGACGATGGCCACACCGCTAGTCACATATCTGGCCTGATCCCGTAGCTGGGGGAAGGGAACAATGTTTTGCGTAGACGCGGTCGACATCGGTGAGGGAGAAAACCCATAGTCGGTGCGTCCCAATCGGGGATCACCGCGGTATGGGCCGATGCCATGTCTCAACCGCCCTTCTAGCTACATCCTGACGTCCCAGGTAGTCCATCTTCCTTTTGGAGCCGGCTTGCTCCACTGCCGCAGCTCCCCACGTAGCTCCATCTCCATGTCGACCTTTCTCTACTTCTACCAGCTTCTACTTGTGATGAGTTTATGTCTCATGAACTAGTGCCAATACTATTATTCTAATCACACTTCTTCAATATCTTTGCCATCAGGGATGCTCAGCTCGATTTTAGTGGAACTGCACAAAAGCATCATATGATCCGAGGGTGCCAGCCATCTTTCCTTCGATAGGTTCTACCTGGCCAGGAAATTAGATCCTGTTTAGGGTTTAGGGTTTAAGTCGTAGTGACCCCATCAGTAGTTTTTGTTTCGTACATGCTCTCACAAATTTTTTCTTTAGTTGTGAAGTAAATATTGGCTATGATCTGTGAATCATTGAGATGCATCGGCATGCATGTTAGTTTTCCTTTGTATTTGATGGAATGTTGTAACAGGGCAACCTTGGAGTAGGAATGAAAATGGAGTGGAAAGTTTCCGTTTTTTCGGAGAAAAAATGGAAACGGACAGAAACCAACGTTTTGTTTCGTTGGATTGCTCCATCGAGCAAAACCAACATTTAAATCATGTTTGTCGCGTTCGTGTCTCACCCTCCTCCACGGCTCGACCCCACATGGTCACTCGGCATGCCACTCACCGCAAATCGAGTATACGATAACTTTCCCGCCTGCTTGTCGATGGATCATGCCATGGAGTACTAGCACTACTGGAAGAGATTGACGAGTTGGGGGAGGACAGCTAGCTGTAGCACGGACTCCCAAGAAATTTTTACATGCATGTTGTGTCCGGCTATTGCGACCTTTGAACGCAGAGCAGTCGCATGCACTAGCAAGTGGCGCGGGCGACACTTCAATGCCGGCGCCAGTGAGAGGTCGCGTCCGCTCTGGCCGGGCATGAATGCGGCATTGACCGTTTCGGGCGGGAAGCACGCACGGGTGATGAAGAGGGTTTGGGTTGGTCAGGAGCGGCCGTGGCAGCGGTCTGGACGCCCGCAAACAAGAAATGTTGTATGTTAATATTGCTGCGTATATAATTAACAACATAAATAATGTGCTAGTTGGACAAATATGATTGGAGATGGAGATGGAAATGGAATTTTACGTAAACACGGATATGCATGTCTATGTCTATGTGTGTGTGCGCGACGACTCTCGCGACCTGGAAGCGGGGGCGTGTTTTTGATCGAGTTTTCTTTCTTGGTACGTTAAAAAATTGTCCGCCAGTTTTTGTTTCTTTTCTCGGGAACACACATATTCTATTTAAAACCACTTCTATGGAGAGATTTTTTTACTCCATTATAGCCTCTTGTTTGATAGAGTTTCCCGCGTCTCGCTCTCTCACCCTCTCCATATCAAAACAAGATGATAGTGTCCACTCTATCTCTCTCCTCACCAGTGGTCATAGATCCGGCTGAATCCCGTCCGCTGCGGGAGGTGAGGAGGTGCAGCATTGACGTTGTCGCCGTCGGCGATGGAGGAAGCCGATGCGCACCGTACTCTTGGAGCCGGCGCTAGCGTGGACGAAGGTCCTCCGCGCCCTTATTCACTGCTATCGTGTGGGCAGATCCCGCCCGCCCGCCTAAGCGACATCTCGCCCACCTAAGGTATAACTTCTTGTACTGGTCCAGCTCCCCAGGTTGCTGCATGCGGGTTTTCTTCTATGCGACTACTCCCCAGCTCCCCATGTATAGTAGCTAGGGTTCGTCGGCTGGTCCAACATCACCTACTATTATAGAGGAAATGCCACTCGAAAAGTTGTCTGGAGGTATACATGTTGTTTCAACAAAAAGTACATGGTGGTTGTGCGGTCATTGTCCATATACTCCTATTGCTGCTGCTAATCTAATACTATCACTGGTTAAATGAAGAAATGCTTTTTTCTCGGGTATCCTGGTTTAGTTCCCATCAAGATAATCATGATGCTTCTGTTTGTTGGTGTACTTTTCATTAATTCTTATTGACAATTGAGATGTCATTGTTAATCTTGTAAAAGAAAGTAACAACACTATATCCCTTTTTTATATTTTTGGAAATAGTGATGCATATCTCCATACCCGAGCATGTCTTCCTCAATCAGTGGAACTGCACAAAACTGGATGTCCATTGTTGTTCCGCCTCAGTGTCCTCTTCCACGTAGTTCTTCCTTCCTCGAGCTTGATTACTGAGAAGAAACAGACCACAATGAGGATTTGTCGAACTTCATAGGTGCCTCACCAAAACTTGATGCCAAATGGATGATGCATCACCATGATGACCTATCGATGCTCATGGTTGCGCCTCATGGTTGCGTCGGCTGATGAAGCTGATCGATTTTCAATGAAAAACAAGTTGTCTTCCATCAGTGCTCTTTGCTTGTTACCCACAAAGATGATATCCTTTGTCAGTTCACATTGGTTGCGTTGGAGACGCAGTCATCTTTCACGTTGGTGCAATTTTATCACACAATTGGCTATGAACCAAATGTTTCCTCGAAGAAGGATCGATGTTGGTACTAAGAGCATAAGTTTTGTATTGATTTCTAAGCCTTCTCACAACTTTGTCTCCAGCTCCCCTGTAATTTTATTTGTCCAACTATTAACTTTGATTAAAAAAATGGTGTGGACTAAAAACCCAGATGGACGTAGTAGCCCTCCATTTTTATTTACTCCGCATATTAGATTTGGCTGAAGTAAAACTTTGTAAAGTTTGACCAAATTTAGGACGAACACAACAAACCATAATTATTAGAGAGGGCAAACTGTACATAATCTCAAACCTTTCCGATAATTGAAATTAAAATTCTTTATTTGTACACACTCTCACACGTTTCCGATAATTTGGCGCATGTGTGGTTGTTCACTTAAGGGAGGGTAGTGTACCGCACGTGAAGGATAGAAGTGCGACCAGGACGCGTGGATCGTTAGTTCATCGGAAGTACTCCCTCCATTCCTAAATATTTGTCTTTCAAGAGGTTTGAAATGGACTACCACATACAGATGTATATAGACATATTTTACAATGTAGATTCACTCATTTTGCTCCGTATGTAGTCATTTGTTGAAATCTCTAGAAAGACAAATATTTAGGAACAGAGGGAGTAGTGGTTTTCTTCACTGGTACGTTAAATAAAGAGTTTCGTTTCGTACTTACACAATTTAAAACGATTGTTATGGAGAGAACAAAAAACCACTCCACTATATATTAGTCGTATACACGAGTACTATATGGACGCAACTTCATTGACTTTAGTGCACTTGCCTTTGGGTTTATGACAGGTGGGCCCAAAATGTGGCTGGACCACTTGTCATACAGCCAAAAGCAGGTGTAGTTAAGGCACCGGAGCTCAGTCCGTTCTACACTATATATATAAGCTGGAGCCTCAAGGCTTGTTCGCTAGGGTCTCCACACTCTCGCCGCAGTACATATATATATACACACGCTGGAGGCTCAACGTTCCTTTGCTAGGGTTTGCTATATTCACAGTCTCTCAACCTCTCTTCACCAGATCTAAACAAGACTGCGTTGGCCTCTTGTCTCTCTCCCCCCTCACAGCTGGTGAAGGAGGCGTCCGGACCCCGTCGCACCGGGAAGGGGAGGAGGTGCAGCGTTCACTCTATCGCCTTCGGCGAGGGAGGCAATCCACTACCGACTGCGTTGTTCTCTTTCACCCAGCGCCTGTGCGGGAGGGCCACCAACCCCTTCTTCCTCGCTACCGTACATAGTGTGGGAAGATGCGGCCTCGTGCCGCACGCCTTGCCACATCCCGACGACCCCAAGGTATAAGTTTCTATGAAACCGTCTTTGCTCTAGCTGCATGTGGATCTTTTTTGATCTGTAGTTGAATCTAGGTCTTGGTTCAAAGAGGAAAGAAGGGTTCGATGGGGTGGAGCATGAATCAAGGACATGGCTCAATGAGGAAAGGAGGGATGGAAAGTAGTATGGACTGGCTAGCCAGCCGCTTTGTTGGTCGAAAAGGGAAAAAGGGGGTAACCCAGTACACACATCTGTAAGGAACCGATCTCTTTGTTGAAAAGGGAAAGAAACTGGGGGTTCGGGTAATATGTACCAGACTAGATTTGCTGCCCTCACATAGGAAAAAGTTTCAAAGAGAACAAATATGGGACCAACGCAGATATGCTGCTTGGCTACATACTCTGCACCACCCATTTATACGTGTGGACACACATGGTGCTGGCATGTCCCATGTCCCATGTCCCATACAACCATTTTGCTATTGTTAATCTAATAATGCCGCCGGAAAATTGAAGCAATGCCACTGTTAAAAGTAAATTACATATTTTAACGAATGTTGTTTTAAGAGAATGTCTCTGTTAATATGAATCAATGCAACCGTTTTAGAAATGCTACTATCCGACTTTGTTTTCCATCAAGATAAGTTAGATGCTTCTTTCTGTCACCGTTTGTTTCATCCTCCTTTATCGGCAAGTAATTGTTTCCTTTTTGCCTCTGTTAAAATAGGGGTATCTATTCAACTTGTTGCTATTGCGACATTTTGCTTCGCTACGCGAAACACTTTGCTTGATTTCAGTGCAACTGCACAAAACGAGATTGGATTTCCTATTCGTGTTGGTAGATTCATATTTTATCTTGGTCGTCTCATGAAAGGTCAGAACAAGCCTTCATCCACATGATTGTGCAGTGTGCTTTGAGATGTTGTGCTACTTGTATTGGTACCGTTTTAAATAAATGTTGAACTAAAGATATTGTATTGATGTCTTTTCCCATTAAGTAGTGAAGAAAAATGGGACCAACCCAGACATGATTCTTGTTGCTTTGTTACAACAAACTCTGCATCACCCCCTTTCTAAGTAGGTGGAAGCACATATTGTTGTTGCGCCCACTCTCCCTGGAACTTTTTATGCTTTTCGTTAATCTAATGCCGCTAGTAAAATTAAGCAATGCCACTCTCAGAATTAACTACTGAATCTTATTTCAAAACTGCAACACTTGTTAGGGATTGGCGGGATTACCATTTTTGTGGCCGCATGTTTCATCCTCTTTTATTAGCCAGTAATTGATTCCTTTTTTGCCTTTGTTTAAACACGGATATCTATTCAACTTGTTGCTATTGCGACATTTTGCTTCGCAACTCAAAACACTTTTGTCTTAAGAGTGTTTGTACAGCTCAACTTGAATGTCACACCGGCGACTTTGCTTAATTTTGGTGGAACTGCACAAAAGGAGATCGAGATTTCATATATGTGTTGGGATATGTTTCTAGTCTTCCTCGCGACCTGTTTCAAATCTTGGTCAAGAAAGGTCAGTACCGACTTTCATCCACATGATGCTGCAGTGTGCTTTGAGATGTTGTGTTACTTGTATTGGTACTGTTTTGGATAAATGTTGAATTGAAGCTATTGAACTATTGTCTTTTACCATTAAGTGAGCAAAAATTGTTCCAACCCAGACATGATGCTTGTTTCTTTGTTACAACAAAACTCTGCATCACCCCCTTTATAAGTAGATGGAAGCACATGCTGTTGTTGCGCCCACTCTCCCCTGGAACTGTTTATGCTTTTTGTTAATCTAATGCCGCTGGTAAAATTAAGCAATGCCACTCTCAGAATTAATTAACTGCTAAATCTTAGTTCAAAACTACAACACTTGTTAGGGATTGGCGGGATTACCATTTTTGTAGCCGCATGTTTCATCCTCCTTTATTGGCCAGTAATTGATTACTTTTTTGCCTCTGTTAAAACGAATTAGTCGCATTGTTTTATGAATGGTACTATCCTGCTTTGTAGTTTTTTCTACATGTTTAACCAAGGTATTGTTAAGATAATGTCTCTGTTAAAATGAATCAGTCGCATTGTTTTAGGAATGGTACTTTTCTACTTTGTTGTTCTTTATACATGTTGAAACAAGGCATTGTTAAGATAATGGCTCAGTCAATATGAATGAATCACACTGATGGAGAATTGCTACTCTCTTGCTTTGTTTCCCATTAAGATAAGGTAGATCAGTAGATGCTTTTCTTCTGGGAGTACAAGGTATCAACCGTTATTTCTCAGTAATTGTTTCCCTTATACCTATTGTTGCTTACAGGGATATCAAAATTAAAGCTCGGTTTTATTCCGACTTTGATTTTAGTTGAATCGCACAAAAGGAGCCAATGTGTCCAAGGCAAACTGCTGCATTACTGGGTCCAGTTGGTCGTTCCACTTTGCAGAAAGAAGCAGTCACTGTTTGTGCTACATTACAGAAGGAATGACCGAGAAGCTTTAAAGAGTATTAGTAGACGCTGGTGACATGACTAGTCTGCAGAGAGCGTAGGCAACTCTACAACACGTGGAGTGCACTGGGAAAAAAGTGCCCAAACAAGTACAAGAAGCCATGACAGGACTCCACGATCATAGGTATTACATATTTTGGATGGGAAAAGCTTGTCAAAGTTTAATCATTGATGTTAGCAAGAAGACATTAGTTTAATATACTGGAATTGGAAAACCTTGTCAAAATTTGCTCATTGATGTTAGCTAGAAGACATGCATTTGATATTTTTGAGTGGGACGCCCTTTGCTGTGAGCAGCGTCGATCGTTTTTTCCTATTCCTGTGTTCAGTTTAGAAGTAAATAGTTACTCTGCTGAGATATTCCTGTGTTAAGAGTTTGTTCTGAATATTGTCTATGTATTGCCAGGCCTTGTGCATATATATATTGGAATTGGAAAACCTTGTCAAAATTTGCTCATTGATGTTAGCCAGAAGACATGCATTTGATATTTTTGAGTGGGACGCCCTTTGCTGTGAGCAGCGTTGATTGTTTTTTCCTATTCCTGTGTTCAGTTTAGAAGTAAATAGTTACTCTGCTGAGATATTCCTGTGTTAAGAGTTTGTTCTGAATATTGTCTATGTAATGCCAGGCCTTGTGTTTGATTGCAAAGTTGAGCTTGGAGTGTTGTGGCATGCGGCATCACGAGCTGTTCACCGTGCCTCCTGAGAATAATGCTTCGTATTATTTTGCATGTCGATCTAATGCCAGTGATTTGCTTGTTAAGAAGATCATCCTCTTCTGTTGTTTCCGTGCTTAAGAAGTTCATCGTCTTACATTTCACTCATAGCCTATACGACAAGTTGGGTAGGTTAGACGTGAAACCATATGATCTTCCGACCAACTCATCATATTAGGCCGTGATTGGATCATCATTTTCCAAGCAAAACCGATTGTAAAACTCACGCTTGTAAATAAAAGCAGATGGTCTTGGGCGAAGCGCTTGGTTGGTCGATTTCCACTAGTAAAATATACACTGGTCTCTCAAATTACACGTGTAACCCGCCGGTTTTACTTACAGACCTCGGGCACTCGGTTTCATTACGCCTGTATTTTAAAAGTTGTTTCCGACGACGAGTAAATTACACATGTATCTTAATGCAGGTGTGAAATAAACCAGAGCTCCCAAGCGCGGCCTTGCCGTTTCATGCCGTCTCAGTCTCTCGAAGGTGCTCATAGGTGTCTGATGATCCTGGCTTCCTGAATGAGCAGCGGGAGCTATATCAGAGCATTCGTAGGGCCCGCGAGGCCCTCTCCGTCGTCCTTAGAGTTGTTGCGCTCGCCATGATGCCGAGCATTGTTAACATGGTCAACGAACATGAGGATTTAGGAGATGACTTTATTTTGACTGGATGACAGTAGGGACCCACTAGGGCCATAGCCGTACGTACGCAAGTGCCTCCTTATTATAAACAACTATATTTTTTTGCTTCCTCCTGGTTTCCTGACATCACGGTCCCACACCATTGTCAACCTATGTAGTCAATATAAACAAGAGAATTGCACAAGGTGCGGCCGACAGCTGGCACCAAGCAGCTCGAGCAGTATTTGTGTTTTTGAGGTGTGAGCACTATAGAGTTTTTCTTGGCGATGTTTTCGTCGTTGTTTAGAGGAGAGCAGGGTATTAACTAGGCGGGTCGTGGCCCGTCTAGCCCAGGCCAGATATCCAGCCCATATATTAATTTTTTTCAAGATGAAAATGGCTAGCCCATCTATATGTTTTTTGAGGAATACCTAGGCAAGGTCAACTTGTTATTCTCCGCCCCGCTGGACTGCAAATCTTTCCTAGGAGGAATGCATTAGGCTTAACAGTTAAAATGAGCTTTAAAAATAATAAATAGGATGTAATTATAAAAACTGGGCAGTAACTATATAAAAAATGCACCAAACATGAATTTAGTTTATAAAATATTATTTATGGATTTTGAAAATCTTATTTTTTAATTGTTGCGCACGCAATGTTTCATCGGATTTTTACGTAATACAAATTTATATTTAATCTGACTAGAAATTTTGGGATAAAAATATTTCGGATCCCATTAAAATGTGGGAAATTTTATTGAATTCTGTCTTGAATGGCTGGTTGAAATTATTAATCGTTGTCCTGGCTAGAAAATGGGCTGTACTTTTAACAAACTTTAAATGGGTTGTAGTATATTCCATTAGAAAACAAAAATGGGCTGTACATTCTTACAAATCACAAATGGGCTATAAGTTCTCTACCACACACTTGTGGGCCTACTAAGTTGACGTGTCCCCTGAAAAAAAGAGAAGTTGACATGTATGCAAGGCTTTGTCAACTTATTATTGTCAACATATGGTTCTAGCAGCAGTGGCCGTTGGATGTCTATCCAACGGATGTCGTGCTTCTTCTTCAATCTCGGATATTCTAGCTTCGGCCGCCCAAAAAATGATTCCTCCCCCTGACATCTAGGGTGCACTGTTTCGGAGGCTGACCTGTGGGCCTACTAAGTTGACACATACCAAGGGCTTTGTCAACTTAGTCAATATAAATGATTCTAGCTGCAGTGACCGTACAATGTCCATACAACGTCCGTAGTGCTTCTTCAACCTCTGGTCTTCTTGCTCCAGCCGCCCAAAGCAGCGCCGGTCGTGTCGCCTGCTCCTGCCTCCCGTGGCGGGCTATGCTGCCACGGAGGCCTCACCGCCCCTACTACTCCCACCGCTGGCCAGGCCATCCCTCCACTCACCCACACCCCCTGTTATTCTGCAGCGACGGTAGCCTCACACCGCAGCCGAACTAGTGAAACCTCGTACTCCTCTCCGCATGGGCATCCACTGCCGCGTCTTCCTCGGCTCCCGTTGTCCCCTTCCTAGGCCTCGCCGTCGTCCACCGCCGTGGTGCTCTCGGCATGGGGTGGTCAATGTGGTCAACAACCAACTTCCATTGGAAGAGTACTGTACATGGAGAGGCTGACAGCTGGGTCCACGGCAGCCACAAGGAAGTGCCTCCTTATTACGCGCAAAATAATTATTCATCCACTTGACAGTAGGGACCCACCGGACGGGCCACCAAATGTCGCGAAAAAAATGTTTCCCCCCTGACTGCTGGGACCCACCGAACGGGCCACCGTATTTCATGAAAAAAACATCCCCCCCGCTGTCAGCTCAGACCCACCGGAAGTGCCTCCTTATTACACACAAAAAGATGAATACTCCCCTTGCTAGCTGGGACCCTCCTTGGTGGGAGGCTGACTTGTGGGCCTACTAAGTTGACAGGGATGGAGGGCTTTGTCAACTTAGTCAATATGAACAATTCTAGCTCAAGTGACCGTACAATGTCCATCCAACGACCGTAGTGCTTCTTCAACCTCTGGTCTTGTTGCTCCAGCCGCACAAAGTAGCGCCGGTCATGCCACATGCTCCTCCCTCCTGTGGCCGGCTGTGCTACCGCGGAGGCCTCACCGCCCCCTACTATTCCCACCACCGGCCAGGCCCTTTGGCGATGGCAGCCTCACACCGCAGCCGAACCAGTGAACCCTCGTACTCCTCTCTGCGCGGGCTTCCACTACCGCGTCTTCCCCAGCTCTGCATCGTCCCCTTCCTAGGCCTCTCCATCGTCCACCGCCCTGGTGCTCTCGGCGCGGCGTGGTTAACATGGTGAAGGAACGACTTCCATCGAAAGAGTACTGTACGTGGAGAGGCTGACAGTTGGGTCCACATCGGCCGCAAGGAAGTGCCTCCTTATTACGCGCAAAATAATTATTCCTCCACCTAACAGCAGGGACCCACCGGACGGGCCACCGTATTTCATGAAAAAAACGTTTCCCCACTGACTGCTGGGACCCACCAGCTACATCTTCACACGCAAGGAAGTGTGTCCGGGCAAAAAAAAATGATTCGCCCCCTGACTGCTAGGACCTACCAACTACATCTTCGCATGCAAGGAAGTGCCTGACAGTCGGGACCCACTTGGTCGAAGCGTACATAGCATTGTCATTCTGGTTGTGAACGTGTACATACAGACTGGTCGATGTAGACACACACGTGTTGTAGTAGAGGCGCGCACGTAGCATGTACACGTACGTACATCGGCCTGGGTGCAAGAAAGTAAATACGGCCACATACGTACATATGGGCGGGGTCTCGAACGCCTACTCGCGCATACGTTCAGCCAGGGCTCGTGTACATGGCTGGGTCGGAACGGAGAAACCGCGTCATCATCGTGTTCATGGGGAGCCAACCGGCTGGGCCGGAACGGAATGCATCGTCGTGTTCATCGGGAGGGATTGGACGGAACAACTAATGGAAATGAGGCCTGGCATACCGCACAATGGAGGAAACGGCCTTGTGTTCGACCGGCCACGGTCGAAACAGGATCCTGTTCATCGGGGGGAGGGGGGTCTGGCGTACCGCAAAACGGAGGAAACATACTTCTGTTGGACCTCCTATGGTCGATACGGGGTCCTGTTGATCGGTAGGGGTGTGGCGTACCGCAAAACCGAGGAAACGGACTTGTGTTTGAGTGCTACGATCGAAACGGGGTCCTGTTCATTGGGAGGGGTGTGGCGTATCGCAAAACGGGACTCCACGGGCTATTGTTCATCCACCGTCGACCTCCTCCAGCCTCCACGGGCTACTGTTCATCCACCGTCGACCTCCTCCAGCCTCCACCTGCGACTGTTCATCCATGGGCTCCTGTTCATCTAGCCTCCACCACGCGCTACTCCACCAGCTACTGTTCAACTAGCCCTCTCCACGGGCTCCTGTTCAACCACCCCTCCACGGGCTACTGTTCATCCAGCTCTCCACCTTCTACTGTTCAACCAGCCCTCCACGGGGTCGTCTTGTTCATCCAACCCTCCACGGGGTCCTGTTCATCCATCCCCAACCGTCTCGATCAATCGGGGTCCTGTTCATCCAAAGGCAACCCCACAGGGTCCTGTTCATCCACCCCCACCGGGAACTGTTCATCCAAACCCCCCAGCAACGCTCACTGTTCATCCGCCCCCCTAGCAACGCTCACTGTTCATCCAGAGGCAGCATCGATCGGCTTCAGTTAGCAGCAATAGCAATGGAATCGCTCGATCGCTCGGGTTCAGTAATGCGTAGCATGCAGTGCAATCGCTCGGGTTCAGTTGGGCTACGCCTCGCTTGGGTTCAGTTAGAGCCCAACGCCTCGCACCCATGTGCATACGGTACGGGAGAAACACACATCGCTCGGTCCCCGACCACCCACCGTAACCGGGAACTCCCCGATATTTTCCTCACCCTCGCTTCTACCATGGTTTTTTCCATCATGGACGGCCCAAAGAATGTCATGCAGCTGCAACTCCGGCCCGCCCAGGAGGAAAAGCCCATTTTTTGTCATGATTTTTTGTCATAGAAGTAGGAGCCCACCACATCTATGCTGATACCGGGTTTTGTTACAATTATCGTCATAGAAGTGTCATAAGTATGACAAAAAAAATTCGTTTGGTCCAAAATGTCATGGATGTGTCTTTTTTTTGTAGTGTCATCTGTTGAAAATTATGGGAGTCTCATTATCAGCAACCTAGAAAGTATGTGTTGGGGGTCAGTGCGACATATGCCAAAGGATGGCTTATCATGGTGGGAGCGACTAGAACGTCACCGGTGCCTGGAAGCGGGATGAGGCGTAGACACGAACGCCGGTGCACTTTACCCAGGTTTGGGGCTTTCCTAGGAGATAACACCCCTAGTCCTGCTCTGTGGGGTCTCCGCATGATCACTAAGGCACTAGTCAATACAATGGTGCTCCTCGAGCTGTATGCTAGAGGTAGAAGGAGGCAGGGCTAGCTCTCTTCTTCCTCTAGGGTGGAAGCTAGTTCTAACAGGTTGGGAACCCTTTGCATGGGTGCCCTGGGGGCTTTATATAGGCCTACCCCCCAGGGGTACAATGGTAATTTGGCCGGCTGCTGGACCTGGCTGTCAGTGTCTCTGGTCGCCAGCTTCTCTGCCGGCAGCTGGGGCCCGCCGCCTGGTGGGCCCCGCCGACTAGTCTGGTACGGAGCCGACAGGCCGCCCCCGACGCTAGCGGGTCTGGTTGGTGGCTGATCACTGTAGCCGTGATGCTAATGACGCAGGCTTGGTCAGTGGAGCGTGGCTACAGTCCCGCCGCCTGGTGGGAGATCACTGTAGCCACACCACGTCTTATCTGGTTAATGGTGCATGGGCCTCGGGGGAGGAACTGGCCGCCTGCTGGAAGCCGGCCTCCCTCAGGTCCGGCTGGTCCGGCCTCCGCTGTCTTCCGGGCTCTCACTGCTTGGTAGGGCCCGCCGCCTGTGGGCCGTACTGACAGGCCGTCGTGGAAACAGGGCTCTGCCTGTCAGGAATGCCGTCAAGGGGGAAGTGGCAACAGTGCCGCGTCGTGCGAAGATCTCCGCCTGTACGGGGCACTGTAGCCATGCCAAGCCCAGGATTCGAGGGTGAGGGGCTACAATGTTGCCTCACCCTATCTTGTCCTATTGATGAGGGGCGCAGACTCTGAGGGTGCTGGGTGGCCGCCTCCTAGAAGCCGGCCTTTCCGGAGGCCGTCTGCTAGTAGCCGACCTATCTTGGTGCTGTTTGCTGGCGCATAGCCGTCTTCGGGTAGCCGGCCGTTGAGCCAGCCGGCCACCGGAAGGCGGCGCTTTATTCTGAAGTCTTGTGGGGCGGAGCCGGCCGAGAGTCTTGAAAGGCTCAGCGACTCACGTGAGGCTACCCGTGGCCCATTACTCCGACATTAGTCCCCAAAGCTGGTGAGGCATCATGGTCGACGGGCCGTGAAGTCTCAGCAGCTTCCCCTCTTGCCACGCTCTGGATGAACGCTCGGTCCGCCTTGTGACGCGCCGACTACCGGAGTCTATTTGACAAGGCGGGCTCGTCCGCCAATTTCGAACACCAAGGCGGGAAACAGATGGCGTGCCTGCTAAGCTTCCCCAGGCCTGCCGCCCGCCACGAGCACCCCATGTGGCACACATCAGCCTGGCCAGCCTGCCACCCCACGCTCTCGATGGGATGTGACAGCGGGCCAGGCCCGCCACCACCGGGCCTTGGCACGTGGGCGGATCCGCTGCGGCCGAGGCAGGCGGTTGCGATCCCCGCAAGAGTTACTGTGCAGTAACTCTACATAGTAAACGGGCGGTCATGGGGTCGTGGACGCAGTTAATCGCACGATCCCATGTCCCTCCCCCTCGGCTTCGCAGCCCGAGGACTATAAATAGGGGGAGGCAGGGGAGCAGCAGAGCACGCGCGCCCTCCTCCCCATTCTTTCTTCCTCCTCTCTCTCTCTCTCTCTGTGATGCTACTACTTAGTGCCCGTCGTAGCGCCGCCGCAGCTCGCCGTCGTCGAGATCCTCCTTGCCACGCAGCTCCGCTTGGATGCCATGGCGCGCGAGAAGGGTGGGGACTGGGATGGCTCGACGGTGATCGAGGATCACCTTACCTTCCTCCGGGCCATGCGCCGGATGCCCAACGCGGCCTTCGTCAAGGTGTGGGTGCCGCCACGGGAGGAGATCTCACCGGCGCCGTAGGGGGACGAGCGGGTCGTCTTCCGCTCGCATTTCCTCCGCGGCTTTGGCCTCCCGGTGAGCGGGTTTCTCCGCTCATTCATGGACTTCAACCACATCTAGCCGCACCACTTGACGCCCAACATAGTGACACTGCTGTCCACCTTCGCCACGACATGCGAGGGCTACCTCAACATCCTCCCCATCATCGAGCTGTGGGGAGCTTTCTTCTACACCAAACTGGGCACCTCCGCCAAGGAGATGGCGGCCGAGTGCGGCCCCTTTGTCGCCGTGCGCCGGCCATGGAAGAAGAACGCCTTCACGGTCATCAAGCTGTCACAGACGGTGAAACTGTGGTAGCAATATTACTCCTATGTGGAGAACGTCGACCAGGCAGTCGACTTCATCAACCTGCCGCCCTACGAGGCCGCCCCCCTGTTGGGCTTCGGCCCAACTGGGGCTATAAGCCGAAGCCCGTGTCGGCTAACACGACTGCCGCCATCGGCCGGCTCCGGGTGCTGACGGAGGCGGAGGGTCTCGTGGCGTCTGACCCACTGATCGCCTTCATCGAGCATCGGGTTCTCCCGCTCCAAGGCCGTCCTCATCTGATCCGTCGGATGAGCAGGCACCGTGACCCAAGCCGGATGTGCACAAAGAAGATGCGGACTGCCGAGGTGGCCCGGATGGTGAAGGAGAACTCCTACCTCAAGGTGTCGGAGGGGTCCTAGCGGTTCGGGAAGCGGCCGTACTCCCGCGACAACCCGCCGCCTGCCGTAAGTCTCTTAGTTTCTTCTTTTTAGTTCTTGCTTTAGTCTTGATCTTGGTATGAAGTGGTTCCTTCTCTAGAGCGCAGATCTACATGTCTGCGGCGACGGTCGCCATCGTGGGGTCGGGTGGTGACTACCAGCCGGGCCAGGAAGTGAGCGACGAGGACGACCCCGACTTGGGGGCGGCTGCCTTGGAGGACGACGCCGTAGGCGGTGGTGACGAAGCAGGCGGCTCCGAAGAAGGGGGCAGCATGGAGACCTGGCCTGACGACGATGACGAAGACGAGCCGCGCCCTGCTCGGAGCACCGCTAACACAGGCGCGGGCCCCTCCGCCGGGCCGTCTGCTCGAGGCGGCAAGCGCAGGGTGCTGCCCTGTTCGGCAGCATGCCGAAGAAGCCCAAGAACCCGGCCGCCGCGACTAGGTAGAAAGAGGCCGCGGCGAAGGTGGCCAAGTTCTAGAGGTAGCCGAAGGCGCCGCCCATGGTGTCGGAGTAAGTATTTCTCTTACGCTTCCCCTTTCATGTCGATCTGGCCTAAAAAACTTTTTTGTCTTGCTTTCTTATCTCAGGGCCCGACTCACCCTCAACAAGTTGGCCACCGCCTCGGTCATCAGGTCGACGGAGACTTCCACCACCTCCCGGTGAATCAATTCGGCCGCCGACCTCCGGGAGGCGCAGGAGAGAAACGCGCGGGAGGTGCCCGAGGAGCAGGAAGCCGCCCGCGTGGAGAAGGCAGAGGCTGACAAGGCGGAGGCATCTGCGCTGAGGAAGCTGGCATAGGCGGAGGCTGATGCCGCGGTGAAGGGGCGCCTTGCAGAGGCCGCGCGCTGCCAGGAGCCGCTGCAAGTGGCTCCCCTGAGTTCCGCGCCCCCTCCGCCAGAGTTCGTGGCGATAACCGGGGGAGCCGACGACGAGCAGCCGGTCATGGAGAGGGAAGACGGCGACGTTACCATGCCAGATGTCATTGTGCCTCCGCCATCGCCGACCGGCGGAGTGCAAGACAGGCAGCCGGCCGCCCCGCCGGCGCCACCAGCCGGGAACGAGGTGGTGACGGGCCCAACGCCTGAGGCCCGCACATCCGTGCTCCGTCGTCTTGTGAAGGTGGCCTCGGCACCGCGACCGCTGGAGGCCGGCGCCGCGAGTTCGTCGGTCCCCGACACCTAGGCGACCAGCGCCACGCCCGCCGGCTGGGTACGCAGAGGCGTGACGAGAGCCTTGAACCAGGTGGCCCTCGATGTTCAAGCCAAGCTCCGGGCTGAAGCCGACGCCCTCAAGGGGTGCAACGAGGCGTTCCTAGATTCGCGAGCAGCCATTCGGGTATGCTTCTTACTTTGTTGTTTTTTATCCTTTTATTTCTTGGTGGGGGTGCACCAGCGCACCCACTGGGTGTAGTCCCCAAGTTTCGGGCCAGCTATTGAGCAGGCGGTCCGGAACTTTAACTTGTGAGCATCAAATGCTAACTCCTTCTGACATCCCTATTGCAGGATTACCACAACCTTCGTGCGACCACCTTCAACTCAGGAGTCCGGGAGCTGGAGAAGCAGACCACCAACTTGTCCGAGAGCCAGAGTAAGTCTTGGCTTCCTTTCTCCGCGGGGGCGTGCTGGCGCACCCGCGGGCTGTAGTCCCCGAGATTCGGGCCGACTGCTGAGCAGTCGGGCCGGATCTCCCAGTAACTGTATTTCTCTTGTTGACTGTTGATAACTTCTTTCTCTACGGGGGCGCGATAGCGCACCCGCGGGCTGTAGTCCCCGAGATTCGGGCTGCCTGCTGAGCAGTCGGGCAGGATCTCCCCAACAACTGTGTCCCTTCTCTATTGATTGATTGATGTCCTTTCTTCTTCTCTCTTTGCAGAAGCCAACGCTGCCTTGCAGCAGCAGCTCGGCGAAGCCAACACCACACTATGTGGTAAGGAGGCAGAGTGCAGCAAACTGGCCAAGGAGCGTGACCGACTGGTCACGCAGCTCGCGGAGAAGACGGAACGTCTCAAGACGGCTCAGAAGGAGGCGAAGACGAAGGAGACCGACCTCCTCGCTGAGTTCGAGATCGAGCGTTCCGCCTGGGCCGACAAGGAGGCGCAACTGCCTGCCTGCTTCGGCAGCATTGAGGACTTGGTCGACGGTAGGCCTCTTCTTTTTTCTTTCTTTCTTTGAGTTGCCGGCCCCTATTCAGGCCGACTGCTGGCTTCTAACCTCTAGCTTCCTTGCCCTTCATCCAAACAGGCTTCTTCCCAGGCCACTCCATCGCCGCGAACTAGGCCATTGAGGCACATCGTCAGGAGCGGAGAGCAAAAGGCGTGCAGATTGCCGCCGCCGCTCCCCAAAGCCTTAACGAGCAGCTTCTCAGCATCCAGGCCCGCCTTCGGCCGGCCCATCAAATGCTGCGCCATCTTCAACGCGTTGGGGCCCAGGCGATCTCCGCCCTCTGGCCAGGCATGCCGGCTCCGCGCACTACCAGTCAGACTACCGACTGGCTGGAGGTGGCGGCCGGCCGCCTGGAAGCCTGGAAGGGCTCCTCAGCCTAGGCTGGGGCGCACCGGGCCCAGGAGTTCGTCAAGATGTGGTACCCTGGGTTAGATCTGGCCCAGCTGGCCATGTTTCGACTAGAGGCACAGGAGGAGCTGGTGGCGGTGTAAGGTGACCTTGTCTGGAGGGCGGCGGCAATCGCCGACTACACCGACACCAGCGTCTTCGTCCCGGAGCTGGTTGACAAAGGCGCCGAGGCGCCGCTGGAGTGGTTTGGGCTGAACCCAGAGGACAGCGAGGACTCGGCTGAGGTGATAGATTCCAGCGACAAAGGGGAGGAGGCAGAGGACGAGGAAAGCAAGGAGGATGCAACGAAGGTCAGAGCGGATGGCCAGCCTCAACCTGACCGCGCCTCGAGCAACGATCCACGCTCAAGTGCGCCGACTGCTGCTGGAGGCGACCAGGCGGAGACCGACCAGCCGCCCGTTCTGCCGACTGGTGCCGCCGACTCTACCATCCAGCTGTCTGCTGCTCCAACTGGTGCCACCGACTCCGCCATCCAGCCGGAACCCTTTGCTGCCCCAACCGGCGCCGCCGACTCCGCCGTCCAGCCGGAACCCTCTGCTGCTCCTTAGGGTGTTGTCTTTATTTTTTTGCCTATTAGTCTCAACAAACTTTGATTAAATTTGCACAATTCCACTCGCGGGGTGTATATCAAACTCTGTTGAATGCTGCCCAATGGGCCTTTTGCTATGTAAATATCCTTTGTCGCAAATTATGCTTTGTTTGTCGACTTCTGACTTTTCTTGCTTTCTACTCCTTGCTTTTTTCCTTTGCCGCCCTCCTTTGGCTATCCTCTTGCCAGCCAAATAGCCGCTCTGCAGACTGCAGCTGGGTTGAGTACTTAGCTATTTACGGGAGGGCACGTACTTAGCCATTTAGAGTGTTGGCAAGGTAAGCAGAAGCTGGCCGGCCTGCTGCTCGGTAGACGACCGAAAAGGCGGGATGCCGGCCCCAGCTATATGCACATTTTTACTTAGCCATTTTTCATGTGGGCATTGATTTGCATCCCCTGCCCACCGTACAGTCGGTCTGCAAGCTGCGGCTTCTGACAGGAGAAGTTTTTTGGTGCTGACACACTACTTGTCCGACTGCAGGAAATGACATATAGCAGAAGGCGGTGAGCCTCCCGGCCGACTGGTCGAACCCGGTGCCAGGCGGAATAATAAAACAACACATTAATAGGCATAACACTTATCATATAGATAAAAGAGGGTAGTCCCCGAGCTCTTCTCGGAGGACCCGGAGTCTTCATACTTAATACATAAGGTAGCGTGATACATACTGCTTTTAACTGTAAAATCTTCGGAGGAGGTTTGCATTCCATGGCCTCTCCGTCTCCTTGCCTGAGTCATCTCTTTTGCATGCGCTGGGCTTCTGAGCGTCGATCAGGTAGTAGGAACCGTTGCCCAGCACTTTCCTGACGATGAAAGGGCCTTCCCAAGGTGTCGAGAGCTTGTGCTGGCCGGCTTTTCGATGGATCAGCCAGAGCACAAGGTCTCCCTCTTGGAAGGATCTTGGCTTCACTTTGCGCTTGTAGTATCGGCGCAAACTCTGCTGGTAGATGGCAGACTAGATGAGTGCCAGCAGCCGGCCCTCTTCCAGCAGATCGACACCGTCTTCTCGTGCCTCCTTGGCGTATGCCTTGGTGTACATGGTGACTCGTGGGGAGTCAAATTCTACGTCCGTCGGGATGATGGCTTCAACGCCATAGACGAGGAAGAAGGGCATGAAGCTGGTCGACTTGTTCGGAGTTGTGCGTAGGCTCCAGAGGACGACCGGCAGCTCATCAAGCCAGCAGCCGGCCGAACGCTCTAGAGGCTCGACCAGTCGGGGCTTGATGCCGGACAGAATGAGGCCATTTGCTCGCTCCACTTGGTTGTTTGACTGCGGATGGGCAACGGACGCTAAGTCCAGTCGGATGCCCTGCGTCACCCAGAAACGAGCAAAGGCTACTTTGGCGAAGTTTGTGCCATTGTCGGTGATGATGCTGTGTGGTATGCCGTACCGAGTGGTGATGTCGGTGATGAAAGTCACGGCAGTCGGCCCATTCAGCTTCTTGATTGGCTTTGCATCTATCCACTTGGTGAACTTGTCCATAGCGACAAGCAAATGAGTCATGCCGCCACGATCCGTCTTGAATGGCCCCACCATGTCCAGCCCCAAATGGCAAAGGGCCAGGCAATGTGAATGGTCTTGAGCGCAGAAGCCGGCAAGTGTGGCTTGGAGCGGAACTTCTGGCACCCTTTACACTCCTAGACCAATTCTTTGGCGTCTTCTAGGGCAGTCAGCCAGAAGAAACCATGGCAGAAAGATTTGGCAACAAGTGATCTTGAAGCCGTGTGGTGACCACATTCGCCTTGGTGGATATCCTGGAGGATTGCTTGACCCTAGTCTGGCTCCACGCAGCGCTGATACACACCAGTGACACTACGCCGCACCAGTTCTTTGTTGACTATGGTGTACACTGCTGCCCGCCATTGCACTTGTCGGGTTAGGATCTCATCAGTCGGCAGCTCTTTGTTCACCAGGAAGTTTAGGATGGGTTGAGCCCGTGAAGGTGTTGCTATTTCTTCGACTGCCACGACTGCAACTTGTACAAGGGCGATTCGGCTGGGAGGCGGCGGGTTGGAGTTGGCTGCCGCCTGCTGAGTTGAAGAAGTTCCCAGGCCGACTGCTGCAGTCCCCGGGCCGGGCCCTGAAGTCCCCGAGACGGGTGCGATGGCTGCAGTCCCCGGTCCACCTGCCGAAGTCCCTGCGCCGGCTTCTGGGGCCCTCAAGTCGGATCTGACTGCTTCAGGAGGGGCCGACACGAAGATGGAGTCAGATTTTGGTGACGGCTTGACAGACGGCTTGAGGAGGCGTTATAGGGCAACGCCGGCTGGTATTTCTTGCCGGGTGGAGCCGATCCGTGCCAAGGCATCTGCTTGCTCGTTGTCATTTCTTGGCACATGGAGGAACTCGCACCCGTCAAAGTATCCACTAAGTTGTTGTACGAGGAAGCGGTAGCTTGCCATATTTGCATCCTTGGCATCCCAGTCGCCTGACGACTGCTAGACCACCAAGTCGGAGTCACCATAGCACAGGATGCGACGAATGCTGAGTTCCTTGGCAAGCCGAAGCCTGTGTATGAGTGCTTCGTATTCAGCTACATTGTTGGAGGCGGCAAAGTGGATTTGCAGCACATATCTGAGCTTGTCGCCTTTGGGAGAGGTGAGCACGATGCCGGCTCCCAGACCGGTGCGCATCTTTGAACCATCGAAGTGCATCCGCCAATGGGTAGAGTGTGGCGTTGGCGGCAGGTACCGGGTCTCGGCCCAGTTGACGAGGAAGTCGGCCAGTGCTTGTGACTTGATGGCGGTGCGAGGCTGGTAGTAGATGGTGTAGGGGGCCAGATCTATGGCCCATTTGGCCACTCGGCCTGAAGCATCTCGGCTTCCAATGATCTCAGCAAGCAGAGCAGTGCAGACAACAGTAATTGGGTGCTCTTGGAAGTAGGGCTTCAGCTTCTTGGCGGCAAAGTGCACGCCATTACACATCTTCTGATAGTGGGGGTAGTTTTGCTTGGAGGCAGACATCACTTAACTCAAATAATACACTGGCCTCTGGACCGGCAATGCTCTGCCCTCCTCCTTGCATTCCACCACTATGACTGTACTGACCACCCGAATGGTGGCGGTGATATAGAGGAGCATGGGCTCTTTATTAGTCGGAGCCGCCAGGATAGGCGGGGTGGTCAACATATTCTTGAGCTGGAGAAAAGCTTCGTCCGCCTTGTCGTTCCACTAGAAAAAAGTGGTCTTCTTCATGAGCTGGTACAGGGGAAGAGCCTTCTCGCCAAGCCGACTGATGAAACGGCTGATTGATGCTAGGCAGCCGGCGAACTTCTGCACGTGCAGCAGTCAGGTGGGCACCTCCATCTTCTCAATGGCCTTGATCTTCACAGGATTGCACTCTATGCCGCGCTCTGAGACCAGGAAGCCAAGAAGCTGGCCAGCTGGTACTCCGAAGACGCATTTCTCTGGGTTGAGCTTGATCTGAAATCGGTGCAGGTTCTCAAATGTCTCCTTGAGGTCTTCCAGTAGAATGCCACGCTTCTCTGTCTTCACCACCACACCGTCCACATAAACGTGGGCGTTTCTGCCGAGTTGCTTGAGGAGACAGTTCTGCATGCAACGCTGAAACGTGGTGCCGGCATTTCGCAGGCCGAACGTCATGGTCAGGTAGCAGAAGGCTCCAAATGGCATGATGAAGGCGGTCTTCAGCCTGTCGGCCGGGTTCAGCTTGATCTGATGGTACCCTGAGTACGCATCCAAAAAACTCAGCAGCTCGCATCCGGCTGTGGAGTCTATCACTTGGTCAATTCCTGGCAAAGCAAAGGGATCTTTGGGGCAAGCTTTGTTGAGGCTGGTAAAATCAATACACATGCGCCACTACTTATTCTTCTTCAGCACAAGAACTGGATTGGCCAACCATTCTAGGAAGAATACTTCCATGGTAAAGCCGGCTGCTAGAAGCCGGGCTATCTCTTCTCCAACAACTCTTCTCTTTTCTTCTGACAGGCCGCGCAAGGGCTGCCTGACCGGCTTGGCGTCAGGTCGGACATGTAGCTTGGGCTCGGCGAAATCCGTCGGAACACCCGGCATGTCTTTGGGAGACCATGCAAAGATGTCCCAATTCTCACAGAGGAAATCAACGAGCTCGTTTTCCTATTTGCTGTCAAGGTTTGCGCCTATGACAGCGTGCCTCTCCGGGTGCTCCGGGTCCAAGGGTATCTTCTTTGTTTCCTTCACCGGCTTGAACGAGCCCTCAACTTTCGACTCCTTTGAGATGGGTGACATTTCCGGCTTCTTGCCTGCCATCGCCACAACCCAGTCAAGAAGCCGCTTTTCAGGTGCAATCACAAGGGACTCGGCCAGCCGGCTGCTGTCTGCCGCACAGGCGGACGACTTCTTGTAGTCTCCGACTATGGTCAGGATTCCCTGGGTAGTCGGCATCTTTATCTTGAGGTAAGCATAGTGGGGCACCGCCATGAACTTGGCCAGAGCAGGCCGGCCAAGTAGCGCATGGTAGGGACTCTCAAGGTCCACCACCTCAAACCAGACTGGCTCTCGGCGGAAGTGATTTTTGTCCCCAAAGAGAACGTTGATCTGGGTCTTGCCGATTGGTGAGCAGGAAAGGCCAGGAACTATGCCGTGGAATACAGACCGACTGGGGTGAAGCTGCTTCTGCTTGATTCCCAATTTCTCCATTGTGTCACGATACAGGATATTGATGCTGCTGCCGCCATCTATCAGGACTCTGGAGAAACGAGCTGCCCGCCTCTCTATTGCGAAGGTGGCATCTAAGACCAGGGCATAAGAGCCAGGGGAGGGCATCACCTCCGGGTGGTCAGCTCTGCTCCAACTGATGGGCTTCTCAGACCAATGCATGAACTCTGGGGTATCTGATGCCACTGCATGTACTTCTTGCTGCTGTAGTCGCCTGCCGCGTCTGTCGTCAGCAACACTGGTGAACACAACATAGGCTCCATGCTCCTCTGGATACTCATCTTGTATGGTGCCGACTGGCCGAACTGCCGGCTGCTAGGGCGGAGGAGGCGGCGGGCCGGCAGGCGGAGGAGGCAGGATTCCATCTCCCTTGGCGATTCTGGTGAGCCAATGGCACTTCCGAGTGGTGTGGTTGGACGGCTTCACACCACTATGGAACTTGTAGGGTGCATCAAGAGTCTGCTCATATGAGAAGGCGGGCAACCAATTGGGCTTGCCGCCCTTCTGACGCTTGGGCGGAGGCTGCCCTTCCGGCTGCTGGTCTTGGAACTGTCGCCACCTGCCGGTTGGTGGAATCCGGCTGTGTGGCCTTGCGCTTGTTGTCGCTTGGTTGCTGTCGCCGACTGGTGTCACCAGCCGGAGCCGAGGAGCCTGAGGGGCTACCTTGCCGGTTGCATCGACTTGGATCTCTGCCTTCATGGAAGAGTCGACCGTGGCGTATTTGTTAACGATGATCAGCAGTTCATCAAGAGTCGCCGGCTCGTCGCAGAGAAGCCGATGCTTGAGGAGGGTGCCTTCTCGGCACCTGGCGGTGAAGTATTCCATGGCCTGCACCTCATGCACGCCTTCACAGGAGTTGCCCAGCTCGGCCCAGTGCGTGAGATAGTCGCGAGTCGATTCTCTGGGCCCTTGGACGCACTAGGAGAGCTAACGGGGCTTGGGAGGACACTTGTACGTGCTAGTGAAGTTGCGGATGAAGGCTTCAGTGAAATCAACCCAGCTATTGATGCTACGGGGCTTCTGGCTGTTAAGCCACGTCCGGGCTGTGCCCTGGAGCATGAGCGGGACATACTTCACAGCAACACGGTTGTTGCCGTTTGCTATGCTGACGGCCATGGAGTAGTCGACCAGCCAGTCCTCCGACTTCACAGAGCCTGTGTACTTGGGCGTATCTCTTGGGAGCGTGAACCCTCGAGGGAAAGGCTCATCTCGGATTCGCGGGCTGAAATAGGGCATGCCCAATGCATCTTCTTCTTCTAGCACCAGGGATCTGTTGCGGCGGCCGATCCGATGGCGGGCGTCGTTCTCTCCGACTCCTTCTCGGCGGCCAAGGCGGTCGCCGAGTGTTGGGTGCGTGACAAGCGACAGAGTGGGGTGCCTTTCTCCGCGAGGCGGAGGGGAAGGCGGGTCGCCTCGCTGCTCCACTGCTCGAGGGCGGCCGTCTGTGTCACGCTTGATGGAGAGGTGAGTCCGAGTGTGGCTGGCAGCCGGCTCATTGCCTCTTCTTCCGCGGGCGCCACTAGTCAGCGTGCGGGATGTCGCGCCGTGATCCTGGCGAAGGGGCGGTTCGTCGTTCCGCCGGACGGGCACTTCGGCGCGGCAGCCGACTTCATGCTGCTCGGCGGCCGCGTCAAGGAGCTGCTGGACTCGCTCCATCATGTGGCGACGCTCGTCGCCCTCGTACTTGTCCAGCTCATCCGTCACCACCAGGGCAGCCCGGATGTTCTCTGCAGGCGTGGCGTAGACGGGACAATCCGTCCCGAATATGCTAGCGATGGTCGCGCCATGCTGCCGGCTCGAGCCGATGCGGCTAGGCCCCTCAGGAGCCGGCGTGCTACCGACAGCTCGGTCCATCTCACACCGGTAGGCTTCCAAGAGGCATCGCATGCTGGCTAGTCGATTGGCGCTTTCAATGAGCTAGACGCGGCATGCTTCCAGCGTCTCAGCGTCCGTGTCTTCCGGGATGGGCGCTGACAAGTCTTGTAGCGCCGCATCGAGTGGGTCTCGGACGCCTCCGTCCGAGTGCTCACCACTATTGATGACAAGCACCTCCGTGACGGTGCTTCCGCCGCTGTGCTCGCGAGGAGGTGGCTCGTCGTAGACCACCATGTTGGTGGGGAATGCGTCAAGCGACACCGTGTCAGAATCGACCATCATCGGGTCGGTGGAGCCTATAGACTCCAAGTCCACAACAGGCTCGCTGGTGACGTGGAGCTGGTCGAGGAGGCTGATGAGGCGGCTCTCGGGGCAGTCGGTGCTCACGTCGGAGGCAGGCTCGTCGGAGAGGAGGATCTTGCCAACAAGGTCGATGAGCAGCTCGCCGTGCAGGCGATCTTTGCACCGTGCAGCGTGTCGAGGCTGAGGCCGTCGGGCGTGCTAGGCTAGCTGCGCTCGCCAGGAAGGAACAAGGTTCCCTTCCAGAGCAGGTCTCCAGATGACGGTGCACCTCACCCCACGGTGGGCGCCAAATGTCGGGGGTTGGGTGCGACATATGCCAAATGATGGCTTATCATGGTGGGAGCGAGTAGAACGTCACCAGTGCCTGGAAGCGGGATGAGGCGCAGACACGAACGCTGGCGCACTTTACCCATGTTCGGGGCTCTCCTAGGAGATAACACCCCTAGTCCTGCTCTATGGGGTCTCCGCATGATCACTAAGGCACTAGTGAATACAATGGTGCTCCTCGAGCTGTATGCTAGAGGTAGAAGGAGGTAGGGCTAGCTCTCTTCTTCCTCTAGGGTGGAAGCTAGTTCTAACAGGTTGGGAACCCTTTGCATGGGTGCCCTGGGGGGTTTATATAGGCCTACCCCCCAGGGGTACAATGGTAATTTGGCCGGGTGCTGGACCCGGCTTTCAGTGTCTCTGGTCGCCGGCTTCTCTGCCGGTAGCTAGGGCCCGCCACCTAGTGGGCCCCACCGACTAGTCTGGTATGGAGCCGATAAGCCGCCCCCGCCGCTGGCGGGTCTGGTTGGTGGCTGATCACTGTAGCTGTGATGCTAATGACGCAGGCTTGGTCAGTGGAGCGTGGCTATAGTCCCACCGCCTGGTGGGAGATCACTGTAGCCACACCATGTCTTATCTGGTTAATGGTGCACGGGCCTCGGGGGAGGAACTGGCTGCCTGCTGGAAGCCGGCCTCCCTCAGGTCCGGCTGGTCTGGCCTCCGCCGTCTTCCAGGCTCTCACTGCTTGCTAGGGACCGCCGCCTGTGAGCCGTACCGACAGGCCGTCGTGGGAACAGGGCTCCGCCTGTAAGGAATGATGTCAAGGGGAAGTGGCAACAGTGCCGCGTCATGCAAAGATCTCCGCCTGTATGGGGCACTGTAGCCATGCCAAGCCCAGGATTCGAGGGTGAGGGGCTACAATGGTTCCTCACCCAGTCTTGTCCTCTTGATGAGGGGCGCAGACTCTGAGGGCACTGGGTGGCCGCCTGCTAGAAGCCGGCCTCTCCGAAGGCCGTCTGCTAGGAGCCAGCCTGTCTGAGTGCCGTCTGCTGGCGCACAGCCGTCTTCGGGCAGCCGGCCATCGGAAGGCGGCGCTTTATTCTGAAGTCTTGTGGGGCGGAGCCGGCCCAGAGTCTTGAAAGGCTCAGGGACTCGGGTGAGGCTTCCCGTGGCCCATTACTCCGACAGTATGCGATAGAGAAGACGATATTACTAGTTTCCATACACAACCATACTTACAGATAAATGGTCGAGGAAGGTGTTGAACTAGGTTTCGTCTTTGTCATTCCTGTACTGATTCCATGTTGGGAGGATATGTACATGACACCTAACGGAAACCGTTGCTGTAGGATCGGAAGTATGTCTAGAGGGGGGTGATTAGACTACTTAACCAAATAAAAACTTATCCTTTTCCCAATTTTAGTCTTTGGCAGATTTTAGCTAACTTAGCACAAGTCAAGCAATCTTAACAAAATTCAAGCAAGCATGCAAAGAGTATATGAGTAGCGGAAAGTAAATCATGCAACTTGCAAGAATGTAAAGGGAAGGGTTTGGAGAATTCAAACGCAATTGGAGACATGGATGTTTTTGTCGTGGTTCCGACAGGTAGTGCTATCGTACATCCACGTTGATGGAGACTTCAACCCACGAAGGGTAACGGCTGCGCGAGTCCACGGAGGGATCCACCCAAAAAGGGTCCACGAAGAAGCAACCTTGTCTATCCCACCATGGCCGTCGCCCATGAAGGACTTGCCTCACTAGAGGTAGATCTTCACGAAGTAGGCAATCTACTTGCCCTTACAAACTCCTTGGTTCAACTCCACAATCTTGTCGGAGGCTCCCAAGTGACACCTAGCCAATCTAGGAGACACCACTCTCCAAGAAGTAACAAATGGTGTGTTGATGATGAACTCCTTGCTCTTGTGCTTCAAATGATAGTCTCCCCAACATTCAGCTCTCTCTCACGGGATTAGGACTTGTCGGAAAGAAGATTTGAGTGGAAAGCAACTTGGGGAAGGCTATAGATCAAGATTCATATGGTAGGAATGGAATATCTTGGTCTCAACACATGAGTAGGTGGTTCTCTCTCAGAAAATGTAAGTTGGAAGTGTAGGTTCGTTCTGATGGCTCTCTCCACGAATGAAGAGGAGGTGGAGGGGTATATATAGCCTACACAAAAAATCTAACCGCTACACACAATTTGCCAATCTCGGTGGGACCGAATTAAGAAACTCGGTCGGACCGATTCAGCAAATCTAGTGACCGTTAGGATTTTTGGTGGGACCGACATGCAACTCGGTAGGACCGATATGGTTAGGGTTAGTGCATAACGTAATCTCGGTGAGACCGATTACACAAACTCGGTGGGACCGATTTTGGTAATAAGCTAACCAGAGAGTTGGTCAGGTAAACTCGGTGGGACCGGTTCGCTCATTTTGGTGGGACCGAAATGTTACTAAAGGGAAACAGAGAGTTTACATTGCAATCTCGGTGGGACCGATCGCTCATCTCGGTGGTACCGAAACGTTACGAAGGGAAACAGAGAGATTACAATCCCTTCTCGGTGAGACCGAGATCCCTATCGGTGAGACCGATTTGCCTAGGGTTTGTGGCAGTGGCTATGCCATCTAAACTCGGTGGCGCCGGATAGAAAGAATCGGTGGGGCCGAGTTTGACTGTTGGTTTAGGTCATATGTGGATGTGAGAAAGTAGTTGAGGGCTTTGGAGCATATCACTAAGCACTTTGAGCAAGAGCCTCATTAAGCAACACCTCATCACTCCTTGATAGTAATGGCTTTTCCTATAGACTCAATATGATCTTGGATCACTAAAATAGAAAATGTAGAGTCTTGAGCTTTGAGTTTGAGCCAATCCTTTTATCCTTAGCATTTTGAGGGGTCCACTTTTCTCATCCATGCCATGCCATTCACTGAGCTTTCCTGAAATATTTATCTAGAAATAGCATTAGCTCAATGAGCTATATGTTGTTAGGAATTACCAAAACCACCTAGGGATAGTTGCAGTTTCAGTTGCCTCTGATACTAACTTGGCTGACTCTGTAGCATCACGTGGCCTTTTTAAACCTACCCCAAAGCGTATCTCCATTCTTCCTCCTCTAGATTTAGTTAACCTATCGAGCATTATCCCTGATGTTTGTTTCCTCTTGCGCCTAGGTGCTAGTCCAACAACAAACATAGGAAGTGTTAGTGTACATCAAACTGTGAGACTACATATAAAGAAGCATGCAACTATAACTTGACTCCAGCAACTACCTTCTTGTTGTTGAAGCTCACAAAGTTCATCTGATTTTGCCAACTCATCTTGTGTCAAGAGTGCTTCGGAAGTAGTGTCAGGTGGCAAGGGAGCTTGGGAATGTGATGCTAGCTGAGTTGACCAACGAGTAACTCATGCAACTGGTGGTACTGTGGAAGGTGTTGCAACAACTAGGGCTGTCTCTGCTTGTTTGGTGGCAGCTATTTGTTTCTGTTTGGCTTGTTCTACAACTCATGTAGCATGGGATACCCTATTTGTACTATATTCTGCTGGACTTTGACCTTCTATTGCACCATCAGTACCGGCAGAATCTACAGGATTCTTCCGCTTCCTTTTCCCTGTCATTCTGTGTTACTTCCTCTTTCTCCGTGCCATGTTAAGTCAAGCCGACAAGAAAAATGAATAAAAATTTAGTTCTTCAGAACAAATGGATGTGTGATACAGACAAACTGAACTTTGATGTTAGACAACCACATGATAGGAGGATGTAATATGTACGAAAAATAGGACGACATGAGATAACCAGAACTATGATGTGTAAACTAAGCAGAAGACATTTCACTAAATTAGAAGCAATGCAATGGAAGGTAGACACCATATGAAAGATGCTACAAATATCGCTCTGCCAAGTTAACAGTGTCTCATCATAAATGACGTTTAAACAAATATGAAGCAGTACAAGAAATAAATCATATGCAAGATGCAAACAACATCACACTACCAAGTTAAAGGTCTCTCATCATTAGTGCCATTGCATATTCACAACATTGCATATTCACAGCTTACGATGTGTAAACTAAGGAGAAGGCATTTTAACAAATTAGTAGCAATGAAAGCTAGACACCATATGGAAGATGCAACGAATATTACTCTACCAAGTTAAAACTGTCTCGTCATAAGTGCCATTTCAACAAATTAGAAGTAGTACAAGCTAGAAAAGAATGCGAGATGTAACCTATATCACACTCCCAAGTCAAACATGTCTTATGATAAGTGATTGTTGTAGGTTACACAATAGTAGTACTTTGATGTAAGAACATGGTGTGATAGACAGATATTGTATGTTCTAGAAACAGGAACATGTGTCTTATTCACAAGTATAATGTGTAAAGTAAGCAGATGGAATTCAACAAAATTAGAAGCAATACAAGCTAGACATCATACATAACATGCAACTACATATAACAGTGCCAAGTTAGAGGGAGTACCTGTGATGGTGCACTAGGGAGACATGCTCATCATCAACACAGCTACGTTGAGTGTCTATGCATGTGTTGTCTTGCAAATCATCTTGGGGGGATGGAGGAGTAGAATCTGTAGAGGCCCTCCATTTGGAAGGAGCACCTTTATCCGCTGCCTTGCTAACTTACTTCCGCTTTATTGATTTTGAATTGTCAAGTAAAACCGACAAGAAAAAGCAATAAAATTCTCTCTTTAGAACTCATTCGTGCATGATACTGACAATCACTACTTTGATATAAGGCAAACACATGATACCAGGATGGAATATGTACGGAAAACAGGACGACATGGCATATTCACAACTGTTTGTGTAAACTAAGCAGAAACCATTCCAACAAATAAGAAGCAATGCAAGCTAGACACCACATGAAATATGCAACCAATATGACTCTGCCAAGTTAAAAGCGTCCCATCATAAATGTCATTTCAACAAATTAGAAGCAGCGCATGCTATAAATCATATGAAAGATGCAACTAATATCGCACTGCATATACTAAAGGTGTCTCGGCATATTGATTGATGCGGGATACAAAAAAACAATAGTTTTATGTAAGGACATGCTTAATAGACAGATGTACTATGTACTAAAAACAAGAAGGCATGTCACATTAACAGGTATAATGTATAAACTAAGCAGAATAGCACATGCAATTTAAGCAGATTGGAAGAATTACAATCTAGACACCATATGCAACATGCAACCACATATCACGCTGCCAAGTTAGAGCAAGCACTTGCGATGCTAGTGTAGGGGAAATGTGGTAATCAACTACAAAGCTACATTCACTGTCTTCCTCTAGCCTTGCTGTTTCTTGAGAATCATGTGGGGAGGCTGACGTTGCATTCTTTAAATGAGGATCTCTACTCACAGTAGTCCACTGGCTTGACTGCCTCATCATAAGTGATTGATGAGGGATACACAAGAACATTAGTTTGATGTAAGAACATGGTTAATAGACAAATGTACTAGTATGTACCAAAAACAGGAAGGCATGTCATATTCAAAGGTATAATGTGTAAGCTAACACTACAAAAAAAAGACACATCCGTGACATTTTGGGCCAAACGAATTTTTTTGCTGTCATACATATGACACTTCCATGACGATAATTGTGACAAAACCTGGTATCATCATAGATGTGGTGGGCTCCTACTTCTATGATAAAAATTCATGACAGAAAATGGGCTTTTCGTCCTGGGCGGGCCGGAGACACAGCTGCATGACATTCTTTGGGCCGTCCATGACGGAAAAAACCATGGTAGAAGCAAGGGCGAGGAAAATTTCTGGGAGTTCCCGGTTACTGTGGGTGGTCGGGGGCCGAGCGATGCGCGTTTCTCTCGTACACGTACACGCGTGTGTGCGAGGCGTTGGCTCTAACTGAACCCGAGCGTGGCGTTGGGCTCTAACTGAACCCGAGCGTTTGCACTGCAGGCTACGCATTACTGAACCCGAGAAATCGATTGATGGCTGTTAACTGAACCTGATCGAGCGATTCCTTCGCTACTACTGCTAACTGAAGCCGATTGATTGGATGAACAGTGAGCGTTGTGGGGGGGGGGGTGGATGAATAGTGAGCGGTGGCATTGCCTCTGGATGAACAGGACCCCGTGGTGTGGAGGGCTGGATGAACAGTAGACGGTGAAGGGGTGCCCGTGGAAGGGTGGTTGAACAGGACCCCGTGGTGTGGAGGGCTGGATGAACATTAGACGATGGAGGGGTGCCCGTGGAGGGGTGGTTGAACAGTAGCCGGTGGAGTAGCGCACGGTGGAGGCTGGATGAACCGGAGCCCGTGGAGGCTGGAGGAGGTCGATGGTAGCCCGTGGAGGCTAGAGGAGGTCGACGGTGGACATGAACATTATCCCGTGGAGTCCCGTTTTGCGGTACACCACACCCCTCCCGATGAACAGGACCCCCGTTTCGACCGTAGTGCTCCAACATAAGTCCGTTTCGTCCGTTTTGCGGTACGCCACACCCCTCCTGATCAACAGGACCCCTGTTTCGACCGTAGGAGGTCCGTTTCCTCCGTTTTGCGGTACGCCGCACCCCTCCTGATCAACAGGACCCCGTTTCGACCGTAGGAGTTCCGTTTCCTCCGTTTTGTAGTACGCCACACCCCTCCTGTTCAACAGGACCCCGTTCCGAACGTGGCTGGTCGAACACAAGGTCGTTTCCTCCGTTGTGCGGTATGCCAGGCCTCGTTTCCATCGCCTATTCCGTCCAAGCCCTCCCGATGAACACGACCACGCATTCCATTCTGACGCATTCTGTTGGCTCCCCATGAACACGACGACGATGCTGTTTCTCCGTTCCGACCTAGCCATGTACACGAGCCCTGGCCGTACGTATGCGCGAGTAGGCGTTCGAGACCCCGCCCGTATGTACGTACGTGGCCGTATTTTCTTTCTTGCACCCTAGCCGTTGTATGTACGTGTACATGCTACATGCGCGCCTCTACTACGACACGTGCGCGCCTCTACATCGACCAGTATGTCCGTACACGTTCGCAACCAGAATGACAATGCTACATACGCTTCAACCTGGTGGATCCCGACTGTCAGGCACTTCCTTGCGTGTGAAGATGTAGCTGGTGGGTCCCAGCAGTCAGGGGGTAAATCGTTTTTTTGTTGCCCGAGCGCACTTCTTTGCGTGCGAAGATGTAGCTAGTGGGTCCTAGCAGTTAGGGGGCGAATCATTTTTTTCGCGAAATACGGAGGCCCGGTTGGTGGGTCCCCGCTGTTAGGTGGAGGAATAATTATTTTGCACGTAATAAGGAGGCACTTCCTTGTGGCTGCCGTGGACCCAGCTGTCAGCCTCTCCACGTACAGTACTCTTCACATGGAAGTCGGTCGTTGACCACATTGACCACGCCGCGCCGAGATTACCACGGCAGTGGATGACGGTGAGGCCTAGGAAGGGGACGACGTGGAGCAGGGGAAGACGCGGTAGTGGATGCCCACGCGAAGAGGAGTACGAGGGTTCACTGGTTCGCCTGTGGTGTGAGGCTGCCGTCGCCGCAGAATAATAGGGGGTGTGGGTGAGTAGAGGGATGGCCTGGCCAGCGGTGGGAGTAGTAGGGGGCGGTGAGGCCTCCGCGGCATCACATCCGGCCATGGGAGGCAGGAGCATGCGGCACGACCGGCGCTGCTTTGGGCGGCTGGAGCACGAAGACCAGAGGTTGAAGAAGCACTAAGGCCGTTGGATGAACATCATACGGTAACAGGAGCTAGAATCATTCATATTGACTAAGTTGACAAAGCTCTCCATCCCCGTCAACTTGGTAGGCCCACAAGTCAGCCTCCCACTATGCTGGGTTCCAGCTGGCAGGGGGAGTATTCATTTTTTGTGCGTAATACGGAGGCACTTCCTTGTGTGCGAAGATAGCTGGTGGGTCCGACATGTCAGCGGGGGGCACGTTTTTTTCACGAAATACAGAGGCCCTTCCGGTGGGTCCCAGATGTCAGGTGGAGGAATCATTATTTTGCGCATAATAAGGAGGCATTTCCTTGTGTGGGGCCGTGGACCCAGCTGTCAGCCTCTCCATGCACAGTCTACTTCCGATGGTGTCGTTCATTGACCATGTTGACCATGCCGCACCGAGCGCATCCACGGTGGTGGACGACGGCGAGGCCCCGGACAACAACGAGCCAGAGATGGGAAGACGCGGGAGTAGAGTCACAGACGGAAAGGTGTACCAGGGTTAACTGGTTCAAGTGCGGTGTGGTTCGGCAGTCGGTGGAGAAGAACATGAGGTGTGGAGGGGTGGAGGGATGGCCTGGCCAACGGTGGAGTAGCGCTTCATAGCGAAGCGTGCTAAGCAGAGCTGCTAGCAGCAGGAGGCGGGAGGTGGTCCCGGCGGCGCTGGAGGAAGAAGACAAGAGATTGAAGATGGATGCCGGTCGTTGGATGTAAATCCAATGGCTAACATGCCAGAATCATTTGTTGACTAAATTGACAACGACTTGCATTGGCTTCGACCTATTGGCCCACATGTCAGCCTCCAAAAATGTGGCACGTATTCAACCCATTTTTTCAGAATTTACAGTCTTTTTTTTGCGTGGTAGAATTTACAGTCAATTTGATCTTTTTTTGAATTACAACCATTAGCTGGGCTGGGTGAACAAATAATGTAGCGCCCATGCGGCCCATTTATTTTATTTCCTAAAAAATTACAAGCCATTTGCACTTTCTCGAAATACATGATTTTGCTGGGCTGATTATAATTATAATGTTGGGTTGGGCCAGCAATGTTATCAAAAAATAAAAAGGGGCTGAGCATTTTGTTATAAATATATTTAAATAATAAGTGATATTATTACATTCGTCCTTAAATCTTACCAAGCTTTTGTACACAATCACTAGGATTTTCGTGCCAAAACAATCCAGAATTTTATTTGTTAAGAAATTATCTTTAACTTAATAAGATGTGGGATATTGTTTTCTTACATATGTAAGTATCTGTTAATTATATGATGATGATAAAAATTATATATAATAACATATAAAATAATTTAAATATATATAATATAGTTAGAAGGGAAACATCAGTTGGACCTGGCGTTCCTATTCTTATATAGAAAAATAGAACAAACCTCTGCATTTTCTTCAAAAAAAACATAAATTGGGCTACCAAAAATAAAACCTCGGATGGAGGTCCATAGGCCGATTGATATATGACGGCCCTAAGAAAATACAAACAGGCCTATGGACCTCCCATCTGAGGTCGTGGGCTGCGCATGTTAAAAATGAAAGCCTAGACGGGGAAGCTAAAACCACGTCCAACACTTGCCAAAACTCCGTCCCTCGTTTTCTCTGTGTTTCGCACACTCGACATTGTGTGGGAATTTTGACTGTGCATCATATGAAGATGTGCTATGCATGAATGTTGATCAGCATGATGTTAACTGGCTGGTAGTTCCATTTTCTACCATGAATAAAACTTCCAATATGATGTTAACCCTGTTTGAAAAGGCCGTGTTAATATAAATGCTCTACCTCTGAAAGTTGCAGTTTTTCTTATCTGAAACTGAACTTGCAGTTTCTTATCTGAAACTGAAACTTGCAATTTCTTCTCTGAGAATCACATTTTCTGCACTTTTATACTCCTATGAAACTACATGTTTTTAAGTGCTAAAAATAGATCTCTAGAATTCATAAAATACTTCATATGCTCAATACTGCAAATCTGAAATTCAAAAGACATTCATATCTGAAAGTACTCTCAAAATACACAACACAAAATACAATTCACAACCTGCAAATACTGACAACCCTAAGCTCCTCCTGACAATTCACAACCTGCCCGACTATTGGGCTGGGGGGGGGGGGGCAACCCCCTCCTATTCCTCGGCGGCAGACATCCGCCCCATGAGACGATGTGAATGGTGAGGGAGACGATGGCGGGGAAGCATTGTCGGGCCAACTCCTTTTCTCCTCTTGCAGTTGGGTTCGGTCAACGAAGACTCCACCGGCTCGCTCTGGCAGGACACCCTCACAAACGGCACCCTGTAGATGCTCGATCCTTCAATCTTTGGTGGATGCTCCATCTGGGATCAATACTCCCACCACCGCTCCCTCATGATCGGATTCGGTGAATCTGTTTGCTCCATGGCCCAAAGGAGCAGCTCTATGTACTCCGACGCGACTCGTTCTGGGAGTATCGCTGCCTTTTTGCTCTGTTGCAGATATTTGGCCATGGATGTCGCCGTCGCCGCTAGTTGGTCCTTGTTGTCAAACCAAGACTGTATCTCCAACATCCTAGCTAGCTTCACAGGGTCGCCGTCTGCGATCCTCACGTATCGGTTGTACTCCTCCGACGATCTACTTTTCCACAGCACCTTCACTCGCCGGTGGTGGTTTTTGAATGGAAGAGGAGAGGAGCAGCGCTGGTTTTGGATTAGAACGGGAGAGGAGCGACGCTGGTTTTGGACTAGAACAGGAGAGGAGGGGCGGTGGTTTTGAAATGTAAGAGGAGAGGAGCGGCCTGGATTTAGATTGGAACAGGAGAGGAGTGGCAGTGGTTTAAGAGGAGAAGAGCGAAAGAGCGGCGCTGGTCTTGGAAGTATTTTGTTTTGCATATTTTGGGTCAAAGTTTGACCATGTACTGTATTTGACAAGCAAAATGTGAATGCATCACCAAAAATTGTATCATTTGGTTCGTATCTGAATGTACTTTCAAATTATATTATTTTTGCAACGTATAACATATATTTTATGTGCGAAAATCATGGTCAATTATGACCCAAAATAAAAGGGAGACTAGTTAATGTGGGGTCACTTTCTTAATTGAAGGGTAAATTGATTTTGATTTTGATCCAGTCACAACGCGCCGGCCCTCTCGTCCAATCCTAAATCGCTGCCGCACGCTCCTCTCCCTCTTCTCCATTGCAAAACCACCTCCTCTCCTCTCCATCATCTCCATTCCGAAACCAGCATCTCGCCTCACCCTCTTCTAATCTTCTCCATTGCAAAACCACCTCCTCTCCTCTCCATCATCTTCATTCCAAAACCACCTCCTCTCCTCTCCATCATCTCCATTCCAAAACCACTGTCTCGCCTCTCCCTCTTCTGATATTCTCCATTGCAAAACCACCTCCTCTCCATCATCTCCATTCCAAAACCACCGTCTCGCCTCTCCCTCTTCTGATCTTCTCCATTGCAAAACCACCTCCTCTCCTCTCCATCATCTCCATTCCAAAACCACCGTCTCGCCTCTCCCTCTTCTCTATTGCAAGACCACCGTCTCTCCTCCCATCTTCCAAAGCTAGCACCGGACCACTTAGAAGGACATCTATGGAGAGGATGCAACAACGAATCAGGCAGATCGCCGGTGGCGATCAAGAAAAGTTAGCCAGGTTGAAGGAGATCCTTAGTTGGTTTGACAATGAGTGGGAGATTTCGAGGACGGTGTGGGCCATGTGGCAATGTATGCGAAAGAGCTAGACGGCAGCGATGAGGGCGGCGATGTACATGTACTCCTCGGTGGCAGTCACGCCGCAGTCCTCTGAGTTCATCGAGTATCTCCTCAGGGCGATGGAGCAGACAGATTTGCCCGAGGTGACAGTCAGGCGTAGGTGGTGGGCTTACAGGTCGAAGGTCAAGCACCCAGAGGATAACGAATCGATCGAGTATGGTGTGCCGTTCGTGAGGGTGTAGAGCCAGCCGGAGCCACATGAGTATTCGTTCTCCCACCGCAAGAGGAGGCTGGATGGCGCGACGTTGCTTCCCTGCCGTTCTCCACGGTTCCCTCGACGCTCGCCTCATTTCAACGGTGGCGGTAGGGTTTAAGGTAAGCTTCACACTAACCTAATCTTCCACCTGCTCATGCTTACAATCAGTGTGACAACTAATGAAAATCATGCTTACAATCAATCTTCGAGTACTACGCCAATCACCCTAAAATAGCTCTGGACCTTTGGGTCAAAGTTGTGACACAGTGTACAAATAAAGAAAAATAGATTGGTGCTTCTTTCAAAAAAGAGTACTCCCTAGAAAACTGCCAATATAAGCTACTAGTATTTGGTTAGAGGATTTGTTGCCAAGAAAGATCCGTCCACACAGAGTGCCACACATCCCACTTCTGGTGGTGGATGCCAATGCGTGCATGCAGCATGGTTGGTGTCGGTAATTTTTACTTTGCACACCTCGCACTCTACATAAATGTCGGTTCCATATATACATTTGTGCAGTTCCACCAAAATGCAGCTGAATAACCCTGTTTGCACAGATAATGAAAAAGCGTGATTACATTATAGTGGCACTAGTTGATGAAACACACAAAATAAATAGAAGAAAATATTGCGATAGTATCATAGTATGCCATGCTGCGAGGGCGAGATGGGCCATGCGACGCCTCATACGGGATGCCTCATACTGGACATCGTCCCAAGTCTCCCAGATACACCTTCTGCCAGTGATGAACATCAGTGTATAGCGGTAGTACAAGGAGGCGCCTTGAGACATTCAAATCTCTATTTTTGTACATATCAACTAAAATTAAGCACCCCAGTTTGCAGAAACGCTTAAACATTAATAGTGGGACTAGTTGATGAAACATACATTAACAAAGAGAAGCACTTTCTTTATCTACATTGGAAATGAAATGATAGAGATGACACTCGCTCTATTTTAACTGTATTATTACTTCATTTTATCAGTGACACTAGGGTCGAGCAGGTGGCAAACGAGGTGTACTGTGCGTCGCAAGGATGGAGGCCGGGGGTGCTTAGACTGGGATGCTGAAGCTGGCTCTTTTAGTCACCAACATGGATGATTCAATTCATGGGACCTTTTGGTGTAGTTCACCTAAAATGAAGCAATGTCCCATGAGCTAGCAGCTTCTTCTTCAATTTTTTTTAAGAAAAGGGCTCCAGCCCCGGTTCCATTTCCATCAGAAAACGAAACCCACAGAGCTTCTTCTTCATTAGTTGCAATAAAATTGAGCAACATCAAGGTTGGTTGTGAAGCTCCTGGAATGCTCAACTATAATTTGGATATCATTTGTGCAGTTCAACTAAGATCGAGCGTGAAATGTATATCTCTGTTTGCACAAAAAAGGTGGAAAGGAGGGTGACTAACAAGTGATGAAACATGCATCAAATGAAAAGAAGCATGTTCCTTATCTGAATGGCAATCCTACAAGGACATTAGCAATTTCTAAAGCAGTGGCATTGCTAGATATTAGTGTGGGCATTAGGATTAACTATGACAACCGTTAAATACGACATTACTTTGGGCACGGGAGAGTAGGCGGACCAGGACAGTTGCATTTCTAACGAAAAGAACCAACTTATCTTAATGGGGAATTTTAGCAGGACATGTAAAGAAGTGCCATTGATTCATATTACTTGAGGCATTACATTGAAAACAACATTGGTTTAATGTGTCCTTACTTTTAACAGTGCGACTGCTACATTTTACCAGTGGCATTACATAAGAGTGGCTCGGGGCAACAAACATCAGAATAGGATATCTGGGTCGGTCCCATTTTTGTTCGGTATAGCCACCTTATACTGTGTGAGGCTAGCAAATCTAGTGCTGGACTTACTTTGTTGACTTGTCCCCCAGTCCCCACTTTCTTTCCTTTTTCAATCAATAGATCGGGTTTATATTGAGTTTGTACTGCATTTCCCTTTATTTCCCTATTAGACCTAGAGACCAGTTGGATAGCCAGTCTCTGCTACTTTTCGCCCCCATTATTTCCTCTTTCGACCAAGTCCTAGATTCAGGTAACAAATCCTCCCCCACCCCCACCCCGTTTCTTCCTTGTTTGAACCAAGTAGTACTAGATTCGAGTGCATGAACTAGTTTTACCTCTTAAACGTAAAAAAATTAGGTGGTTTTCGAATAGCTGATCAATCCTATCTACGAGGGGGCCTGAGAAATAGTAAAAGATACAAATGCAGCGACATCAGGAGCTCGGGAAGTAGAGCAAGGCCGGTTTCGAAGGAAGTTATACCTGATGGTCGCCGGGATGTCGCTAGGTGGGCAGCGGGAGACCGGATCTGCCCACACTACGGCAGCGAGGAAGAAGGGGCCGGAGGCCCTCCCTCGCCAGCGGTGCTTGGGAGAGAATGGCAAGGCAGGCTGATCGGGACGCGCCCAGCAGTGGGTAAGAGCCGTCGCCGAGGACGACCGCGTGAACGTTGCACCTTCTCACCTTCCCCGACGGAGAGGATCCGGCTAGATCTGTGACCAGCAGTGAGCAGAGAGAGAGAGAGAGTGTGGCCACCACTATCGTGTTTAGATCTGGAGAGGCCGAGACAGTGTGAAGAGAGCAACACTAGCAAGCAAGCGCGGATGCTCCTACCTATATACTGGAGTAGTACTAGTTTTCTTTTGTCTACCGGAGCCGGCTTGACCTCTTCAATGACCGTCGAGAAGTCTTCATGCACGTGGCCCGGAGGCGCAGTTGTCGTCATTTTGATCTGAAGCGCCAGATTTTTACATATAACACGAAAAAATGCCACATGACAAGAAATCATAACCTCACTGCCCAAAGGAGACAACATGAATCCCGACGGACAAACTAGACGAGGAACAAAGCTCAAATTAAAGATAAACTCGTAGAGAAGGGGTCCGTCGATAGATGTCCTAATTAACATAGCCGACTTGACCTAGATGGCAGCCGAGTAGTCACTATTCGTGCATGTGCCCCCAATGACTAGCCCAACTCAGTTGTTGCTGTTTAACCCTCGCAGTGATCCGAAGCACATGACACCTAATTTTGCGAGATGACAAGAAACCTTTTTTTATATTTCTCACCACAACTACATCCATGTACAACACAACCTGCACGATATGTAGACGATAGCCAATCCAGGCGTGTCTGTTGGAGTCTGGTCACATGCATGGACGAACTGATCTTCCGTGTCTTGCAGGGATCGTCCAGGCACCAACGTAGTACAACACTTCTCTAGTACTATCACTCGTCTCCCTCTTCTATTAAGTCACCCGACTTGCGGGGCCAGGGAGTGTGCCTATGGTCGGTTCTCAATTGTCGTCCCACATGTGTGTGCAAATGCAATATGTCGCGCGTTCCATTCGGAGAGCAGCGTGCCAGACCGACTGACCGTCTGGGGTGCGACGCGAACACGATGGGTGTGCTATATACTCCATACATGTGTACCACTGTTTTCTAGACGCTTTGCTCCATGGCGCGGGCGCAATCCATGGATACAAAATTAGTATATTGTATACTATTTAAAAGTCGAGGGCGGGGTTTTTCCTGCGCGGTAGGCTGCGGGGTAGTTCCGCCTAGTCGGTTCGACAGAGATGCGAGAAGATGAGGGAGTAGGCTGCTGCAAACATAGGGCTGTGTGATTGGACAATGAGTTACTGCTGGACAGGTGGGGCCCCGTGATTTGACTTGCCATTATCATTTTAACTGCGGTGCTACGACCGTCGTGAGTCTCCCGATTCCTGACCACCTCCATCCAGGTGCCTCTCCCAATTCTCCACCATGTAGTAGAGGCTGGCTCTTGCATGAGAGCCCACTTCTCCACTTTTTCCTTCCCTCTCTTTCCTCCACATATGCAAAAATGCCATGTAAAGCGCACTATTATACTTACTTTTACTTGCTCCTATAGGTGCTAAGTTTGCCACATAGGCATAAAGTCTGATGTGGCAAGTTAATCAAGAAGAGAGAGACTAGTTTGGTGACCCAAGGAAGAAACGGTGCTAAGCGCGTGTACCTAGGTGAAAAGATAATTTTGAGTCTATAGCTAATTAAATGAAGCAAACTTAGCAACACCATTTCATTGGAAGAGGTCACTCCTTGGCAAATGCAATAAATACTAGTACTCCCTGTGTCCCATAATATAAGAACATCTTTGGCACTACACTAGTGTCAAAAACGTTCTTATATTATGGGACGGAGGGAGTACGAAGAAAGAGATAGAGAGGAATAAAAAAAACACTTATAGCCAACCTTATAGCTAACCTTGTTGTAGTATGAGTGACTAAGTGATGACTATGTATGACATGCCAACATCAGATAGCCTAACGCACCATGTTAAATCTCCAAGGGTGCGACCGCACGAGCGACGCGACGGTGGCAGTAGGCGCGACCATGATACGGGCTGCTGGCAGCCCTTGGATCTGAGATCAAACAGTCGCATGCTAAGTTGCTGAAAATTTGCAGAATAACCCTCCAGGATAGGATATTCACCCATAGGTCTAGAATCACGCCATGCAACCGTTCGATCATAGATCCAAGGGCTCTCGGAAGCCCGTATCATGGGAGAATGGAAAGCCACTACCCTGCCGTTCGCATGCTGGCAGTTCGCTCCTACTCGTCTCGCCGCATCCTTTAACATTACGGCAGTTCCACTAATCCTAACCCTCCTCCCAAATCCATGGCGTCCCAAATCTCCATGATCGGCGGTGAGTAGAAGGTTAGAACCATCACCGGCGATGATTTTGACATCATCTACACCCGTTCTTCCGCGACGGTGAAAGGATGCCTTTCTCACTTCAGACGCATGTTCAAAGACTCAGATGATGAGTGGTACGCTGGGCTAGATGTTGAGTACACCACAGTCCTGGGACGAGAGAAGGATCCAAAGGACGAAGAGAGGAAGAAGCCTGCCGTGATCCAGGTTTGCGTGCATGACTTATGCTTGGTCTACCACATATGCCATGTCGACGTTGAGTGCCAGGATTTTAAGGACTTCCTTGAGAGCAACCTAGTAAAATTCGTTACTGTAGACTTTGGTAACGACAAAGAAGTCCTGCGTCGGATAGGCCTCGTTGTAGGCAACACCTTCGACCTCCAGAAGAATCGGATGGTGTCCTCTCCTCAGCCTTCAATGCTGACCCTGGCAGGAGCCATGGTTCATCCTTCGTACGGTAAACTGGAGAAACCTCCATACACGTTTCATCGCCATGCATGGCAGCGGAATGTACAAGATATAGACCACATCCACTATGCTGCAATGGATGGCTACCTTTGCTTCAAAATCTACAAGGGTTGGATGAAGATCAACAGCCAAGTGTGCGGTTCAAGCAAAGAAGTATCGGCCAAGAGGAAGAGGGACAAGGACGAAGTCGAGGACATGGACGAGGACTCCGAGTAAGGTGGCAGTGTCGTTACTCATGGTGGTTCTACGCAGTGTCTACCAGAATAGTTGCAAAGTTTAATTTCAGGTGTGCTTAATTTAATTTGAGGGGTGTGTTGTGCTGAGCCCCTAGCAGAACTATATGTTATGTTTCTTCTTGTTACTTTAACTCTTCAGTACGTACATACTAGTATTTCTTACATTTCATCTTTTAGTTGGTATAGTACTACCATTCGTTTCTTCACATTATATACATACAATATATATGGCCAACATCATATAGCCAGCAGTTTAGTTGTCAAAGAATTTCAGGGTGCTTAGTTTTGTCAAAGAATTCCAGGGTGCTTAGTTTTATTTGAGGGGTGGGTTGTGCTGTACACCATTATTGTGACTAGCCTTTTTAATAGTACTATATGTATAATTTGGCGACGAGCGCTCTCTATATGTACCACCTTTTTTTAATTTCAAGTTTTGCTCCATGGCGCAATCCATCGATACTACTGCTGTACAAAAGTATACATTTTTTAAAAGGCTAGAGGGCGGGGTAGTCTAGCTTGGTTGGTTTCACGAGAGGCGAGGGCCTTTGTGATTTGACAGCTCATTACTGCTGGAAGGCGGGGCCTTGTGATTTAACTGCTCGTATAAATGCGCCGACGCCCTGGTCTAATTTGCTAGAGGAACAAAGAACCATGCGGTATACTCAAGTTTTCCACTGGAGTAGTGCTGCAACGGAGGAGCACAAAACACGAGAGCCTAGTGCCATATGGCGATAAAAAATGATCTAATTTGCTCGTCATCTCATTGTTAGCATTGTTCTATTCATTCCCTAAAAAACATTGTTCTATTCATGCCTCGCAGAGAACGTGAACCGTGCGGCGAAACACCCGAAGCAAAATATGAAGCACTGGAGCAAAAGAAGAAGGAAGATTATCACCCCAAATGATCTAGTTCGCCGCGGAGTCGTAACTGCTTCTTCATCGCCTCCACGACCTCCATCTCCTTGCGTGTCTTCTCCGCCATCTTCTTCATTCTGTCCATGATGCGAGATTTCTCGACGCCAGCCTTCATCATCTGTTCCACGGCCGCATTACGTACCTTGACAGTAGCCGGGTGCTCGATGCGGAGCTTCGCCAACTCCTCCTTCTGTTCCATGACGAGGGCATGCATCATCTTCATCGAGGAACTACTATTCTCATGCAGCTTCTTCCAGCCGGCGTTCTTGTCCTTCAACAGGTCTATCTCATGGCAGAGCTTCGCCTTGTCCCCCTGATGTTGCTGGATTTTGCCGATCGCCTTCTTCTCCGAGGCAATGCTCTTCTTCAGCAGCATCACCAAGCCGGCGGTCAACTCCCCTTGCTGATTGAGCTCAGCGGGCATGTCATCGAGGCTCTCCTTCAGTAACTCCATCAAGCCTTGGATGAACTCCTTCTGCTTATTGAGGTGCTTATTGAGCTGACCGGGCATGCCGTCGAGGGATAACGACTCTAGCTCCACCGGCTCGGCATGTTCGCCTCTGTGGCTAGGGCGCTCCTGGGAGCCATCACCTGCCCGTGAGAGATCTTTCGAGGTCTCTGCATGGCGGCGAGCCCTCTCTTTTTTTTCCACAACCTTGGTTGCCGCTCCCTTGTTACGAGTAGTTCTCGACCTAGAGCTCTGCTCACCGGCCATGGCAACGACGGATGAAGAAGAAGCACTTATGAGGAGGAAAGGTAGAGTAATTTTTGGTTAGGTAGTTCCCCTTTTTATAACCTAAGTACTAGCACTAGTACTAATACCTGCATAGTGGAAACACGTTCAGGTTTGGTACATACTAGTAGGTGTGAGCAGGCTTTCGAATGTGATGGGAACAAGGTAAAGATTAATTGATGGTTTTGGTTTCGAGGCCCGAAACGGCTCCCGATGAGTTTAGCGGAACATAAATTTCAAGTACTACACTGCACAAATGCGTAAATATTATGTTACTGTCAAAAATTGGCACAAAATATGAAGGAGACCAATGGAAGTACTACTAGCAACCCACGATTTAACTACTCGCATGCGCGCAGTGGAGTAATAATGTCTTTCTTCTGCCCTCACGTCCACTCAATTTGCATGCGCTGTATTAGTTGACCATCAATGAAGTGAATGACTTTATACGCGTCAAATTATCACATGGGGTGGATCTTGGTACAAAATTGTGTCTGCCCGTGTACCCGCGTGTGCGTGTAAGGGAATGAGTGCGTGCGTGGCATGCATGCACACCTTCGCTTCGTGCATGTACCGCAAGTATGGCTCAGGGAGGACGAGTACATTCTTCTGGAACCAGCAGCACGTCACTGTGATCAATCCACGCAAGGAGGTCACGACAACGCCTCCACATGTGCCACGTGGCTTCGTGAACTGTAAGAGAGACACTGTGTAGCGTGCCATTGGTATTCTAATTTACGTGTTTTGCACATACTCGAAGTACTAGTAAGGTACACGTGCATTGCACGCATCAGATTTTGCAACCAAATTATGAATAAATACCACACTATAGCATGTAAGCTCTGAGTCATATATGCCTGATGTAGCCCTTCGTTTAATTCTTATAGTTCATCTCATTCAAAATCAATTAGTTTTTATAAAAAAGCTAAGAACGTGGAAATAGGAAAAACATGGGATTATAGTGGAATGTCATCTTGAATCCTACAGGATTGTACGAGTGTTTGATTATGCATAGAAAAAAACGCAGAATTCTTTCAAAGAGGTTTGAGTGGATGGGATGTTTCCTATGAAATCTAGTGCAAATGAATCATATGAAACATTCCTATGGTTTACAATCCTACGAATCAAACAACCAAGATAGGAAAAATTCCTAATGATTAGAATCCTCCAAAATTCCTTTGAGAATCCTTTGAATCAAAGAAGCCCTTAATCTATTTTATGATTCATGGAATTGTGCATTGTAAAGCATAAAATAAAAACAAATAATGGCAATTCAACTAGAAAAAAAGTTTGGGCAGTTATGATACGGAAGATTCTAGAACAAAAGAGAACCACTGTTGTTTTGAGGTTTGTGCATTATGCTTAAGTTCAACCATGGAGTCTGCTAGATTGTACATGTGACAAAATCCGGTGGGGGGCTAGAAGATGGTGCGAGGGGCCGAGTGGAGGGAGACTATGAAGGAATGCACAAGTGCGAGATCGATATTTAGAGAGACGGGGCGAACACGTGCGCTGTTGCACGCAGTGGCGGAGCCATGAAAAATAAATGAGCTAGGGGGCCAAGCATTGCTAATCCTTTACGAGGAGGGTCTATTCATGAACTTAAACCATTTTTAGCAGCAATTGTCTAATGATCACATTCATATTAGCCTCGATATATAGTGATGTTAGGGGGGGGGCAGGGCCCTTACTGCCCCTGTCTTCGCCTTTGTGCACGCATCTGAGAGATGAAGCGGAAGGCATGGATGATGAGAGGGGGACGTTGGATATATAAATAATGTGGGTGTATTAGCTATATATGTTAATCCTATATAGAGAGGTATAGATTGATCGATGTGGACGTGGGAAAGAGGGTGAGACCTCACTGGATATATCGATTGATCGGTTTGTGTGGAAAACTATGAAAGATCTAGCTATATACACACATACATAGACAAACATCGATCATTGCGCATGCACACGTGAGAGATAAAGAATGCCCGATATGATGGAGAGGGGGATGTGTGTGGGTGTGTGCCTTCATGGGAGACCGACCTGAAGAAAAAGATTGCATGCGTGCGATGGATAATGCCGACTGGTAGTGTGTGTGCATGCATGCACAAAGTTAGTGGTACAATTATAAAGAGAAGACTACTGTGTGGGTGTAAAAGAATAGGTGAGGTCATAATCAATGTAAAGTTGAATTCAAATATTTGAATAAGAGATCCTAATGTTTGAAATCCATGCATGCATGAATATAACGGAGATCTGCGTGGTGTGGTTTGGTAATGAGCATGTTGTAATGTATACACATTGAACAAGGTCAGACTGATTTGAATTTGAGATACCGATGGCAGACATCATTTGGCCACGTCGCATCCGTGCATGGACACACTATTCTAATTGGAGATGATGGGCGTCTTTCGCATCACATATCTATATCTATACCCCTATATATATTATATATTATATATTTTTATATTGTGTGCGGGTAACTTTAACTTTGAAAGATGGTCATTGGATGAGGCAAATCCGATGGTCCAAAGATGGCAAATTTGAGCACTACTGGCCGTTGGATATCATCTAGATTCCACCAGATTTGGCCACATGTATAATCTAGAAGACTCCATGGTTGAACTTAAGCATAATGCACAAACATCAAAACACAAGCACTTCTTATTTGTTCTAGAATCTTCCGTATCAGAATTGCCCAAATGTTTTTCTACATGATTTGCCATTATTTGTTTTTACTTTATATCTTACAGCACACAATTCCACGAATCTTAAAACTAGATGATTTTGAATGAAATGAACTATAAGAATTAAACGAACATCTACATCATGCATATATGACTCAAAGCTTGCATGCTATAATGTGGTATTTATTCATAATTTGGTTGGCAAATCTCATGAGTGCAATGCACGTGTACCTTACTCTAGTCTAAATGGTGTTTGTGTGTGTGGTTTGCATGTTGAGGTGCAGATTGTCTTTTTTTTGGGTACACGTTAAGCTTGTTCTTTCGAAATTTCAAGCCGCGCCTTGTTATGCCAAAAATTCAAGATAGCATCTCTGTCTATCGTGCTGTGAAACTCCCGCCTCTTCAACCCGCGCCTTGTTAGCCCGAAATATTTAAGATATATCTTTGTCTCGTTGTGCTCCGACAACTCCCTCTATCCCAATCTACGCCTTGCTATTCCGAAATTACAACGCGTGCAAAAACTCCCACCTCCTGTGAAATCCTGACACGCGAAATGCCTGTGGTACCCCTGAACCGAAAGAACCGCCTCAAATCGGTAAGGTTACTTTCATAACTTACCCCACATTTCGGATAAGCGCGTCTCTAAGCCATGGTTCCCCACTGCCATCCCATCCGCCCATCCATTCGTACACCGAGGCCGCGCCGCAACGAAACCCCACACCCTGCTCCATCCACCACCCAGCCGGAGCCTCTTCCCTGACGACCTCGTCCACAGCAACACCTCGACGTCCCTCATCCACTGTACTGGATGAGGATCCGTCGTCGATCTCATCGTCCTGCCAGTTCAGCCACCCCGTCCTCCATCTCCAAGGAGCTGCCCTGACGTTCCCCTCTTCTTTCGCGCCACCTCCATTCCCACACCGCTGTCTTCACCTGCACCACCGGAAGAGCATCATCATCACCGTTTCCTCGGATGAAGCTGCGGCCTAATCGGCGCCACCAAAGAGGTTGTACACTAATCGCCGCATTTTCTTCTTGATTCGATCTCACGGTGCTGCAGGCGCTCGGTCCCGAGCTGACACGTCGCGACTCCATCCACGACGGCATCGCCGGCCACTTCCTCCACGGTGTCGCTCCCTCGGCGGCGATGTCCACATCAGTAGGAGCTACTGCTGCTTTAGCTCTCGCTCACGCTGCTGCTCTGCTCTTGCTCTCGGTCCCCTACCTGGTCTGCTCTTGCTATTGCTCTTGCTCTTGCTGTTGCTCTCGTTCTTGCTCTTGCTTGCGATGCCGCTTCGATTTAGCTACACTTCAGTCGACTGAATCGACTTTT
>NC_041391.1:215421247-215449682 GCF_002162155.2 Triticum dicoccoides
AAGGAAGAACCAGCTGCAGTGGGGAGGGGGGCTCGTCGGAGAGGTACCCCACTATCTATCTTAGGGTTCATGATGGGTGCGGTGGTCACCGGCGGTGGCGGGGCGTTGGTGGGGCGGTGGCGTGGGGATCGCCGAAGAAAAAACTCGGCACGGGGGGCCTAGAGGGATGGCCGGGGCGGCAGCGGACCGGCAGCGGGGAGTGTTTTCGGTGTGGGCGGGGCGGCGCACCACCGGCCGCGTGCGGCAGGGGGCTACTGTTTGGCCGGTGGTGGCTGGCGGCTCATGGGGGTGGAGGTTGAAGATGAACCGCAGGCCCTTGATTTCGTATCCAATGGATGCAAAATTGACTGACCAGAGATGAAAAAGTCAGTCGACCGACGTGTAGCCTCAGCTTGCTAGTGCGTTCAGTTTTGACAGCAAAATTCAGTTTCGACAACAAAATTCAGTTTCGACAGTTAAGTTCAGTTTCGACAGTTAAGTTCAGAGATGAGTGGCTGATGTATTTTACATCTAGCACTTTGTGGTTATGTATTTTACGTCATGTATTGGATATGCTATTAGAATTCCACTCAGGTTAATGTTGTTCGTTGTCTCTCTTGTCCTACTTCAGCCTCGGCGTCGTACAACTGACTGGAGCTACTCCAACAACAAAACCCTGCATCCCAGCGGAGCAGTACCTCGGGCTCCATCTCCAGACGCCTAAGATCTTCTTCCCCTCCTCCGACAACCAAGTCAACCGGAGCATCCTCACCGGCCAACCCAATCATGCTGAGATCGACATGGCTTCGCCAAAGAGGCTGTACACTTATTGCATCTCTTTTTTACTCTACATGTTATATATTGTCCACTGAGCACTCGTAGTAACGGGAAATACGATTATTTTATCCTACTATATGATAAGCAGTGAGGTACCAGGCAACTTAGCTATCCATGATGGACTCTCTTGAACGCCATCGTTATTTATCTCTGCACGTTTGAGCTGTGCATTTGTCGATGGGCCTGGGAGTTGAGCTAGTATGGCATTGGCCTGGGTCCAAAGTAAAAGAAGTAGCACGAAAACATTTTTTTAGTGTAGGATTTTCCTTGCTCAAGCCTGTCTACTAGAATCGCCAGTGCTTGAAAGGAAAAGTGAATGAAAAACATAGGAATTGGAAAGTTTCCTATGGTACTACTTTTCATGAATTTGGTGCAAAGGAATGGAGCAAAGGAAAACACAAGGATTTGTTCCTTTAGTATCTCCTTAAAAGAAAAACCGTAGGAATTCTAATTTCCACTTCTCCTCCTTTTCATATTCCTATTCATCAAGCACAAGACTAAGAGATAGTAGCATAATAGCATTATAACCGTACATTTTCTTGTGGTTTGACTTAATCTCACCATGCTTTTTTGCATCCTGTGATCTTCCAATTGTTGTGAATCAAACACCCAGATTGGCAGAAATCCTGTGTTTTTAAATTCTCTGTTTTGCACGTGCATTCCTATCCTATTCCTATCTATTTCCTATCCCTGCATTATTAGAATCCTCAAATTCAAACAAGCCCTTACTCAATTACTTCTGTTATAGATATGTGTCAAAGAAAACCTTGTGTGGTTTGTCCTGCTCCTACGGCGTTGTGTTCCGCCCCAACTTAGCTGCTCCAATGACAGAAGGGTTCACCACAGCAGGGATCCGCTCTCCAGACTGTCTTTCGCCGCCTCAGATCTTCTTCCCCGTTGCCGGCAGCCACAACAACTGCATTAGCATCATCAACTGAGCAGATGACCTTGAGGACTACACGGGTCTGCAAGAGAGGTCGCACTCTTTCGTGTCTGCTTACATTATGCGTCGCTTAATATGATGACATGCTACATTATCGTCGTGTTCACCTATTAGACTTTGAGTCAGGTCCAAACTAATGCTGAAACTTGAGTTTTTAAATGGTTGTGGGGTACATATTGGGGCAGCAATCAGTACTATCTGTCTACTATCTGGTTAATCTCCGATGTCTACTATGAGTTTCATGTTGGGTGCAAACAAACATTAAAGGAGCCATTATCTGTATTTTTTAACTAAAGCTATTATCTGCCTGCTATCATTGGTTTTGGGTCTATCCATAGTTTGTTACCATCACTCTGGATTTGTGCATGCACTCCTTACATAATCTCACTATGTTTTATTCCTATGCATGCCAGTTATTGTACACAATTGAACTGATCATGTAGAGCAAAAGAGACGAGCCTTGCATGGCAATAAAATTTCATGCAGACGTCATTCCATGGTGGGCGCAAAGGAAGCCCCCCCTCCACCCATTTCGGATTGTAATCAAGAGGAAGATAACTGTTCTGAGGGGGATTCAGAAGGAGAAGACCACTCCTATTTACCCCATGATGTCTTCGCTCTAACTTGACATGCTGATGTTGGTAATATCATGCATATGGTGCCTTGCATTTCTTACTGTATACATTAAAGATGTCATCTACTTAGTTTAGACATGCTTTGTGTCAATGCCATCTGTTAAGTTTCTTTATCGTATATGTGAATCATGCAATGCCATCTTGTCTAGCCAGGCATCATATATGTGAATTTTGCAATGCCACCCTGGTTAGCCAGTCATCTTATATGTGAATTATATCATGCCATCATTTTTTTATTACGTGTTAAATTTGTCAACAATTTTAGTACATTCAATTACTCTTCCTGTGCATCAGCCATTCGGCACGGTCATGGAAAAATCTGGAGTGGAAACAAGGTCTTCAGAGCAGACAATGCTATATGACGAAGCGCATGTCTTGCTGGTTACCGATAGCTCCTCAGAGGAGGATTTAGAGACAGATGACCAGTCATATTTCCCCCTCGAGGTGCATGCCCTAACTTGGCAGGGTTATGTTGCTCATATTGTGCATATGGTATCTTGCATTGCTATGTCATTTGCTTAGTTTAGACATGCTTTGTGTGAATGCCACCTATTTAGTGTCTAATTACCATATATGTGAATTATGCAATGCCATCTTGTTGCAAGACATTATATATGTGAATTATGCAATGTTATCTTGTTGAAGGAATTATGTATGTGAATTATGCAATGCCATGCTGTTTAGGAAAGCGTCATATATGTGAATTATATCATGCCGTCCTTTTTTTGTATTTCTCATTGCTTTTGTCGACAATGTTTGTATATTCAACTGCTCTTCCTGTGCATCAACCATTTGAATTGGTGATGGAGAAATCTGGAGTGAAAACAAGGTCTTCAGAGCAGACAATGCTACCTGCTGAAGCAGATATCTTGCTGGTTATAGATAGCTCTTCAAAGGAGGTTTCAGAGGCAGATGACCAGTCCTATTATCCCCCTAAGGTGTATGCTCAAACTTGGCAGGGTTATATTACTCATATAATGCATATGATGTATTGCAATGCTTAGTTTTTACATCATATACACAATATTGAATGCCATCTCCTTAGTTGACACATCATATATGCGATTGGCCTATGCTCACTTCCTTAGTATATAAATCATATATTTGAATTATGTCATGCCATGATGTTTACATAGACAGCATCTATCTGAATTATGGAATGCCAACCCATTTTCTAAAGACATAATATAGTTATATCATCTCATCCTGTTTACATAGTAAATTATGTCATTCTATCCATGAATTCTATCATGCCATCATGTTTCCATCGACATCATGTTTGTGATTTATGGCATGCCAACCACTTTAATAGACACATCGTATAGTTATATCATGTCATCCTGTTTACATAGTCATCATATTTTGAAGTATGTCATTCTATCCTGTTTAGTTAGCCATCATACATGTGAAATTGTGTCATGCTATCCTGTTTAATTAGCCATCATATATGTGAAATTATGTCCTACTATTCTGTTTGCTTAGACAACATAAATGTGAATTATTTCATGCCCTATTTTCTTCCCTACTATCCATTTCACATGTCTATCTTACAATGTCTGTACATTCAATTACTTTTCTTGTTTATCAGCCATTTCAATTGGAGGGAGTGATGGCAGTATCTGTGGGAGCAAAAACACGGTCTTCAGAAAAGATCGTGCTACGTGTCGATGCAGATAGAACCACGGCTGTACTTGCCCAAGAACCAGCCCCACCACACATAACCCACACTCATGCAGATTGTACCCCTACCCAGTTGGACAGAGAACCAGCTACACTCCTTATAACCCCAACCCCAGCAGATAGACACCCAGTTCCCATTGACACAACACCGTCTCCACCACAGAGCACCCAAACACGAGCAGTTAGTAAGGCAACTGCAGTGCCCAAATCACGAGGACCACCACTCTGAACCCGAAGTCAATGGTTAAAGAAGAAGAAGAATTGTTCTCAGGTCAGGTTCCGTAGATATGGTTCATACTACTTTGCTCTTGCATCACTGTATTTACTGATACCAACTAATTTCAAATTTGAAGGATGCAATTGAAACTCCAATGGTGCAACAGGTATGTTCTAAACCTGTTTCTTCAACGTGTTTGGCTGTTTGCTGTTGTAACTTGCTCTATGTTGATTTCAGTTTCAATTGAATAAACAGTTATGTTCTCATGCCATGCACATTACAAGTGTTGTTATTGCTGTGTAGTTTCCCACACTTATATTCTGTCTATGCTGCTTTGTCTTAAATAGATATGATTCGAACTGTATCTATCTTGATTTGGCAACATAAACTAGAATGATATAGACCATACAGTGACCATACTACATAGATATATGTTTGTTTCATGCTGTTATCCTGTCCTCCTTACTACTGAACTGGTTTACCAAAACGAGTTTCATATACTACATTGTAATCCTGAGATGTGTTTGTTTGTTTCTCTTTTAGAACACGGATAAAATATTGGAGAAGAGTACCCTGTTATGCAATGGTAAAGGAAGTAATGCAGATAAGGTTCAAGATAGTGAGACATCCCTGTTGGTCTCCAAGAAAGCTGATAAAAACTATATTGAAGACACTAAGACAACCCCAAAGTCCTGTCTTGATGTAGTGTTCGAGTTACCGGCTACCACTGCTGGCACCAGCTCTTCGAACTCATTGCCTGAATTAGTTCGGCTTCTTGAGTCTCAACTTCAAGTTGAAAGACATCGATCAGATGTTATGCAACAGGAAGCCGAAGGGCTGAGGAAGTCCCTGCAGAGTTCAGATGCATACTTTCTGGTGCAACAACAAGCGCTGGAGGACTTAAGTGCCAAACAAGATTAAGTTAATAAGCTTGCTAAGCATCTTACCAGCATTATGGGTACCCAGGATATTGTTTCTTGAGCTCTTCTGAAGTGGTTTCAGTTCTGGACTTGTTTTGCTGCGGCGTTTATATGCTGCTGTGTTCCCTATATTTGCACTGGTGGCAAACTTTGATGCCCAGTGGATGTAATATGTGTAATAGCCGTGATAGCCTAGTGTAAGTTGCTTGCTTATTTATTTCCTTGTTGTCTTGTTTATTTGTTTGCTTGTAGTCAGTGCAGTTCTTTTTCTGCGGTTTGCTAGTGGCTGCAATAACCTATTTTTTAAAACTAGGCCACAATAACCATGGGCTAATATTTACTGTAGTGACACGGGGCCTCCTATGGGCCATAGAAACATTGGGCCTTCTACGGGCCGGATACATAGTGGTCCTTCTACGGGCCGTAGAAACAGTGGGCCTTCTACGGGCATAGAAACAATGCGCCTTCTACGGGCCATATCATCAATGGGCCTTACACGGGCAGTATGATCGATTGGCCAAACATGGGCCAATAACAGGCCGCAATATGGCCATAAACGGGCTAGAGTTGGAATCGTCCGTTCATGGTCCGACCATAACGGGCCATCATTAATAGGCCGTATTTGATGACACTATGAAAATGGCCCAACGTATTAACGAACCACAAACGGGCCGACTGTAACCACGGGCTGAATTTGGCCCACAAGCAGAAAATGATAGTAACGGCCGTAAGTAAACGAATGCTGGAAATGAGCCCAAGAATAAATGGGCTCTGAGAAGGCCGAAAGATAACATCGGATGGAAACGGCCCAACGGAATAATGGGCCGTTAATGGGTATAAAGTGATACATTGTTCTTTACGGGCCAGTTTCACCACGGGCCGTTAATGGGTGTAAAGTGATGCACTATTCATTACGGGCCAGTTTCACCATGGGCCGTTAATAGGAGAAGAGTTACATAGGGCCTCATATGGGCCGAAAGACGTCATGGGCCATACATGGGCCAGAAGTGAAAACGGGCTAGAATCATATTGGATGGCCCAAATGACGCTACTGGGCCTAATTCGAATAGTGCGTAATGGGCCTTGGGTTAGTGGGCTGTAAATGGTTTATATGCGAACATGCCATTAACAGGCTTTCCATGGGCCGGCCCGCCACCTTTTGACCAAGTCAAACGGGCCGGCCTTTTCACAGGAATGGGCCTCTGTTGGGCCGTGCCACGTGTCGACGTATCATAGGCGCCTTCTGTCCAATGAGTGGATGACATCTGTCCCAGCGATGAGCCGACACGTGTTTCCTCCAGCCAATGATGATTTTACACGTGGAAAATACCCATTGGTCGGGGCTGTTACCGAGTTATCGGATCCAGAACCCGACCCGATAGCTTAACGGTGTTCCGTTACGGTGGATGCCACGTGTCGGTCACCCTTGACGAAAGCACTTCTGTGATGCGCGATTTATCGTCATGGAAGTGGACCCTTCCGTGATGGTAATTTTGGTAATGTCATGGAACACTTCTATGACAGCACATGTATGACTATCTTGATTCTGTCATAAAATCGTCATCGATGTACATGCATGACGGAAAATGCGACCTACTGTGACAAACACGTATCATCACGAAAGTGTATTTTTCTGTAGTGTAAGCAGATGCAATTTAACCAAATTGGAAGCAATACAAGCTAGACAACTGGCTGGAGTGGTGAGCATGATCATCTAAGACCTAAGAGCCTGGTGGGAGGCGGGCTGCTTCACCGCCATCCTGGCTTTTTAGTTGGCTTCCAGGTGATCCTTGTCCGTGCTGGGCTTGTCACTGGCTCGGCCAGTGCCCTGAATAGCTATTTGTCTTCTGGTGCTCACGGGATGGTGGTTCATGTAAAAAAGATCTTTCCTTATCTTAATAAAGACCGACTTCAGCCTTTCGAATACAAGCTAGACACCATATGCAACATGCAACCACATATGACACCGCGAAGTTAAAGCAAGCACCTGGGATGGTGGTTCATTGCGAGCGAGATCATCAACTCCAGAGCTACGTTTACCATCTCCATCTGCTGACACTGCACCCTTTATAAGGCTGAAACATGTCTGGCCTATCCACGTACGACGCTGGAGCGAATTCTCTCTTTTCTTTTTTGCTTCTCTCATGGCAGCAGAGTCTGAAATACCCGTGCATAAAAACTCAATAGTGAGAGTAAGGGTGAAGTGTGTGCAGAACTAGTGCACTGTAAAAGTAGCAGATAGCAAGTGTCTGAAAAATAAATGACATGAGACATATGATAGCTCTACAACATTGCATGGCAAACAAAATTAGATTCTACTCCGTATGATTTTGTAATATATGAGCACAGGAAATGCAGGTACTCCTCCAGCACACCACCACATGTGGTCATATCAAGATAATAGTCGACTGAAAATAAATAGGTTAGTCAATTTTTTTATGAACCGTCCGATCTATAAGGAACGGGCAGATGGCCTTCGTCTACCTCCCGCTAGTCACTGTTGACGATCTTCCTCGAAACGCCAGCGACCACCGGCCCCGACCCCTGCCTCCGCCGCCCCGCCCTCCCCTCGACTCACACCACCGTCGTGCTTGGCAGCGCCCCCAGGCCATCCCTTTAATCCCGGCCGACCTCCAAATCGCACGCCAGCAACTCTAGGCCCCACACGCCCCTAAGATAAACACCGAGGCGCTGCTTCCCCGGCGTAATAGGCGGAATAGCGCCTGTTACGCCAGGGAATGCTTCCGTTAATTGGGAATCAACTGACCAGGAATTGAAATTTAGGGGGGCGATGGACCTCTAGCTAAGGTGAAATATTATATGAGGAGAAACCTTGTGCATCGCGAGTTACTAGGAACATCTAGTATCAAGAAGAAGCGGTCAACTAGTGTCTTCTGTGGGATGAATACCGTGCAAGCAGACACGTAAGATTTGCACGAATAAGGGAAGAGGAGTACCATTTCCAGTGCCAGTGTGGTCTCCTCAATATGTCGCGGCAATCTTCTTGTTTTTGCCAGGTGAACCGATGTTTTGGAGGACAGTGGAGCCTTGGACGAACCCATGGACAAATTGTTCTGTGTTGCCGTGGCCGTATGTCGGCGGAGGAGAAGTAGATCCGAGGCAACGAATGACGGCATAGCAGGAATAACTCCGGTACGGTGGACGATAGAGAAGTTGGAGCGACAACGGTGAGCCGCAGGATAGCGTGGTTAAACTGGCTCGAGTACAGACGGCTCGACCCCGGCTTCAACTACTAGCCATGGAGGGCATTGCGTTTGAGGTTGCGGTCGATGACAACGTCAGGGTATCAGCTCAGCGTGATGGAGGAGGGCGGCGGTTGATGGGTGGGATGGGGTGGCAGATGGAGGACGCCAGGGTTTCGCGGCTGGTGGAGAGGTAGTTTTAGCGCCCACAGAGTATGAATGAGGAATAGGACGGGTGGGCGGGGGGCTGGGGGAGCTAAGGGAGAACCATGTTTTGGTCTGGGACGCGCTTGTTTTTGGATTTTTTAAACAGATGGGACACGCTTGTTTGAAATTTGGGGAAAGTACAAACTTTGCCCCCTCTTAAATTTGGGACCTACTGTGGGTCGAGGGTAGGATGGTAATCCCAGGTGTCCCAAATAGTGGGCGGGAGCGATTTCATCCATGCCCATATGTGCTTAGGCGGCCATTGTGTATGAATTTTTTCGGAGGCGGTTGCGTGGCGTTTAGATGAAGCTACAAACCTACCCCAGTTTAGACCTTTGGACGTCAGGCCGGTAGGTTTCACGGGTCGGAGTTAGAAAAGTAATTTCTTTGTACTACCAAACATTGGTCTCACGCGGTTTCGGGTGAGTAGAGGCTCTTTTGGTGCTTCGTTCGAAATTTTGAAACAGAAGCATTCACGTTTAGAGTACTCTTGAACTTTGAGGATTGACCTAAATAGACAACGTTAAATTTGACCTTGTATGTTTGAAAACCTCATTAAATTATCCACTTCTTTTTGAAATTTTGACACTTGAAAATCCTATAACTACGATTATTTTGGAATGGAGGTGCTAAATTTGAATCTATTTTGTACACGACTACATATGCTATTATGTACAAAATCAGAGAAAAGATTGGTGCCCCCATAATTTAGGTATAATTTACAAATGCCATGATATCGAATTCAAATAATTGAATGGACTTCATGTTGAATTCGATTTTTTAAAGCACCTTAAGTTGAATTCAAATGTATGCTAGTTCACAGGTAGCTATTTATAATGTTCATTGTGTAACTTTCGTATGTATAATGTGCTTTACACACACGACATGAACTATACTCACGTTTATATTCGATTACTAAAGCGATGCATTGTCTGGAGTTAAAAGTACTAACTATGTGGATCAATTATGTTGAATAATAACATAGGCATGCTCAAATATGATAGAATATAGATGTCTGATGGATCAATGACCGTTCCTTACGCGAATTTCAAATATCATGATCCCATCCTAATATTTGGGTACAATTTATATCTTTAATTAATGTGTACATCAGTCTTTTACGTGTAGTTTCACTATCCATTGGTGGTCTCTCACACATGCTCACACACTCTCTCTCAAGGTGTCTTTCTCGCAGACATGCTCTTGATATAACCGTCCCTCCCTCTCAAAACCATTTACGACTGTTTTCACTAACCTTTATCACAAGTACTCTTCCTCTCACAAGCATACACACGCACAATCCCCATAGACCCTTTCGATATACATAGACCTGCCTACGTGCCTCCTGTACGCACATTATCTTTGGGCATGTCTCTCACGCATTGTCTCACACCTCTCTTCCTAATCGATGAGTATGATTCTAGCAGAGCATTCTGTAGGATGCCGCTTAAAGTTAGGTTGGATGAATAGTGATATCAGAGATAAGGGGTTACCTTAGTCTGAGAACCTAGGGTTACAAATCCTAGCCGGCTTTGTCAATGGACACATAGTCCTTCACAATTCTTCTATCTTTGTCTTGTACGACTAGTCATCCATGGGTCTCCCTAAATGCGTCGTGGGCCAACCAATGTGGCGCAGGATGGAACCGAACCAAGGGCCTCACCTCAACCCATCGGACCTCACGTAGTGACACACCCTCTGCCCCTAGGTCTAGTTATCTTCTTATAGCCACACATACCAACACAGACACCACACACAAAAAAATTCTCCTGGTGCCTCTATCCCCTTCCCTTTGCATATACACACTCAAGGGAATCTCTCGCCATGAAATCATATTCGTCTCTCTCTAGAACACTTTCATTTCTCGTGCTATCTCTCCCACGCCCCATCCCCCCCCCGGCCCCTCTATCCATGCCTCTCTCGAATACGTAATACACGCACATACCTCTCTAGGCCCTGCCAAATACATCAACTACACATTCACACATGTTACATCACGTACCCCATTGATCTAAAAAGTCCTCTCTTCACGTTTATTTCGCATACAACATTCCTTTTGAATAAAGTGTGGCCAAAAAATTATTTTAGAATTTCTACATATATACAACATTACAGAGTTATATGGAGGAGTATGAACGTTAATTTGCATTGCATGGTGCCCACAATGATATTTATTCCGCACTGTGAATTTGTATATTTTTATACTATATATAAAGTTAGTAATAATAAAGAGAAACGAAGAGCATCTCTCTCTCCATCGCATACACCCCCTCTACGCCCCTTTCACGTACGCACACAAACTATATCCAGGTGCTCTAAAAGTAAGCCCCCAACACATTCATGCATGTTTCATCTTTCTCTCGTGATATATACAGTGACGATCATTGTATTTGAAGCGAAAGCACGATACGTACATTGGACTTCAGAATCCACTCATTATGGTCACCATTTACGTTTTGTGGTTATTATACAGTCAGGGGCTCACCGTACAGCTCTGTATTTGCTCAAGACATGACTAGTTGACCAGTTAAACGCTCCATGTGGCACCTATAGAGTTGCATCACATTATCTCACTACCATCGGGCCCACCTGTCGGCTTGTATCTACTCTACACTCTTATAAAAAACAGAGTTGGTGATGATGGTGTGCCTGCCATCCTGCAATATAGGCCGTCCGATTTATATCTGACGGATAGGAAGGAAACTATGACAATTTTGCAAAAAGGTACCCACACACCTCTCCACATTTGCAAATAAGGCCTTCCCTCATTCATCCTTTTCTCTCACAAGATAAACTAGTCATACAAATCCATCTTGATGTTACATGCAACACACGGGCATCTTGCTAGTAAGAATGAAAACAGATGACAAAAATATATTGGACGGTGGTTCGAAGTCATGACTGCGGGCACAATGGACAAGGTGGCCTTGTATTTGTATGCCGAGCCGTCTGTTTTAACGCACAGGAGCTGGTGTGGTGATTATACACACACACACGCACGCATGCACAAGAACTGCATGCACGCAACACTCACACGAACACATGCATCCACGCACGCATGCAACACTCACACATACACACGCAGCCACACACGCATGCAACACTCACATGCACACACGCACGCATGCATGCACACACCACACGGCCAACACAAACTCTCATGCTCAAGTGCTCAATGTAAACGTGCATGCGCACACATCAGGCCCTGACAGACACATACACAACCAGGTGATTCCCGCGCATGGGTTGGAGTCTTGTCGCGCCTGCATAAATTTGTGTTTATCTGACCTTTTTCCTATGCGAACTGACAGGTGGGACCCATAAGGAACGTGGTCAATTTAACTAGTCAACATGGTGCCACGCAGACTATTTGGCCGATCAATAGAGTTCAATCCGATGTTGAACTGTGAGCACGTGAGCGTATAATCACCGCAAAACATATATAGTGACCGTAATCATCGTATTCTGAAGTTCGGTGACCGTATTATGCTTTTCTCTCTGTAGGCCCTCTAAAACTACATCTCTACACATTCTCGCATGTTACATCTAACAATTATGCAATACAACACTACTACTACACTCTAACACAATAAATCATATGTGTTTTTAGTTTTACTAGATATCATATTGTTACTTAATTATTCAGTTTGCATACATTAAAATTGCCTTTAAAATTTATGGCTAGTATCATCTACCACGCGGAAAAAATCCCGCCCTTTCCTGTTTAATCGGGATTGTATCGATGGATCATGCGAAACAACAAAACTATAGTACTATACAGTACAAGTGACAGTTCACCGGGCCGTCGTGTCATGTACTCCTCCGTCGTAAGAGTGGAGTGCTCACTTTCATAAATGTTCTAGTCCCTTTCGCCGACATGTGGGACATCAAGCTACCGGTTCCACGTGCCATACCGAAATACAGTGTAGAGCAGCAGGGGTGAAGCACCCCAGTCATGCCGCCGGCGTAGTAATGAGCAATGAGGTGCCAAATCACAAAGTTGCACCTTTGCCGCAGTTAAGTTGGAGGGACGAAGTAATAATGCTAAAAAAAGAAGTTGGAGGGACGAAGCAACCATCATTTCACTCCTTGCTGAATCCGCTTCTCCCTCATCTTCTTCAAGTTAACTACGTGTTGCTTCTGTCGTTGTTCTGCCTCATGTGGGACGTGGATCGGCTTGGTAAAGCACTGACACGTGGGCCGCATGTTAGCAAACCTCCAGGCCAACCTCCTCTAAAATATAAGAAACCTCCCCCGCCATCCGTGCGGCAAAATCACCTCCTTTTTACTAATCTCGATTCTATAAATTTTTAGATCAATATAATTGAGATTTGTATAGATAGCACACAGGAGCAAAACCAAGTGGTACGGTTAAGGGCATCCACAGTGTGTAGCCAAATGGGAAAATAGCTTTTGGCATTGATGAGAACCATTGTGGACGGTGCTGCCAAAGCCAAAAAGATGGAACCGAAGCTCCCTAATTGATTGATTGAAGGAATAGAAAAATGCAATGTCTCTCCTTTTTCTCCCATGCTTGGATGCATGTACAGTATAGAGCACAGAGTCTACTCCCCTGTCCCTTCTATCACAAATCACAAAGCAGTGAGGCATCAAATCACAAAGGACATACAAAGCAACCATCATTTCACTCTTTGCTAGCTCCACTTCTCCATTGCCTTCTTTGAGAAACCACCTCACCGCACTAAGCTGGACGGACGACGCTATTGTGTACTAGTAGTACTAGTACATTTACGTGTCCTTTGGTTCAACGGACTTCCTGGATGCAAATAAGGCGGTTGTCTCGGCTTGCAGGCGGCACTTGTGAACGACTTACCATGGTCTCCCTCAATGGTGTTCTCCGCCTAACGCACTTCGCCAAACCACAATGTTCGAGATATCGTCGATGTCACCGCAATGGGGAAGGAAGTCAAATAGTTACTACCTCCATTTTTTTGTACACAAGGCTAGTATATCAAAATTACAATTTGCAAAAGGCCACTAACACTAATCGAGGCAAAATTGATGGGGTTTGCCTCGTACTAGCAACCAAGGACATTAATATACCCTTGCATGCATGCAGAAGTGAGAAGGTTGGTTTGCATGGCGCTGCATTAATCAAGCGATGGTGAGTGAGATGGTTAGCTCTTTGGGCTTTGGAGAAAAAATATGCATTAATTGACACGTCAAATGAGGATTTGTATCGATTAATCCCGTGAAGGAAAACCCCGCCTTTCTTTTTCCTTTATTTTCTAACATTAGTACTCCTAGTATGTACGTACTTATCCTATTTGGGTCTAGGACTTGCATTGCCATACTTCGCCACACATTATTTCCAAGCTTGCCTAAAGTTTTTAAAATGAAAAGGAGGTACACTTGTGCACGGCTGTCGCGGTCGCACCGCACCCTCACACGGTCGCTCCTGCACGCTGCGGTCACACCGCACCCTCACACAGTCGCTCCTGCACGCCACAAACCCAACCAATGGAACGCACCTTCACTGACACGTGCTACTGCATGTGAACAAACTAAACTCAGCCATCCTACCGCTGACACATAATTTTCGTTCATATAGTATGTTTATCCAACCGCATGTTGGGGAGTATCCGTACGGCCCGTTCGGTGGTCTGTTGGGGAAGAAGAAGAGGTGAGGAAGAAGGGCTAGGAGACGTAGGATATTCATCCAATCACCTGAAATGGTAGACTGACCCAAATGATGAAAGTCAGGCGACTTGCATAACAATATATGTTTTTACACATCAAAAGATTCCTAAAAACAACAACATAAAGAAAAACTATCACTGCTCGCGGAACGAGAGGACCTCGTCATCTTTGGCTGCCGGAGCGAACCAACCGTAGTTGCCGATTTGTGTATCTGCACCGTGGTTGTCCTCGGCCTCCAACTACTCGTTCATGCGGAGCGTGCGGGCGCTCTGCACGGACGAGAGCACCGCCCGGTTCAAGTTAAGGACGTCTGGTTCCGCCTGCAGGAGGGCCTCGATGGCGGCGACATCCACGCGCTCCTCGTTGAGTTGAGCCTCCGCCACCCGGTTCAAGTCCAGGACGTTCGGTTCCGCCTGTAGGAGGCCTCTATGGTAGCGGCATCCACGTGCTCCACGTCGAGTTGAGCCTCTGCCGCCCAGTTCAAGTCCGGGACGTCCGGTTCCGCCTACAGGAGGGCCTCGATGGCAGCGGCATCCGCGCGCTCTGCCACCCGGTTCACATCCACGACATCCGGTTCCGCCTGCAGGAGAGCCTCAATGGCAGCGGCATGCGTGCGCTCCGCGTCGAGTTGAGCCTCTGCCTCCCGGTCCTCCTTTAATATCGCCAGGTTGAACCGCTGGTCCGCCTGCACTATGGGGGACCCGGACGCCGGCACGAAGTCGACGTGCATCGTCTCATGCCCATCGGGGGCCTTCTACGCCGCGACCTCCGCCATGAACATTGGATCAACTTCCTCCTCCTTGTAGCTTGTCTAGACAGAACTCGGGGATTGGCCCGCCACAAAGCGAGCTTGGGAACGGAGGTCTGTGGTGCCGACTGCCGCCGCGATTTTTGCATGGCGCTCTGGCATCAGCATCTTGTAGTACGTGATATTGCGGCGCACCATGGCTTTCTGGCAAACTAGGGGACGCTTGATGCGGGCTAGGGGATCGAAAGGTGGGGTAATGGGCTGGATAGGAGGTGTGGTTTTGGGGCAGTGGCTGGCGTAGGTCGAGCAGCGAAGGTTCTGGTATGAATAGTGGTTCTAGTGACGACCGGTCAATCGATTTTGACTGTACATCACTCTTGTCACGTTCCCGTTGCACCCCGACACGCTGGACCCTCCACGTCGCTCACCGAATGGAACGTGCTTCGTCTTGCGTTTTTGCTCGGTTGTGGGACTGCAGTTAAGAGCAAACCGATGTCCCACCCCCTCATCCCCCGCGTCATTTATACTATCCCTCCCTCCGTTTTATGTGGAGTAAATAAAAACAGAGGGAGTATACTACGGATGAGGATCCCCTAATGTGGCCGAACCCATTGAGCAACTGACATGCCGGGCCTAGCAAGCATGGGGTCCGCCAGTATGTGACTGAAAGGGAGGGTAAGGGAGGGATACCTACGTCAAAGGACCCATTTCTACTACTACTCCCTCCTTCCATATACTATACAAGGCCTAGTGTGTTTTTCGAGGCTAACTTTGACCAAATGTTAGAGTAATAATATATGACATGCAACTTACACAAAGCATACAGTCAAATTCGTATGTGAAAGGAGCTTCAAAAGATATAATTTTCACATTATACATCTCATGTACTATAATCTTGTCAATAGCCAAAGGCGGTTTTGCAAAACGCATTAGAGCATGGTTAATAATATAGTTAGCCAATGGCTATAAGGAACTGCCATGTCATCTATAGCCATCATCTATATACACTCATACAGTAGTGTGGTCTATAAGGTTGGATATTTCCCGCAAAAAATATAATGTTGGCTATTGTATTAGTACTTTTTTCCATCTCCTCTCAATATCTTTCTTCATATTTATTGTATTTAACTAGGAATGCATATATAGCTAGGCTCTTGCATGAGAGCTCACTCCCCTTACTTTTTCACATCTCTCTCCTCCACATAGGCCCTATATAAATGGAAGGAGGGAGTACTATGAGCACTGCATACTCTACTACAGATGTTGTCAGTACTCCACTAGTACTATTGGATAGGGAGCTTAAAAAAAGTTACTATTGGACTGGCTATACGTGGCAAAATCCTAGTAGGAAGAGCATGCACGAGAACAAGCACATTCAGGTGGTTGAAAACAAATTGGAAACCATCTCTGTTTGAATACAAATCTAGGAGTACATATGAATCTAACAATATTGATTGGGCGTTGTTGAACATTGATACTTTTTTCTGTAAGTTTGATCAAAGTAGAGATACTTTGACTACACATAAAACTTATATCAAAACTAGATAGGATCGGAGGGAGTATATTGTACGTTCAAAAGCGAAATGAACATTGAATACCCTTTATATATGATTTGCGGATGCTATGATCACCGGTTCAAAAATTTGAATCCGCCTTAGGTATCACACATGCACCCACTCGTTCTCTCTCGATTTCATCTCGGGGTCCGGAGATCGATTGAAAGAGGACTTGGGTGGGTACAATATGTTCGTTTCGCTTATGAACGTACAATATACTCCCTCTGATCCCCACAGACCATACGGTTCGGAGATCGAGTGAAACTTTAAATGAACCATTTGTTTGTATGCATGTCGTACAAATTACAACATTGGAAATACAAGCATGGTCTAGGCCCACATGCGAATGATACTCGGCGGAATGTTCAAATGAGGCATGCGGGAGGATGGACTCGACCGGAGGGCGGCATGATCGATGGAGAAGAGGGTTGGAGAGGAATGAGAAATAAGAAAATGCCACATGATTATACTTGAACGACTCAAATAAACAATATGTTGTCTCGTTTGGCCTACATAGTGAAAGGCCTAATGCGCAACGCGAAGCACTGACGCTCGAATATGGCCGGGAAAACAGGGAGACCGACATGTGGGACACACCTGTCGGGATGATGTAGCGTAGACTAGTCCAATGGAGGAGCTAGCCACGACCTCCTCGCCACCGGCAACCGTTCATGTGGGTCATGGGGGCCAGCAACATGGCGCAGCTCGAGCAGCGCCTCTGTACACGGCGACCGTGGAGAGCGACACGCTCATCGTCGCTAGACACAGTTGGTTTCAGTGTGCCGAGGGTGGCCTTAGCGCTATGGCACGACCAGCAGATCAACACCCAGCTCGTCGAGGATGCACGGGGTGCCGAAATGCACGCCCGCCGCGACACATCCGCGGAGTGGTGTAGTGCGACTAACTGCATCCCCAGGACCTAAGACCATGCCGAGTCGTCTTGCTTTTTCAATGACATGTGGGATCGCATGTGAGCAAAGGGCATCTCCAATGTTGCCACGACCGTAGCTGACTACCCTGGCACACCAAAAACCCTCGTCCCTTGCGCTGTCGTGTGGTGCGTTCCCAACCGGCACAAGCTACCCGCATTCATGCCGTCCGTCCATATGCCATCGTTAAGAGGCTTGGTGCCCGAGGAACCAACTCCGACGACTTAATGACGCACCCAGACGCTTGGTCTCACCGGAATGCACTACTTAAAGTGGCAACTCCCAGCTAACCACCACACCATAGCGCATGGTCCTGCTACCTGGCACCACATCCGCCATGAACGCGAGCGCGAACGCTCTATGGGAGAGCTTGTCTTCAGGGATGAAGCTCGAGGTCGCCGCCCTCGCTCAAGTCGCTGCTCGAGACGCAATAGCGGCGTAGCCGGACCCGGACGCGAACGCACAAGCAGTGGCCACGCAGGCAGCCAAGATGGGAGCACCGTCAGCCACGAGACCTACTTGCCGTCGTCCAACGTCCGGCACCGCCAAGGTTGGATACTCCTCCGAGGATGAGCAGGGCATGGGAGGCAGGAGGGCATGGTGTGCCAACTGGCCGGTCCGTATCCCGTGTTCTACTCTTCCTCGTCGGAGACCGCACCTTCACTTCACGGGTCTTGAACCCCGCCCCCATACATAGATATCACAGATGGAGGACGTCAGTCTCCGCCGTAGAATAAGTTTAGGGTCGGGTTTCTTTTATTTTTTTTGTCCTATAAAAGTTCAAAATGTAATGAAAATCTGCCGTGTTTACATTAATCTCGGCCGGTGTATATGAACTTTCACAATAATATAGTATATTGTAGGAGTACTAGCAAGATGCCCGTGCGTTGCATGGAACATCAAGATCTTGTGGAAGAAAAGGATGAACGAGGGAAGGCCTTATCTGCAAATGTGGAGAGGAGTGCGGGCAAATTTTCATAGTTTCCTTCCTATCCGTTAGATATAGATCGGACGGCCTATATTGCAGGATGACATGCACACCATCATTACCAACTCTGCTTTTTATTGAACTGAGACAACGCTAACATGCGAAGTAAAGAAACACATAGGGTCTACATAAACAATTTATCTTAGGCACTCCAATGGTACGTCCACTACACATTCACGCATTTCACATCTTTCTACATCTACGGGAACCTATGAAAGGTTTAATGTAAATTGCCTCTATCTCTCCTCCCTGATTTTCATGGTGTTGGGCCCCTCCCTCCCCCCAGTCAACAATCAACAGCTCACACGTTTCACATTACATTAATTACGTATATGGGATTACGTAGGTGTAGCATTACTCGTCCTAAAAAACCCAACTAAGCCAACCTCCTAGCATATCGCGCGGGAAAAGACCCGGCCGTGCCGTTTTAGTCGGGATTACCGGATTACTAGTAGTAGTATCGATGGATCGCGCGAAGCACCAAGTTTATTTTTGAGGGGGCGAAGCACCTAGTTTAAAAGATGAAAGGATCGAGAAGAGGTGTCTAGAGGGGGGTGAATAGACTCTCAACTAAGAAAAGTAGCAATTTTTAAGTTCTTCAAGTTGAGGTGGCATTTAAGCACAAGTTTAAACATTCACAATACATATCAAGCAAGCATGCAAAGAGTATATGAGCAGCGGAAAGTAAAGCATGCAACTTGGATGAAAGTAAAGCGATGGGATTGGAGTGTGCAAACGCAATTAGAGACACGAAGATTTTTGGTGTGGTTCCGATAGGTGGTGCTATCATATATCCACAATGATGGAGACTTCAACCCACAAAGGGTAACGGCTGCGCGAGTCCACGGAGGGCTCCACCCACGAAGGGTCCACGAAGAAGCAACCTTGTCTATCCCACCATGGCCATCACCCATGAAGGACTTGCCTCACTAGGGTAGATCTTCACGAAGTAGGCGATCTCCTTGCCCGTACGAACTCCTTAGTTCAACTCCACAATCTTGACGAAGGCTCCCAAGTGACACCTAACCAATCTAGGAGACACCACTCTCCAAAAGGTAATAGATGGTGTGTTGATGATGAACTCCTTGCTATTGTGCTTCAAATATAGTCTCCCCAACACTCAACTCTCTCTCATAGGATTGGATTTGGTGGAAAGATAATTTGAGTGGAAAGCAACTTGGGGAAGGCTAGAGATCAAGATTCATATGGTAGGATTGGAATATCTTGGCCTCAACACATGAGTAGGTGGTTCTATCTCAGAAAATGAATGCTGGAAGTGTAGGCATGTTTTGATGGCTTTCTCCATGAATTAAGAGAGGGTGGAGGGGTATATATAGCCTCCACACAAAATCTAACCGTTACACACAATTTACCAAACTCGGTGGGACCGAATCGTTAAACTCGTCCGGACCGATTTAGTTCATAATGTGGCCGTTAGGAGTTTCGGTGGGACCGATATGATCAACTCGGTAGGACCGATGTGCTAGGGTTAGGGTAAAACTTCATCTTGGTTTGACCGATTACACAAAATCGGTTGGACCGATTTTGGTAATAAGCGAAACAGAGAGTTGGTCAAGAAAACTCGGTGGGACCGATTGCAAATCTCGGTGAGACCAAAATTGTTGCAATAGGCAACAAAGAGTTTGCAAGCCCATCTCGGTGAGACCGGAGATCCCATTGGTGAGACAGAATTGATTAGGGTTTCTGGCAGTGGCTATGTCAAGTGAACTCGGTGGCGCCGGATAGATCAAATCGGTGGGGCCGAGTTTGACTTTTGGTTTGGGACATATGTGGATATGAGAAAGTGGTTGAGGGCTTTGGAGCATATCACTAAGCACTTTGAGCAAGCAAGCCATTAAGCAACACCTCATCCCCTTTTAATAGTATTGGCTTTCTTATGGACTCAATGTGATCTTGGATCACTAAAATAGAAAATGTAGAGTCCTGAGCTTTGAGCTTGAGCCAATCCTTTGTCCTTAGCATCTTGAAGGGGTTCCATATCCTCTTGTCCAGGCCACTCCACTATTGGACTTATCTGAAATATACTAGATAAAAGTATTAGTCCAACAAGAGATATGTTGACATTAATTATCAAAATCACCCAGGGAGCACTTGTGCTTTCAATCTCCCCCTTTTTGGTAATTGATGACAACATACATCAAAGCTTTAGATAAAGATATAGAGAAAGGTAGGTAAAGCTTTGGAAGGACATGTAACATGCATAAGCTCCCCCTACATGTATGCAATCATGTAAATGTGGAACATAAGAGCATGTGAGTGCATAATCATGATAGAGCAAGCAATGAGTTACATGTATCTTGGCTATATGCATCAGAGCAAATGGTGTGAATATAGGAAATGTACCTTCATGCTCATGAGTCCTTCTTGCAAACAATATATACATCAGAAAGAGATCCTCATGCACATGAGTGTGATGCATATACTTACCTTGTGGTCTTGAGCTAGATTTGGAAGAGATGAACCTTAGTAAACAAGGTTAGACAACACAGAAACATCTACTAAACAGAGCAAGAGCAGCAAACCACAAGAGTACCAAGATTGGTATGACATGTAAGGAGTGAGTACTAGGTACTCTGTTTGAGTGTATACATGTCCCCAAATGTAAACTATGCAATGAATTCGAAGATTTCCTTCCCTTTGATGTCTTGCTCCCCCTGAATCTTATATGGATACCAGGAGAAGATAGGGAATAGAAAACCAGAGCAAAGCAAACACACAAACAACATGAACATGTCTTTCCCCTCTAAAGACGTGTGACTTCTCTCCTCTTTGAATACCAAGCATCTGGGGTCTCTCTTTGATGTGATTATTTATCTCTCTTTCCCCCTTTTGATATGATTAAGCTTTGACGTGAGCTCTCTCTCTCTCCCTTTGACATCAATTTCCAAGAAGGGTCTTCTGGAGTGTGAGTCAAAATAGGTTTGGTCCTTGAGTTACATAGCAAAGTAGCAGGGAAAAATAAGGTGCTGGTAGAGGATAAGAATCATCGAGTGGAGCTGGAACAAAATATGCAGGATGCAAATGACAAAGTGTCTCCTCACCATGTGAAATCGGTAACACCGAGTTGTTGTCTTTGGTGGCACCGAGGTAATTCGGTTTGACCGAAAGAGACAAACCGGTGTGTCTGAGTTCATTACAGAGAAAAAGCACTTGTCACCTCATCTCACTAAGAAAATAAGATCTCACAAGGATTTGCAGGGAATTAGCTAAAGTATTTGCAATGAATAGGATGCAAAACAGAAATAGAAAGAAAGGAAATCTAGATGAAGTTTTTTTTAAAAGGGAAACAAATATGCAAGAGACAAATGCAAGAACAAGGAAAAACACTAGAGAACTTCATCTAGAATTGGTCGGCAACAAAGACACCTATGTTAGAGTATATTGACTTAGGAGTCAAGTGAAGACACTCGATCATAGGTCATACTCATCATTTAAGCTCAAAATGGGGTTGCCATTTTTCGTTTAAGCATTTTGATGTATTCACATCTTGTTGAGCTGCTTTCACCCATGTCTTGGGGTAAAGCTTCTCTAAGATGGAATAACATACCTTGGGTGGTGGTGTTGATCTTGGTCATGTAGTTGAACTTCTGTGGGATGCTCAAGGTTGATGTGGTTCATTGGGAGAACCACTTGTAATTGGAGTTCATCTACCTACATGAATGAGTTTTGCAAGGAAGGGCACTTGTGTATCCAAAGTGTCAATCATGAAATATGATACCAAAAGAAATTTGATATATATAAATTGTCAAAGGATATGTTTGAAGGGTTTCATGCTTCCTTGTCTTCAACCACCGTATTGTAGAGACTTGGTGATGTAGAGATTGCTCAAGATGTGAGTGAGTTGCAATCTCATAGATTTAGATTCATCCAAGTACCTGCAAGGGTTAGATAACATGCAAGGGTGCAAATATCCAAGACATATGATTATCATCATAAGAGAAATATCCAGGATTAGTCAAAGACTCATGCCTTGCATGTATCCAAATGGAGTTCCTACTCCAAGCAATGTTGGGGATATCGCTTATCGGGAACTTATTGGCCAACCCATGATAAGGGGTAAATCGGCCAGTTTATCGGCATATCGGCCAATTTATCGCCATATCAGTTGATTTATTAGCCAAATTATCTTATCGGTCAGACAACGGTAAGCGATAAATCGGCCGATTTATCGGAATATCAGAAGATATCTTGAACAGTGACTCGAAGTTTGAAGCATCAATGATGTTCAATTCACATGTCAACTAGCAAAATACTTTCTCATCAAGCGGTTTGGTGAATATATCTGCCAATTGCTTATCGGTACGAACATGCTTAAGGTTAATGTATCCTTTAGCAACATGATCTCGAATGAAATGATGACGAACCTGAATATGCTTAGTTCGAGAATGTTGCACAGGATTGTGAGAAATCTTAATAGCACTTTCATTGTCACAAAGCAATGGAACATGTTTCACATATATCCCATAATCTTTAAGAGTTTGGGTCATCCAAAGTAATTGAGAACAACATGAACCAGCCGCAATGTATTCCGCTTCGGCGGTGGATAAGGATACTGAGTTTTGTTTCTTGGGGGACCAAGACACAAGAGATCTACCAAGAAACTGACAAGTACCCAAAGTGGACTTTCTATCAACCTTGTCACCGGCATAGTCCGAGTCGGAGTAGCCAACAAGATAAAAAGAAGACCTCTTAGGATACCAAATGCCAAAATTTGGTGTATGTATTAAGTATCTCACTATCCTTTTCACAGCCTTAAGATGACACTATTTGGGGGCTGCTTGATATCATGCACACATGCACACACTTAGCATGATATCGGAATGGGAGGCACATAGATATAACAATGAACCAATCATAGAGTGGTAAACTTTTTGATCAATGGGTTCACCATCTTTAGTGAAATCAAGATGTCCACTAGTAGGCATGGGTGTATTCATACCTTTCCATTCTTGCATATTGAACTTCTTGAATAAGTCCTTGGTGTACTTTGTTTGAGAGACAAAGGTACCTTCCTTAGTTTGCTTGATTTGCAAACTAAGAAAGAATTTGAGTTCACTCATCATGGACATCTAAAATTTCTCCGACATTAGCTTTCCAAACTTCTCACTAAAATGAGGGTTAGTTGAACCAAATATAATATCATCAACATAAATTTGGCACACAAATAATTCTCCATTAACCCTTTTAATGAAGAGAGTAGAATTAATTTTTCCAATCTCAAAGCCATTTTCAATGAGGAAGTTTATACCATGCTCTAGGAGCTTGTTTTAGACCATAAAGAGCTTTGTGAAGTTTGTAAACATGATTGGGTTTCTTAGGATTAACAAATCCGGGAGGTTGTTTAACATAAACTTCCTCCTCAATTTCACCATTTAGAAAAGCACTTTTAATGTCCATTAGGTACAAGGTAATATCATGGTGATTAGCATAGGCAAGTAATATGCGAATGGACTCAAGTCCAGCAATGGGGGCATATGTCTCACCATAGTCCATACCTTCGACTTGAGTGTAGCCTTGGGCGATGAGACATGCTTTGTTGTGAACTACTTGTCCATCTTCATCTTTCTTGTTGCGAAACACCCATTTGGTACCGATGATGTTGTGCTTGTTGTCGGGCTTCTTGACCAATGTCCACACTTGGTTTCTATCAAAGTTGTGTAGCTCTTCATGCATGGCATTTATCCGGATTTTCCAATGCTTCTTCAACCTTCATGGGTTCAGTGCTAGAGATGAATGAATAATGTTCACAAAAATTAGCCGAACGAGTTTTAGAGCGAGTGATTCTCTCGGTTTGGATATCATTGTAAATTTGCTCGACGGGATGGTCCCTGGCAACTCTTGCTCGAACTCGTGAGGGCTTTTGTTTTGGTCGGGGTGGAACATCTTCTTCATCATCTTGTTCTTCTTCTTGGCCTTCTTCACTGTTGACGTTGCCGTCTCTTGTCATGGTGGAGAAGGAGGTTGATGAGGTTCATCTTGGTGTACGTCTTCGTTTTCTTCATCTTGGTGTCTCCCACTTGTGGATGCTTCCATATCAACTCTTGGTTCACCTTGTCGTGAGGTAGAAGCTTCCACTTGGACGGATGAGGAACTCTCCTTCACCTTCGTTGGACGGATCTTGTCGATAGACAAGTCTTGGATTGCTTCCAAAGGGTCTTTGTCTCCGACATCAATTGTCAATTGCTCTACTTGTGAGCCGTTAGATTCATCAAACTTCACATCTACCGTCTCTTCAATCTTTCGGGTGAAATTGTTGTAGACATGGTAAGTGTGAGAGTTTGAGCCATAACCAAATAGGAAACCTTCATGAGATTTGGGAGCAAATTTAGAATGACGATGCTTATCAAGAATGTAGCACTTTGAGCCGAATACTTGAAAGTATCCAACTTGGGGTTTCTTACCGGTGGGAAGTTCGTATGCCCTCTTACCGAGTAGCTTGTGAAGATACAAGTGATTTGTTGCATGACAAGCTGTCCCAACCGCTTCCGCCCAAAAGTGTTTTGGCGTCTTGTACTCATAGAGCATCGTTCTCGCCATTTCGACAAGTGTCCAGTTCTTCCTCTCAACAACTCCATTTTGTTGAGGTGTGTACGTAGCCAAGAACTTATGTGAGGTCCCTTCTTCGTCAAGGAAGGAATCCACATTTGTGTTCTTGAACTCCGTTCCATTGTCGCTGTGAACCTTCTTGATCTTCACTTCAAATTGATTTTGGGCCTTCCTAGCAAAGTTCTTGAGGATCTTTTGGACCTGCGATTTATCGTCAAGAAAGGACACCCACGTAAATCATGAAAAATCATCAACTATAACTAGACCAAATGAGTTTCTACTGAGACTTTTGTAGGAATTGGGACCGAAGAAATACATGTGTAGTAGCTCAGCGGTCTTCTCGTGGTCATGATGTTCTTCACGAGGTGGCTTCCTCCAACCTGATTTCCTGCTTGGCAAGCGCTGCAAAGTCTATCCTTATCAAATATGACATCTTTAACACCAAGGATATGATCACCTTTAATAAGCTTGCCAAGGTTTCACATGCCCACATGACCTAACCTTCTATGCCACAACCAGCCTTTAGAAGATTTAGCAATTAAGCAAGTTCTAGGTTGAGGCTTTTTAGTTAAATCAACAATGTATAGATCACCTCTACATATGCCGGTAAAGACCATTTTATGATTATCTCTTCGAAACACTTGGCAATCTATTTTAGTAAATAGGACACTGAAACCAAAGTCAGCTAGTCTAGATATAGAAAGCAGATTATAGCCAAGAGATTCAATGAGCATAACATTTTGTATGGAGCTATCATGTGAGATGACCACCTTACCAAGGCCAACCACCTTACCCTTTGAGTTATCACCAAAAGTGATATACTTTCGAGGGCCATCGTTTTCAGCAAGCTCACGAAACATATCTTTATCTCTGGTCATGTGATCGGTACAACCACTATCAAGGACCCATTCCTTTCCTCCAGCCATGTAGCCGCGAAGATTAGCCATAAGACCAAAGTGTCTCATTGCATCATGAAGATCATAGTCACTATCATCATCCTCATCATAGTATCCATGTTCAACATCGTCATGTGATGGATCAATTCCTAGAGAGAGTGATTCATTAGATAAATGATCATGACAATAATCATCTTTATGAAGTCTAATGGCTTCAGAGATAATATTGCTAATGATTCCAACATCTCCTTTGGCACGCATCAGGTCATGAAGCTCAAACAGACAATCATCAAACTTAGGATCACTAGTACTCATCTTATTCAAGGCAATAGACTTATGAAGAATCTCATCTAGATTTTGCAAGGAATAGTTTGGAAATCTTTCCTCAAGAAATCTCCATATAGTATAAGCACAATCAAGAGTAGGCAAGTGACCAATCAAATTTGTAGGCAATCCTCTAATGATAAGATTGATAGTTCTAAGATCGCGAATCATGTCAAGATCCTCATCGGGAGTGGTATCCAAAGGATCAACAGGGCGCACACAAGGGTTGGTAATGTACTTGCTCAAGTGATACTCATTGAAAATCCCAAGCATCTCATTTTTCCACCCATGAAAGTACTCTTCATCAATTATAGGCACTCTATGTCTAAGACTCCCCAATGTAGACTCATCCATCTTCCTCCAATGGTGATTAAACCAAAGCAATGGAGACCAAAGCTCTGATACTAATTGAAAGGATCGACAAGAGGTATCTAGAGGGGGTGAATAGACTCTCAACCAAGAAAAGTAGCAATTTTTAATTCTTGAAGTTGAGGTGGAGTTTAAGCACAAGTTTAAACATTCACAGTACATATCAAGCAAGCATGCAAAGAGTATATGAGCAGCAGAAAGTAAAGCATGCAACTTGCAATAAAGTAAAGCGATGGGATTGGAGTGTGCAAACGCAATTGGAGACACGGATATTTTTGGCGTGGTTCCGATAGGTGGTGCTATCATCCATCCATGTTGATGAAGACTTCAACCCACAAAGGGTAACGGCTGCGCGACTCCACGAACGGCTCCACCCACGAAAGGTCCACGAAGAAGCAACCTTGTCTATCCCACCATGGCAATTGCCCACAAAGGACTTGCCTCACTAGGGTAGATCTTCACGAAGTAGGCGATCTCATTGCCCGTACAAACTCCTTGGTTCAACTCCACAATCTTGATGGAGGCTCCCAAGTGACACCTAACCAATCTAGGAGACACCACTCTCCAAAAGGTAATAGATGGTGTGTTGATGATGAACTCCTTGATCTTGTGCTTCAAATGATAGTCTCCCCAACACTCAACTCTCTTGCATAGGATTGGATTTGGTGGAAAGATAATTTGAGTGGAAAGCAACTTGGGGGAGGCTAGAGATCAAGATTCATATGGTAGGATTGGAATATCTTAGCCTCAACACATGAGTAGGTGGTTCTCTCTCAAAAAATGAATGTTGGAAGCGTAGGCATGTTCTGGTGGCTTTCTCCATGAATGAAGAGAGGGTGGAGGGGTATATATAGCCTCCACACAAAATCTAACCGTTACACACAATTTACGAAACTCGATGGGACCGAATCGTTAAACTCGGTCAGACTGATTTAGTTCATAATGTGACCATTAGGAGTTTCTGTGGGACCAATATGATCAACTTGGTAGGACCGATGTGCTAGGGTTAGGGTAAAACCTCATCTCGGTTTGACCGATTGCACAATCTCGGTTGGATTGATTTTGGTAATAAGCAAAATAGAGAGTTGGTCAAGCAAACTCGGTGGGACTGATTGCGAATCTCGGTGAGACCAAAATTGTTGCAATAAGCAACAGAGAGTTTGCAAGCCCATCTCGGTGAGACCGAGATCCCATCGGTGAGACCGAATTGATTAGGCTTTTCTAGTAATGGCTATGTCAAGTAAACTCGGTGGCGCCAGATAGATCAAATTGGTGGGGCCAAGTTTGACTTTTGGTTTGGGACATATGTGGATATGGGAAAGTGGTTGAGGGCTTTGGAGCATATCACTAAGCACTTTGAGCAAGCAAGCCATTAAGCAACACTTCATCCCCTTTTAATAATATTGGCTTTCCTATGGAATCAATGTTATCTTGGATCACTAAAATAGAAAATGTAGAGTCCTGAGCTTTGAGCTTGAGCCAATCCTTTGTCCTTAGCATCTTGAAGGGGTTCCACATCCTCTTGTCCATGCCACTCTACTGTTTGACTTATCTGAAATATACTAGATAAAAGTATTAGTCCAACAAGAAATATGTTGGCATTAATTACCAAAATCACCCAGGGAGCACTTGTGCTTTCAAAAGGAAAAAAAGGTGATACACTCACAGCACCCCTATCGCGGTCGCATTGCACCCCACACACATTTGGTCCTGCACACGGCTCACGCAAACGAGACGCACTTCGGCTTGCCTCTTCACTAACACGTGGGACTGCAC
>NC_041391.1:215450282-215666036 GCF_002162155.2 Triticum dicoccoides
TTCAGTTGCCTTCGGCCAACTAGCCAATAATATTCCCCAAACCCCCTCCACCCGTCCCCCTCCACTCCATTCGCTCCTCCAAAGCCGCCCTCCCCACCGCGTCGATATATCAACGCCGCGGTTCGTTGAGGGGATGCACGACGATCCTATCCCTCCCATAGTATGTTCTCGTAGACTGCCGTCCTCTAGCCGCGCCGCCACCGCTGGCAACGTTCTTGTGGAGGCGCACGGCGGTCAGCGCCGCCACCGCTGGTGACATTTATGTGGAGAAGCACGGTGGTCAGCTTCTCCCATGGTATGCACATTCTAAACTGAGGCCCCGTGCATGTCAGTGGAGCGCTGAATGTTAGCTGATAGACACTGTTAATCTCACTGTTTGCCGAAGTAGGTTATAGTCAATATGCTCTGCTTAAGAAGCTTCCTTGCCCTGTTCTGCACTCAATCTGCTTAGCTGAGATGGCATGCCAAGGCCGATTAGTTACTACAATATCCTGTCTGATATTTATTGTGACGTAGATTGCCATGGTCTAGTAGCCAATCTGTTAGGTGAAATAGCTCTACACCGTTTTATACTCGATCTTTGTTGCTGCGATGGCCTTCGATAGTTTGATGGCTGTGTGCTCGGCCTCATTGACTGCTAAAACAGCCTGCCACAATTTAGCACTCAAATTTATTTGCTGAATTAGCTTTACATATATTTCGTTACTTAGATCTCCTCGTCCAAATATCTTGCCATAGCTTTAGACATCGACCTAGGTATTCTTTTCTGGACTTCATAAAAAAGCATATATGTTTTTCCCGTAATATCTAGTAGAAGAACTAATTTGTATGTCTAACAGATGGAGAGGACTTGGATAACTACTGCTCAAAGATTTTCTGCTGCATATGTCGAGGGGGTTGAAAACTTCATGAACTCTATCAGAGCTGAGTACGGTTGTCCGAAATCATATGTGCTCTGCCTGCGTAGCAGTTGTATGAATTCAGTTACAAGACCCCAGTCAACCATGCAAAATCATCTACACTTGTATGGGATGTTGGTCACATATACTAGGTGGGTTCATCATGGTGAAGCTGTGAACGTCAATGTTATTGACTATCGTGGAAGCAGCAGATCACCATCTTGATCTGCCTGATGCTCAGGTGGAAGAGGAGGAGGAGGTGGTGGTGGCGGAGCCAGTGAGTTTGACCAACATTGAAACAATGCTTCGGAATGCTCGTGCATTTTGTGAACTTTCACCTACAGAAGGAAAACAGTGGGCCCGCATGTTGGAACAATGCAATGTGGCTGTTACCCTAGGAAATAAGCTGTCAGTATTCTCAGCTATGGTCACCTTTCTTCAGGCGAAGACATCTGAGCGGATGACCAACAAATCATTCGATGCGTTGTTGGCTGCTTTTCGCAAATCTTTCCCAGATGCGTCTGAGCTGCCACACACCTACAGTAAAATGTACAATTTCCCTCGTGCAGTTAGAATTGGATATGATATTATCCATGTTTGTAAGAATAATTGTGTTCTGTTCCGGAAGGATTATGCCAACTTAAGTGAATGCCCGAAATGCAAATCATCAAGATGGAAAGATGGCGATGCTGTGAAGAGGATTCCTCATAATGTTCTGAGATATTTTCCAATTATACCAAGTCTGCAGAGGTTGTTTCATGATGCTGAGACAAGAGAGGATGTACTGTGGCATTCTAGGAACCAGGAGCAAAGATATCAGAATGTAATGAGCCATCCATCTCATGGTAGTGAGTGGAAAAGCTTCAATCAGAAACACAAAATTTTTGTTGCTGACTCGAGAAATATTAGACTTGGCTTAGCTTCAGATGGATTTAACCCATTTGGCCACCACAGTGCCACATATAGCATGTGGCAAGTGCTTGTTATCCCTTATAATATGCTCCAAATGCCTGCACCAAAGAATCGAACTACATGATGGCCTTGCTCATCCCAGGTCCAAAAATTCCTGGAAAGGATTTTAATTTATCCATGGAGCCTCTTATGGAGGAACTTCAACAGCTATGGAGGGGTGTTCTCACTCGAGACCTATATAGCAGCCCACCAGCTGATTTCTTTCTATGTGTTGTTATAATTTGGTGCATCCATGATTATCCGGCTTTGGGCACTATGTCAGGGCGAACAAGACATGGTTACAATGCATGTGTTCGCTGTGATAGGAATCCGCTGTCATACGCAATACTTAAGCAAGATCCGTTACATCGAACACCGCCATTTCCTTGCCAAGGACAAGCCATGTCCTAGAAAATACCGAAGACATGTGTTCAATGCAAAGCATGAAAACCGTGATGCGCCAAAGAGGCTCACTGCTGATGAGTTGCAAGTGGAATTAGAGAAGGTCAGACATATTACACCAGGAAACCATCCTCATAATGGTAGCAGGAAAAGGAAGCGTGGCAGGGCAGAAGAGAGATTATTGTTTACCCGCAGGTCCACTTTGTGGGACTTGGAGTATTGGAAAGATTTGGATCTGCGGCTGTCGGCGTTCTGGGAACGGGGGTCCCCAGACTTGCCTGCCTGTGGCCCGCAGCGTAGCTCAAGTAGGGGGCCCAGTGCGGCCCATCTTCATCGACTAGAGCTCAAGACCCTCGCGAGGGGCCAAGCCTCGCGGGGCGGACGACAGGAAGATTCCTCAGGCAGGCTCGTGAGGAGGCGGAGAGATCAAGGCAGGGTACCTCGCGAGGAGCCCGTGACACAAGCCATGATGATCGAGACCAGGCGGGCGCCAGGCGGGCGCCGGCCTGCGCATTGTCCTTGTTTCCCCTTTGGTGCAAAGGGGGCAAGCACAGGCCAAGGCATCATGCAAAGGTTAACATTTCGGTGCAACAAGACCAAGACCAACAGAGCGGCATGAAGGAGGTCACCGTGGAGCCCAGGACAGCATCATCGTTAGAGCCTTTGGCAGCCGAAGACCAACTTTAGTCAGGATAAGTGTACTAGATGTTCCCCTTCAAAATGGCCAATTGTTGGCGCCCTTCCCGCTCAATATTTGGGAAGAGGCCCAGGGCTTCCCTCTATAAATAGGACTAGCCACCACAGGGTAGAGAGAGAGAAATCGGCTAGGGATAGAGAGATCGACCAAGGAGAGAGAGAGAAGCGATTGGACTCACCCAAGCAGTTCATCGCACCAGCTCAAGAACAGCCCTCGCGAGGCTGTTCTCCCTTTGTACTATTCATCATCAGCCCCTGAGGCAATCCACCACACCACACACTGGAGTAGGGTATTACACCACAATGGTGGCCCGAACCAGTATAAATCTCGTGTCCCTTGTGCGTTCTTCTTTCTAGCCTAGATCCTTTGCGAGACTTTGATACAGGAGCCGGTAGGGGAAAGATCTCCGCGTGCACCCCAGTGTTTGAACCTCAAGGGTCTGCCGGAACCCACAATCCGACATTTGGCGCGCCAAGTAGGGGTGCGCCGGAATCTTTCTTCCCCTGGTCGCGTGTGATCTTCCGTCATATCCATGGCTGACGCTCGTCGGGCTCGCGCCGAGCGTCGGGCTGCTCTCGCCACCCGCATCGCCCAGACGCTGCCCATCAGCAGATGCCCCCGTCGTTCCCCGTTGCCTGCTGCCAACGCCGCCACCGGCCCGGCAGGGAATGAGCAGCAGGCCTCGTCCCTGCATCCTTCGGTGCAGCGGGAAGGCCCGCACCGCCACCCCATCGCTGACTCCAGCCAGTTCGTCGTCCCACGCCCATCGCGCCCCCGCGGACGCGCATGCCGCACTGCTCCTGGCGCGAGAGCTCCTGCACTACCGTCCCGTCGACGACCTCTACGAGGACTGGCTTGACCGCATCATCGAGCTCGTCAGCGTTGCAGGGGGCTCTCCTATGCCCTCTCTCTCGCAGCCTCGCCCTCCATCCTGCGCAGGAGGCGTGGATCAGGAGGTGCCTCCACCACCTCCTCCTCAGGAAGGCGCCTTGGCTCCACGGCACGCGGCCCCGGGACGAGACCCACCGTGTCTGGTGCCTGTGCGACAAGAAAAGAGCTGCCAAGAGATCCCTCGCCCTCAAGAAGCTGCCCGTGTGCTCCCCGCACCGGCACGTCATGACCGCGCTCCTGCTCCAGTGCGCCAAGACCCCGTGCTGCTCCTGGCGGCAGCGTGCGGACACCTCCAAGATCAAGCCCTTCGTCACCAAAGGCCTCCCGTGGCCACTACAGGCTGTCGTGCCTTCACCGCCGAGCTGCGCAGCGTGGCCTGGCCGGGCAAGTTCAAGCCAGATCTGCCCCCAACTATGACGGCACTTCGGACCCCACAAAGTTCCTCCAGCTCTACAAGTTGGGCATCGAGGTGGCCAACAGGGACGAAAAGGTCATGGCGAATTGGTTCCCCATGGCACTCAAGGACGGTGCCCGCACATGGCTCCTCAACCTGGCTCCCGGCACGATCTCCTCCTGGGATGAGATGCGCACTCGCTTCATTGCCAACTTCTAGGGCACTCGCAACCGGCCCCCGGCCATGAGTGACCTGTGCCGCGTCAAGCAATAGCCAGGAGAGACCCTGCAGAAGTACATCCAGCGCTTCAACAACGCTCGCCTCAAGATCCCCAGGGTGACTGAGGAAGCCATCATCTCAGCCTTCTCTGACGGCATGCGTGACATCAAGATGAAAGAAGAGCTAGCAACCATGAAGACCTGTGCACATCCCTGGAGCTGTTCAACTTGGCGACCAAGTGCGCCAGGGCTGAGGAAGGGCGCCTTTCCCTCCTCGAGCTTCCGGCTGCCAATCTAGAAAAGAAGAAGCCCAAGGTCAAGGACGTGAAGCGCAAGGGGGCTGCTGTGCTCGCAGCGGAGCCAGACACCAAGCAAGGCAGGGATCAGCCTGAGTCATCCAAGGGCAGCCGGTACTGCGTGTACCACGACCTCCACACCCACAACATCAACGAATGCCAAGAGCTCAGGGCTGTGCGACATGGGCGTATTAGTCGACGCCTCGAGTGCAACGACCGGGGCTATGGCCGAGGAGGAGGAAGAGGTGGAGGACGATGGGAAGACCGTGGCCCTCGCCAAGGGTGGCGTGACCGACCTCGCGAGGACCACTGGCAGGACCAGCCTCGTGAGGGAGGTTGGAGGGATCAGCCTCATGAGGATCGCCCTCAAGGCAACGCAGGCCTCCGTCCTCTTCCACCACCGCCGAGGAGGGCTGGGGGCTTCCAGGAGCTGCGCGCAATCGCTTGCATCCTGGGCGGCACTCAGGCCCCAGCCTCTCAGTGCATCTTCAAGCAGTTTTCTCGCGAGGTGAATGCAGTCCTCCCCAAGCTTGAGGCCACGCGCCCCCTCAGGTGGTCTGCGTGCACTATCACGTTTAGCTCAGCGGATCAGCTCAAGTGCGCAGCAACTGCCGGAGTCCCCCCAATGCTTTGCTCCCTAGTCATCAGTAATGTGCAAGTCACCAGGACCCTCATCAATGGCGGAGCGGGACTCAACGTCCTGTCCATCGAGACATTCAACAATCTCCAAGTGCCATATGACCAGCTTCAGCCGACCAAGCCTTTCTCAGGAGTCACCGATGGTTCCACTATTCCGATAGGGCAAGTTCGCCTTCCTGTCACCTTTGGGCAGCGCAACAATTACCGCACCGAGCTCATTCACTTCGACGTCACCCACATTCGCCTGCCATACAATGCCATCCTCGAGTACCCAGCCCTGGCCAAGTTCATGGCAGTGAATCACCATGGCTACAATGTCCCCAAGATGCCAGGAAGCAGTGGAGTCATCACGGTACCTTGTGAGGAAAGGGATGTAGTGTGTTCTCTCGAGCATGCCTTCCAGGCCGCCACAATCGAAGACCCAGATCACAGGAGAGGAAGACTCCCCGAGGCAGTCCCTAAGAAGAAAGCATCACCTGGTCCGAACCATCAGGAGGCAGGCACATCCAGGGGCATCGCGCCAGGATCCGCGCCCGTCCAAGGGGCGCCTCCCTTCGTTGCATAGGAAGGCGCGCCCGGCGCCCTCCTCGGGCAAGGCTCGGGGGCTCTCTCCTGGAGGGCCACCGACCTTGCCAAGGTCGCGAGGGAGGCGCTCGGGCACCACTTGGAGGCATGTTTCAAAGCATGTTTCCCTCAATACGTGTGAAGTAAGGAGGACCAAACCCACATGAGTTCATCGTGAGAAGCATTCAAGAGCTGCGGGAGTCAAGAATCATGCGCGACAGCCGCCACTTACCCGCCATAGCTCCCCATCCAGGCGAGAATGGTGAGTTGTGCGTCTGCATCGACGTACCAGGGCTCAACCGAGCCGCATGTCAGGAGAGCCTCTAGCCTTCGCGCGTGGGGCGTTGCGAGGGTCCACCCCACAGCTACGTTCGCATGCCCTTCGGCCTGCCAAACGCGGTCGCTGCTCATCAGCGCCTGCTGAGGAGCATTCTGGAGGCTCAGGAGGTCAGGCATTGCGCAGTCCTGGCAGAGATGGAGATGGTCCTTCAAGAGCCGCCTGCGCCCCCGGAGCCTCCCGAGGCTCTGGGCCCTGGGGGCTCATGAGGATCGGCTTCTACGTCACGCGTCGTCCACTACTTCAGCATTCCTTCGTGTTCAACGGTATGAGGTGACATCTTTCAAAGTTCCATTTTTAGCTGGGAGCGCCTGCCGGGCTGCATCATTCCCAAGTCGCGTGGGTCCGTCCCTGCGGCATGTATCCATTTTTCTCATGTTCTTTGCTTACCTCGTTGGGGGCTCCCCTCGGGCTGCATTATCCCCAAGCTGCTCGGGCCTGACCCAGTGGCGTTTGCCTTTTCTGCATCTATCTAAATGGATTTGCTCATTCATGCTTAACGTGCTCGACCTAATCGCCTGCTCGATTGACACCTACCTTTGGAGCCGCTCGCTCTGGCATGGCACTTGCGTACGGGTCCGTCCCTGCAACACTAATAAATCTGAGTGGTCAAGCTCTGGCCGCGGCAGCCCCGCAAGGCGCCACCTCACCGGGCCCTGAGTGCCCCAATCACTCCCTCGGAGCGACCAATGGTTGGCTGGCAACCGTAACAACAGACCCTGCTTCCTCTCATGATTGGTATGCAGGACCCGCTCCAGGAGTAATGCTGGGCACGACGTGAGCCTCCTCTCCTTCTCTTCGGCACAATCCACTTGCACGTTAAAAGGGGGGCGCCTGAACATCGTGACTCATATGCTCTTACTGGCTCTCTAGCCCTCACCCCTGGCCTTGACCCACGGCATCGCGACCTGTCATACCAGCGGCAGCTGAGCTCGCTCGAGGGCCGGGGCTTGAGGACGTAGAGCATGAAGGAAAGTGTGGGGGAGAGGGAAGAAGCTCGCGAAGACCTGACCCAGCAACACCTCAGCTGCCGCCACGGAGGCCCGACGCTTTGCTGAAAACTACTCCAAACCTACCAGATAAGTCACGCAAAAACTGGTTCGACTCAGCGCTAAACCCCCACCTAGTGCAGCTCTGACATGGCAACGTTGCCTACCTTTATTGCCCAGCGAAGGCTGCTTGAGCTCTAAAGGGGACCTCATGAGCATCGCGACTCAGGGGCTCTTACTGGACCTCAGGCCGCTCACCTCCTGTCCTTGACCACGACATCGCGACCTCGCATACCAGCGACGGCTGAAGCCTGCCTGGGGACGGGAGCTGTCATCGTAGAGCACCAAGCCCTCGTAAGGAAAGAAAGGGGGAGCCGAGCCACGACAGGACAAGCATCTCGCATCGATTCATGATAAAGATATAATATTCACATAAGGCATGGCCAGCGCGTTACATACCCCCGTGGGGTGGTGTTACGATTCCTCACAGGGAACAAAAGGTGCTAATCCTAAGGGACACTAACTACGCGCGCCTCCGCAGGAGACGCCATCATCAACAGTGGGCCGTCAGGCGCCGGCGCCAACGCCATCCAGATCAATGGCGTCGACGGCCTGATGCAGCTTCCCTGCTCTGGGAGCGACGCGAGCCCGGGGGCTCGTAGCTGTCGTCACTCGTCTCCGGAGTCGCGTGAAGCTCGGCGGAGTCGCTGGACCCCCCGGCTCCTCCGCTGTTGCCTGAGGAGCTGCCGGGGAAGCGATGGGCAGGCCTGGTCCTTGCCACAGCGATGCTCCGGCCGCCTTCCTTGGGGCAGCATTCCAGCCGGCGTCCTTCCGCGCCGAAGACCTTGAAGAACATCAAGGAGGCGCCATCATATTCAAAAAGAATCACGAGGGCACCTCCAGTTCGGCAGACCTGGGCGATCTCGCCCCAGCCCCGGGTCATGTAGACCTTGCCGGGCGCGACAACCTCGACCTCCGCTTCGGTCGTGGGGGTGCAGCAGTCGGCGTGCTGCAGCCAGAGCTCAAGAGGCCCCCTCGGCGGGATCTTGAAGGCGAAGGAGGGAGGAAGACGAATCCAAGATCACAGAGGCATGGTGGCGTGGAGCATGAGCTCGTGAGAGGAGCCCTCGGCGTGGACTCCAGGAGGGACGATGTGCACCGCCGTAACCTGCCGGCGACGACGGTGGCTCCGGCGATGTCGCTCGGCGCCTTCTTCTTGAGGGCCCTTGATTCGGGCGTACAAGGGCAGCGGGAACCCCAATGGTGGCCGCTCATACGAGGGCCTCGACACCTCCTGCCAAGCACCGCCGTCTCCGCGGTAGAGGACTAGCCGTTTCTTCGGCGGAAGTGGGTCGGGACCCTCTCGGGGGGCCTTCCCCTTCTCTTCTGCAGAAAACCAGCGGATCAACGCCATTGTTGACAAAACGGAGGAGGAGTGAGGAGGAAGAGGCGAAGCAAGGAGAGATGGACAACGGGGGTTCTTGCTCGCCCGTACTTATAGTCTGGAGGAGGCCAACCGCCGGCCTCCACGACCATAGGTAATCATGACCCATTTTTGCATGCAGGGACTTGTCAAGTCATGCGGTTGCCGAGGCGTTGTGGGGAAGCCGAGACGCCCATGTCCAATCAACTGCCACGCGGCGCCCAAGGCCGCAGGCTGTCGGGGCCCGCGGCGCTTCGCACTTGCCCCTCTGCTTCTCTGCTAAGCCAAGTTCGGGCATGCCTTGGGACTAGGGGCTACTGTCGGCCTTTTGGGAGCGGGGGTCCCAAGACTTGCCTGCCTGCGGCCCGCGGCGTGGCTCAAGTAGGGGGCACAGTGTGGCCCATCTTCATCGACTGGAGCTCAAGACCCTCGCGAGGGGCCAAGCCTCGCGGGGCGGACGACAGGAAGCTTCCTTAGGCGCAGCCTCATTAGGCAGGCTCGCGAGGAGGCGGAGAGATCAAGGCAGGGTACCTCACGAGGATCCCGTGACGCAAGCCATGATGATCGAGACCAGGCGGGCGCCGGCCTGTGAAGTGTCCTTGTTTCCCCTTTGGTGCAAAGGGGGGAAGCACAGGCCAAGGCATCAGGCAAATGTTACCGTTTCGGTGCAACACGACCAAGAGAAACAAAGCGGCAGGAAGGAGGTCACCGTGGAGCCCAGGACGGCGTCATCGTCAGAGCCTTTGGCAGCCGAAGACCAACTTTAGTCAGGATAAGTGTAGTAGATGTTCCCCTTCAGAATGGCCAATTGTTGGCGCCCTTCCCGCTAAAAATTTGGGAAGAGGCCCAGGGCTTCCCTCTATAAATAGGACTAGCCACCACAGGGTAGAGAGAGAGAAATCGGCTAGGGATAGAGAGATCGACCAAGGAGGGAGAGAGAAGCGATTGGACTCACCCAAGCAGTTCATCACACCAGCTCAAGAACATCCCTCGCGAGGCTCTTCTCCCTTTGTACTATTCATCATCAGCCCCTGAGGCAATCCACCACACCACACACTAGAGTAGGGTATTACACCACAATGGTGGCCCGAATCAGTATAAATCTCGTGTCCCATGTGTGTTCTTCTTTCTAGCCTAGATCCTTTGTGAGACTTCGATACATGAGCCGGTAGGGGAAAGATCTCTGCGCACCCCAGTGTTCAAACCTCAAGGGTCTGCCGGAACCCACAATCCGACAGCGGCATAATCTTGATGTGATGCACATCGAGAAAAATATATGTGACAACATTATCGACACACTTCTTAATATTGAAGGCAAGACGAAAGATACCTTAAAATCTAGGATTGATTTGACACACCTGGGTATCAGACAGGATTTGCAAGTGCAAGATGAAGGTAAACCACGGGATATGGCACTAGCTGTGTACTTCTTGGACAAGGTAAAAAGAAAAGAATTTTGTGAGGTCCTGTCACATGTTATATTCCCACATGGATTTGCTTCCAACCCTGAAAGGAGAGTCAGTGCAGATGGAAACAAGGTACAAGGGTTGAAAACTCATGACTGCCACATCCGACTTCAAAGGGTTTTACTTGTTATCCTTATAGGATTGGGTTGCCCTGACTTATACAGAGCAGGTGCAAAGTTGGGACAATTCTTCAGGGAACTCTGCAGTAGAAATATCAGGATAGATGCTTTGGAGCGTCTTAGAGACAAGATACCAACTATCCTATGCGACCTTGAGAATATATATCCTCCAACCTTCTTTGATGTGATGGTGCATTTGGCTGTTCATCTACCTGATGAGGCACTACTTTGAGGTCCAGTACAGTATGGCTAGATGTACCCTATTTAAAGGCGGCTAGGCACTTTCAAGGGCTATGTTAGGAACAGAGCTAGACCCGAGGGTTCCACTGCAGAGGCCTACATTGCTACAAAAGTGTCGGTGTACAAAAGTAGGGGGCTGGCTTTTGACCCCTTTACTTGTGCACGGGCAGTTAGAGCCACCTGCCGCGACCACACATGAGTAAGGCAAGAGAGGGAAGCCAGAGAAAAGCCAAAGCCACAGGGACAAGGAAAGCAAACAACAAAGGACCAAGACCACAAAGGTCGCACGGGCAATGCAGGTTGCCCCAGCAAGGACCCTTGTCGGGGACAGCCTCAGCAGCCCCGGCAAGATCCTTCCCGGGGCAACTCGTCCACACCCGCCGAGCGAGCCACCTTAGATCCCACCAAACACTAAGCAGTCGGGTTGGGACATGGTTCGGGAGGCACCTCCGTGGTGGCATGGAGATCTTTGTGAAGACAAAGAGCAATCAAGATCAAAAGAGGATAGGAAGGCAACCATCCCCACCGAAGAAACCCACAGGCCCCCCGGCAAGATCCTTGCTGGGGTAGCCAGCGTGCCATGGCAAGACCCTTGCCGGGCCACCCGGCAAGACCATCGCCAAGCGCACCGGCAAGGCCACTGCCAGGCCCGCGCCAGCCGAGTTCCTACCGCCGTTCATACGCAGCCGCCGACCCAACCAGCTGGGCAGGCACCTGCGTGGCAGCATGCATACCTTCGTGGAGGATCCACCACTGCACCACCTCAGCTGCCTGCCTGCCTACATGGCGATGCATGCGTTGCTGGCCTGGGCGCGTGTCGAAGCCAGGAGGGGCGGCTACGGACGGGACGGGCCTCACCCCCGTCCCCCACAAAGTGAAGGACAACTAAGCACCACATTTAATGTGTCTTGTCCTGTAATACTAGCGATAACCTCGCAACGCTGTAGCACCTTCCACCTCCTGTGTGCCACTATGGCAGCACCTTTCGCCTATAAAAGGAGGCCCATGGCATATTGAGAAGGGATTCGGCTCTGTTGAACCTCCCAACACCCACAGCTAGTTCGAGAGCTCAAGAACACTAATACAACCACCAAAGCAGGATCGTAGGGTTTTATGCATCTTTGCGGCCCGAACCTGGGTAAATCCCCTTTGTGCCATCCGCTAGTCCCGCTCTTCTCGCGATTCTGCGCCCCGCAACCGTAGAAGGGATCCCAGTGATCCCATAGGTGTCGTTTTCCACCGACATCTTTGGCGCGCCAGGTAGGGGCGGCGCTATTGTGAGAATCTGGTCTAGCAGTTGGCCTAGCTGTTCTTCATCGTCATGGCTCCTAAGAAGAAGACGACCATGGTGATCGGTTCATCCAGGACCAAGTTGCCAGCACCGGTGCGGACCAATAGCGGGCCAGTCATGGAGAGAACCCGTGGCGCGGCCCGTGAACATCCGCATCACCCTGCCGGTTCAGGCCTGGCGAGGGGCGCCGTTCGTGTGCCAGGCGATGAGCCACCAGTCGCGGGCTCCAGAGACGGAGTCGGCCCCCCCTCAGGGGTGCCGCCGTCCTGCCAGGCAGTGGCACGGTAACCTCCAAGACGCCAACACCGGCGCCCATGGCGCGCTCCTCTTAGGTTGTGCGTGATGAGCAGCGTCACCCTGCCTGGGATCCTATGTGCCGCCCTGGGAAGAGTCCCGTGCGCCCATCACATGAAGAGGAGGGCTAGCATGCGCACCGAGGTGCTGATGGAGGTGGCGAACGGCTGCGGAGCCGTGATGCAGCTCCTTCTAACATGGTTAGGAGTCGGGGCGCCTCGCAGTCCACCAAGCTTTCGCCGCCACCCACGCCAGTGGAAGCCCTAGCGCGCGCACATCTGCTCCTCGATTTTCCTCCCGCCGCGGAGAAGCTTGACGAATGGAGGGCCACCGTCCGGAGCCTCGTCGACATCGCCAACAATGAGGGGCTGCGGCCGGCGGAACCCGTCGGCCGTTGCTCCCCCGGGCTGCCACGTGCTAGCGGAGGCCACGCCGGAGGCGACGCGGCCATGGTGTATTCCCAGCCTCCATCCCGACCGCGGGCGTCGGCCCGCCGCGGCGACGCTCATGATGATATCTCCATCGCGTCGTCTGACCCGCGAACCAACCGCGATCAACGCCAGGTCCTCCGGGAGCGGGCTCACGAGGACGCTCAAACTACGATTGAGCGCCGACGTGACGCGCGCCACCGATCGGACAGGCGGGCGGGGCCCGCTACGGACCACCCAGCACCGGGAGGCTACGGTGGCCTACCTTACGAGGTGGGTTGTCCGGCCTTCACCCGTGAGCTATGGCAGTTCCAGTGGCCCTCCCACCGTACGTTCAAACCTGATGTTGGTGAGAAGTACAATGGCAAGACCCACCTGTCAGAGTTCCTCAGCATCTACACCATCGCGATGCAAGCTACTGGGGCCCGCGACGATAAGGTGCTTGCCAACTACTTCCCTTTGGCACTCAAGCCTAATGTTATGTCATTGTTGATGCACTTGCCGGTGGATTCCATCACTTCTTGGGCGGATCTGTGCCATGAGTTTGTTGGCGCCTTTACTGGAGGTCACCAAGCTCATGGCCAAGCGAGTGATTTACACATCATCCCCCAGAAGGAAGTAGAAAACCTGCGCAAGTACATCCAAAGGTTCAGCTGGGCGCAGTATAACATCCCCGATGTTCATCCCGCCGCCGTGATTAGTGTGCTCCACCAGAACATGCACAATCACAAGATGCGTGAAGAACTCGTGATGGACAAGGTTAAGGATGTGGACGAGCTCTATGTTCTGGCCGATCGGTGCGCTCGTGCTGAGGAGGGAAGGAAGTACCCCGGCGAAGATGTCGGTGCGGAAACTGACTCCACTAGCGATACCGCCACCCCAGCAAAGAAAGGCCGACTCCGTAATAGGAAGCGCAAGGGCAAGGCCGTGCTTGCCGTTGAGGGATCCGATGACTCCGGTACCATCAAGAAGACCAAGGCGAGCGACCCCGGCAAGGAGGTTGCCGGGTGTGACGCTTGCCGGGCCTTGGCGGCTACCAACAAGCCAGGAGGCTCCGACAAGCAGTACTACAAGATCCACCGCACCAAGGGCCACGATCTCCAAAACTGCCGGCAGGTAGAACTGCTCGCCGACAAGCAGAAAGCCGAGTATGAGCTGCAGGACAAGGAGAAAGGCCTAGATGGTGCCGAGGGATCCGGCAAGAAACATGGTGTCCAGGGAGGCCGCCGCAGCAAGGATAATCAACAAGAGAGGCCCGCCCGGGGCCGCGACAAGAAGCAGGAAGACGATGATCATGATGAGGACGACGAGTCCGGTGACCACGAGTTTCAAAAAGCCATAGAGGCCATGTGCATCGATGGTGGTGCCTCGCTACATATGTCTCACCGCCAACTCAAGCAGTGGGCATGTGAGGTCACAGCGGTGGAACCATCATTGGACGCACAAAAGCCGCTGAAATGGTCCAGCACCCCCATCATCTTCGACACCGAGGACCACCCTGACCGCACCACTCCGGTCGGGTGTTTGCCGTTTTTGGTTTCACCAACAATTCGCAACCTCAATGTGACGAAGATGTTGGTCGACGGCAGGGCCGACCTGAACTTGATCTCGCCCATTGTGGTCAGAAGGCTGCAGATCCCTGATGGAGACCTCGACAAGACGGGTACGTTCCAAGGGGTCAACCCGGGGAGGAGCCAACCAAAGGGGAAGACCACGCTGCCCGTGAAGTTCGGAGGCGAGCTGAACCACATGACGGAGAGGATTGTCTTCGACGTGGCCGAGATCCCCTTGCCTTACAACGAGATCCTCGGCCGCCCGGTGCTAGCCAAGTTCATGGCGGCTTCACACTATGCCTATAACATGCTGAAGATGCCCGGGCCGATGAACATCATCACCGTCCCCTGTGACAAGAAAGATGCGCTGATCTGCACCGACCAACTCTACCGGGAAGCAGTTGCAGCAGCTGGCGCTAAGGCACCTGCTCCTGCCGACGGAGCCCCGCAGGAGAAGAAGACCGGCGAGATCCCTCGCACCCACTCCGGTAAGTGCACCTCTTCAGGGTGTCGCACTTCCGTTGAGAATGTGCCAGAGAGTTCCGCCGGCAAGAGAAAGAAGTCCAGAGCTGCACTGCTAGAGACTAAGAAGGTGCCCGTCAAGGAGGATGGCACGGGGGGAGCGTTCACCATAAGCTCCACCCTTGACGGCAAATAGGAAAGCGAGCTCGTCACCTTCCTGCGGGCGAATGTCGATGTGTTTGCATGGAAAGCCTCCGACATCCCCGGCGTTCCCAGGGAGATGATTGAGCACCACCTTGCTGTCTGTCCTCATGTGCGGCTCGTCAAGTAGAAGGTCAGGAAGCAAGCTCTGGAAAGACAGGAGTTCATCACAGAGGAAATTAGAAACCTAGAGGTGTCAGGCTTGGTGAGAGGAGTACTCCATCCGACGTGGTTTGCCAATCCGGTAGTGGTGCGCAAGGCAAATGGGAAGTGGAGGCTATGTATTGATTACACAAACATCAATAAGGCCTGTCCAAAGGATCCCTTCTCGTTACCGCGCATCGACCAGATTGTTGACTCCACGGCTCGATGTGACCTATTATCATTCCTTGACGCCTACTCGGGATACCACCAGATCTTCATGACGAAAGAAGACGAGAAAAAGACAGCGTTCATCACCCCATGTGGTACGTACTGCTATTTACGGATGCCTTTTGGGTTGAAAAGTGCTGGCTCGACCTTTGCAAGAGCAGTCCAAATTGGTTTTCAACCCCAGCTACATAGAAATATGGAAGCTTATATGGACGACATAGTGGTCAAAACCAAGGACAAAGCAACGCTTGTGCAAGATCTGGAGGAAACATTCGAGAACCTGCGCAAGATCAACCTCAAATTGAACCCTGAGAAGCGTGTCTTTGGCGTCCCGTTCGGCAAGCTTCTTGGGTTCTTTGTGTCCCAGCGCGGGATTGAAGCAAACCCAGATAAGATCAAGGCCATCGAGCAGATTGAGGCACCCAAACGGATCAAGGATGTGCGTCGTCTCATTGGCTGCATTGCTGCCATGAGCCGGTTCATATCCAAGTCCGCGGAGCGTTCCCTTCCTTTATTCAGGATGTTGAAGAAGGCAGGGCCAGTGGAGTGGACCCTAGAAGCTGAGCAGCGCTGCAAGATTTGAAGAAATACCTCTCTTCTACCCCAGTGCTGGTTGCGCCCAAACCACAAGAACTGTTGCTGCTTTACCTAGCGGCAACAGATCAAGTGGTTAGCGCCGCACTAGTGGCACAGAGAGAGGTCGACAAGAAGGGAGCAACAGTGGTAGAGCCAACAGAAGGCAAACCAAAACCCTCTCCGGTAGGGCTCGATCCCGGCAAGATTGAGTCCCCGGCGGGGGCCGGCGCCAACACGACAGGACCCACACGACCGGGTGAAGAGGCGCAGAAAAAGAAAATGGTGCAGCACCCAGTGTACTTCGTCAGCTCCCTCTTGCAGGGGGCTAGGTCAAGGTACTCAGGTGTGCAAAAGCTGCTCTTCGGCCTCCTTATGGCTTCGAGGAAGCGGCGCCACTACTTCCAAGTGCATGAGATCACGGTGGTCACCCACCTCCCATTGCAACGGATACTACACAACCCAGATGCAACTGGGAGGATCGTGGAATGGGCCCTGGAGCTGTCAAGTTTCGGTTTGAAGTTTGAAAGCACCTCGACGATTCAGAGCAGAGTCTTGGCGGAGTTTGTTACGGAATGGACCTCGACGCCCGACGAAGAGGTACAGGAGACCACTCTCCCCGGCAAGGAAGCGAGCTGCAACTGGATCTTGTACTTCGATGGTGCCTTCTCGCTGCAAGGCGCCGGTGCTGGCGTGCTACTTGTCGCACCCATCGGAGAGCACCTCAAGTATGTCGTCCAGATGCATTTCCCCCGGGGAGATGTCGACCAACAACACCGCCGAGTATGAGGGTTTGCTTGCCGGTCTCAGGATCGCGGCAGACCTCGGAGTTAAGAAGCTCATCGTCAGGGGCGACTCACAGCTCGTCGTCAGGCAGGTCAACAAAGATTATCAAAGCCCTTTGATGGAAACTTACGTAGATGAGCTGAGGAAACTAGAGGAGCGCTTTGACGACATACAAGCGGAACATGTCCCTCGTGCGGAGAATGGCATCACCGACTACCTGTCAAAGTGCGCTGCCCTCAGGCTACTTGTGGAACCAGGTACTTTTGTGCGTCAGTTAACCCAACCATCCGTTGAGCTGTTGACCGGGCAGAGCAAGCCGAGGAAGCTTGGCCCCGGCAAGTACTTCCCCACCGAGCTCCCCGGAGCCGCCAGCGAAGATGCTACCGTGGATGCCGACCCTGCCATGGGGCAACTGACTCTGGCAGGACCTCAGGTCATGGCCGTGGAGCCGCCGCTCCCGCGGCAGAAGAAATTCCTTTGGTCCTTGCCGTCGAGCCACAGGCTCCGGCATGGGCACAGCACACCGTCCGATTCCTTCAAAAAGGGGAGCTTCCTGAGGGCAGGAAGAGGCAGAAAGAGTAGCCCGCCGGTCTGCTCTGTACCAATTCGTTGATAGTGTATTGTACAGAAGAAGGCCGAATGGGGTGAAATTGATGTGCATCTCCCGGGAGGAAGGACTAAAGCTGTTGGCAGAGATATATGGAGGCATATGTGGCTCCCACATAGGGTCGAGGGCCCTTGCCGGCAAGGCTTTCTGGCAAGGTTTCTTCTGGCCCACTACCCTCCAGGATGCGACGGCACTAGTAACCAAGTGTGAAGCATGCCAGTTCCATTCGAAGAAGCTTCATCAACAAGCTCAAGCCCTTCAAACTATCCCTCTCTCCTGGCCCTTCTCGGTCTGGGGGCTCGACATCTTGGGCCCTTTCCCCCGTGCAGTCGGGGGCTTTGAGTACTTGTACGTCACAATCGACAAGTTCACAAAGTGGCCGGAAGTGGAAGCAATGAGAAAGGTGACAGCGTGGTCAGCCATCAAGTTTTTCAAGGGACTAGTGTGCCATTTTGTGGTACCCAACAGGATCATCACTAACAACGGCACACAGTTCACGAGCGACGCCTTCATGCAATACGTTGAGGATCTCGGCAACAGGGTTTGTTTTGCTTCCGTGGCACATCCACGGAGCAACGGCCAAGCAGAGAGGGCGAATGCAGAAGTCCTGCGAGGCTTAAGGACGAAGACTTTTCATAGGTTGTGCAAGAGTGGAAGGCACTGGATTGATGAGTTGCCGGCGGTTCTTTGGTCGATCAGAACGACGCCAAATCGATCCACCGGCCAGACACCCTTTGCCCTGGTCTACGGGGAAGAGGCAGTTCTCCCCACGGAACTCATATACGGGTCACCTCGAGTGCTTGCTTATGATGAGCTTGAGCAAGAGCAATTGCGGCAAGATGACACAGCGCTCCTTGAGGAAGATCGTCTCTGCTCGGCTGTGAGAGCAGCATGCTACCAGCAAGCTTTGCGCCGCTACCGTAGCCGCAAGGTTCATGCCCGGAGCCTTGAGGAAGGCGACCTTGTTCTTCCCCGCGTTCAGGCGGCCAAGAATTCCAACAAGTTGACGCCAAAGTGGGAAGGCCCTTATCAGGTAATGCGAGTCACCAGGCCCGGTGCAGTCCGGCTGGAGACCGAAGATCCCATTCTAGTGAGCAACTCATGGAACATCGAGCATCTTCGCAAGTTTTACCCATAAGGCGCGGCTGCCGGGCCTCCCGACAAGCCACCCTTTTGTACAAGCCTTGCCGACAAGGCATGTAACCCTTTGTACAAAGCCAGGCGCAGACCCTAAGCATAAATAAACGAAGCGCTGCCCCCCTAAGTTATAGCATGCATGCTAGGTTAAGTCTCTTCCTCGGTTAGGGTTGATAGTGCTTAGCGGTGGCTAACCCCTAGCTTAGAGGTCGAGTGCGCGTCCCTCTATTCTATTCCGTCTTTCTTTGGTTCGCAGGGCACGTAAGTATTCTTGCCGAGCTGTTTTGAAAGAAAAGGAACGGACCAATGCCCGGGCCCCGGCAAGCCAGAGTTGCCGGGGGCTGCAAGAACAAGGATCCTTCCGCGCCAAGCCAAAATCGCTAGGGGCTGCAAATCCAGATAAGTCCTTTATCCTCTATCATGCATTTCGTTATGAACCGGGAAGTGTGAAACCCCGTTCTATCTCTAAGCTACCGTGCTCCCTCTCTTCAGCACCCAAGGATTATTTCCTGGGTCTGGATCTGGTCGTAGCCGCGGCAGCAGAGGAGGGGAACAAGGGGCCTAAGCCCACCTCATCTTGCCTCCGCCAAGAGCGTGGGAAAGTTCAAGCGAGGTGGGAAGACGCCAAGGCCTGTTGCCGAAAAAATAACGTTTGTCTTGAAAGACGACAAGGGTTCACCCCTTTCCGTGGGTTTTCTCCCGCGGACGTAATCCCAGCTAACGTCCCTTTTTCATTAAAAAACATCTCGTACAGGTATAGTTCATACGAAATGAAAAACATGAACAAGGGGATTACAATTTCTAAAGCTAACAAAGGCCCGAAGGCTTACATAACTAAAAAGATATAAGGTGCCTGTAATCCCTTTCTTGTCCCTCTCCTCAGGAAATGGAACAAGAAGGCAGAAGGGCAAAAGGGGCGCCTAGGCGAGCTACGAGTGGCAGAAGACACCAAGAGGATATCTCGGTGGCCGCCCGAGGGCTGGATGGTGATGGCGACGCCGGAGGCAGAGCTCGAAGATGAGCCGGCAGGACACCAACATGCGACGAAGGCGTCGGTGTCCGTGTACTCCGACTTGACGGCCTTGCCGCTCATCCTCTTCCTCTTTCGCAGCCTCCCTACGCCAGGCGCCCAAGGAGACGACCCCGAGAAGTTCAAGGAGATGGCAACACGGATGATGGGGTCGCCGGTGCCGCTCGGAGCGGTGCCCGACACGTAGTCGGACCCGTCATCCTGCCGCCCGCTGCCCTCGTTGTCGCTGATGTTGTCTTCCTGTCCACTCTCGCTTGAGGAGGAGTCTTCATCGTCGGAGGAGCTCTCTACGCAGCACCTCACGCGGGTCCCGAAGTGCCCGAAGATCTTGACGGAGAGGAGGCCGCCCTCCATTAGTTTGAAATGGAGAGCGAGCCCATCCATCAAGCTGTGGAGGAGAGCGAAGGTCTTCCACCCTCGATGAAGATACATGACGTGAGGGGCGGGGAACTCGAAATCGACCCACGTGCCATAGTTCCCACAACCCCTCATGTGCAGCTGCAGCGCCTGCGGCAGATCCAGCTCTATCTCCCGTGCAAACAGGGTCAGGAGGCGAAGGCGACGATGCAGCGGATGGCACATCCTGACGAAGAATTCGTAGGGGTTGTCCCCGGCGTGGCCCTCCATCGAAGGAAGGGCTGCTGGAGGGGGCGAGGCGGATCTGCCACCCCGTCCTCCTCTCCCTCGAGCACCGCGGCGACCTCATCCTTGCCCCCTCCCCCTTCCTCTAGCGGCCGGCTCCGCCGCTATGAGTTCCTGGGGAGGAGTGATGCATTGTTTGGACGAAACCCTCGCCGCCACTGATGAAGCATCACCACGCCCCCTCGCCATGGTAGAAGAAGAAAGGAAGCAGGAATGGAGAGAGGCAGATGGCGAAGGACTAAGAGGCACCATCCCTCTCGCTCCCCTCTTTATAAAGAGGCGAGGGCGGGGCTCGGCCGCCCCCTCCCAGCCAATCCAGCCTCTTGGAGTGACAGCGAGCGGGGCCGTCGACCGCCCTCCCCGCTCTACTAAAGGCACAAGAGAATCAGCCCGCACGCGCGACTACCCACAACCCCTGCGCCTGTCATTCGCTCTGCATGCGGCGAACATGGTGCAAGGGGCGGACGTAATGGACGTGTGGAGCGACATTTCCCGAGCGAGGGCAGTAAATGGGGGGCAGCCCTGCGGTCTCAAAGAGACTGGAAGCCGCCTCTTTACTATCCACCACAAGGTGATGCCAGCATCCCCACGTCATGCGCGCACGACCCCCACGTCGCGCGTTCAACACGGGGCGTGGGGAAGCGCAGCGGGCGGGACAGTGGCCGCAGAAAAATCTGCCTCGACTGCCCGCACACCGTTCTGGGCCTGGCCCAACAACATGCTGCACCTATGTGTGACCCATGCCCGGGGGCTCCTGCCGGTGTACAAAAGTAGGGGCCTAGATTTTGACCCCTTTACTTGTGCACGGGCAGTCAGAGCCACCTTCCACGACCACACATGAGTAAGGCAAGAGAGGGAAGCCGGAGAAAAGCCAAAGCAACAGGGACAAGCAAAGCAAACAACAAAGGACCAAGACCACAAAGGTCGCACGGGAAATGCAGGTTACCCCGGCAAGGACCCTTGCCGGGGACAGCCTCAGCAGCCCCGGCAAGATCCTTGCCAGGGCAGCTCGTCCACACCCGCCGAGCGAGCCACCTTTGAGCCCACCAAACGCTAAGCAGTCGCGCTGGGACAGGATTTAGGAGGCACCTCCGTGGTGGCATGCAGATCTTTGTGAAAACAAAGAGCAATCAAGATCAAAAGAGGATAGGAAGGCAACCATCCCCACCGAAGAAACCCACAGGGCCCCCCCGGTAAGATCCTTGCCGGGGAAGCCAGCGCGCCACGGCAAGACCCTTGCCGGGCCTCCCGGCAAGACCATCGCCAAGCGCACCGTCAAGGCCACTACCAGGCCCGCACCAGCCGAGTTCCTACCGCCATTCGTACGCAGCTGCCGACCCAACCAGCTGGGCAGGAACCTGCATGGCAGCATGCAGACCTTCGTGGAGGCTCCACCACCGCGCCACCTCAGCTGCCTGCCTGCCTACATAGCGCTGCATGCATTGCTGGCCGAGGCGCGTGTCGAAGCCAGGAGGGGCGGCGACGGACGGGACGGGCCTCACCCCCGTCCCCCAATAAAGTGAAGGACACCTAAGCCCCGCATTTAATGTGTCTTGTCCTGTAATACTAGCGGTAAACTCGCAACGCTGTAGCACCTTCCACCTCCTGTGTGCCACTGTGGTAGCCCCTTTCGCCTATAAAAGGAGGCCCATGGCATACTGAGAAGGGATTCGGCTCTTTTGAACCTCGCAGCACCCAGAGCTAGTTCGAGAGCTCAAGAACACTAATACAACCACCAAAGTATGATCGTAGGGTTTTAGGCATCTTTGCAGCCCGAACCTGGGTAAATCCCCTTTGTGCCATCCGCTAGTCCCGCTCTTCTCGCGATTCCGCGCCCCGCAATCATAGAAGGGATCCCAGTGATCCCATAGGTGTCGTTTTCCACCGACAAAAAGCGTTGACATTCTGCTCAAAATACATTGAAACAGCTGATCAGCTTAGCAAGGAGGTGAGTGAAGACAATCCCGGGTTTAATGTTTTCGGTTATTCTGTTGAGTTACAGGGAAGAGTCGACAAGAGGACAAACCTAAAGATTTGGACAAAATGGTTTGGTATGTGTTGAATAATTGTCCTGAGATACTACATTATATCAAGTGCTAAGTACTGCAGCTTATAAATCGTAATCTACTAAACTCCTTGCAGCACATTCTTATATATTTTGATGTTTGACACGTTCACTATGTTGTGCAGCATCTACAAAAAGGAGTTACTGCCGCAAAATCCAAGAAACTTTGACAAATAGGTTGTGGCAGGATTTGCGAAATGGTTCAAGAGCCATGTAAGCTTTTGAATTGCACTGTCAGTGTTTTTAATATATTGAGTACATAAGATGACCATCTTGTCTATTTTCTAACCATAGGTTAAGAAGATGCGGGAGGATGGGAAGGCAGTTGATGATGCCCTTTACGCACTAGCAATGGGTCCTGATACTTGAGTAAGACATTATGAATCTTGCGTTGTTGGAGATGTGCACTACAACACCCTTGCACGTGACAAAGGCAGGAAGACACAAAACAGTGCCATCATGAGCACAGATACGTACAATAGAGAGACAATTGAAATGTATGCAAACATAACAGACATTGTTCAGTTAAAGTATATCTCCAATTTCGAGGATCATCGGTGTGTGGTTCTGTTGTGCTGTCGTTGGTATAACCTGTTTTCCAGGATCGCAAAACCCAGAGTTGATGATTATTTCAAATCCATCAATGTCAAGGCGGCTGTCTGTGTCAAAACCGGCGGATCTCGGGTACGTGGTCCGGTGCGTCTAAGGCTAATGGTAACAGGAGGCAGGGGTCACAATGTTTACCCAGGTTAGGGCCCTCTCTATGGAGGTAATACCCTACTTCCTGCTTGATTGATCTTGATGAATATGAGTATTACAAGAGTTGATCTACCACGAGATCATAATGGCTAAAGCCCTAGAAGTCTAGCCTATGATTATGATTGCCTCTACGGACTAAACCCTCTGGTTTATATAGACACCGGAGGGGACTAGGGTTACACAAAGTCGGTTACAGAGAAAGGAATCTACATATCCGAATCAACAAGCTTTCCATCCACGTAAAGGAGAGTCCCATCCGGACACGGGAAGAAGTCTTCTGTCTTGTATCTTCATAGCCCAATAATCAGCTCATGTTAATAGTCCAGCTGTCCGAGGACCCCTTAATCCAGGATTCTCCCAGTAGCCCCTAAACCAGGCTTCAATGACAAGGTGTCCGGCACGCAGATTGTCATCGGCATTGCAAGGCGGGTTCCATCTCTGAAAACTCCACAATAGTTCTTTGAACACTAGAATCATGTCCGGTTCTGCAAAACAAGTCCCACACATAACCGTAGAGAGTATAATATTTCATGAGTCCAATCCGCTGACAACTTTCTGTAGCGTAACATCACGTCACCGCCTGGTCATTATTCGAACTATTTTTTTAGCCCGCCGTTTCATATTTTGAGATGCGGTTTCATTGGCACGTCTTGTCAAAGCAGAGATCATGTCCCCTTATTATGTGATTCTCATCAATACGGGTGTTGGTAACCCAACCATTCTGTTGGCATGATTCCTTGGGAATAGGCATGTTTTAAGGCCTAGGAGGGACGTTTGATATTCATTGCCTTTATAAAGGTAGAGAGACTTGTCCTTCTTCCTTCGTGCCAAGCCCTTTCAACCCCTCCCACCTTGAGTTCCAGCACACAAAGTTCAATCCAATTTCTTCGCACTTCCCAATCATGTCCGGTCCCAGTCTTCAAGGCCGGTGGGTGGCCTCCTCTATCACAGAGGAGGATATCGCAAAGCTCTGGGAGGCAAGATACCTGACTGCGGAACTCCTCCATAGGCTTCCTGCTCAAGAGCAGGCTATTCCTACTCCCAGATCCAATGAGAGGTTTGTATTCATCTCCCACTTCCTCTGAGGGCTAGGATTTGTTCTTCATCCCTTCGTCCAAGGGCTCATGTTCTATTACGGGTTTGATTTTCATGATCTAGCCCCGGATTATTTCCTTCACATCTCGTTGTTCATTATCGTGTGCGAAGCTTTCCTCCGCATTCCCCCACACTTCGGCTTGTGGCTCAAGACTTTTAATGTGAAGCCGAAGGTAGTTGACGGGAAACAGGCAGAGTGCGGTGGTGCTGCGGTGAGCAAGATCGCCAATACTACTTGGCCAAAGGGCTCCTTCACAAAAACTTCCGACTTGTGGCAGCGGGAGTGCTTCTACATCACTGAACCCCGTGGTACCAAGTGGGCAGCTACTCCTGCATTCCGATCTGGCCCTCCGTTACAGCTCGCGTCATGGATTAACAAGGGGCTGGACTAGGGATCCATCGATGAAGTGCGGACGCTGCAAAGCCGCATTTGGAGCCTTATTGAAAAGGACACCAGTCTCGTCCACGTAATCCAAGTAATTCTGGTCCTGCGGGTCCTACCGTGCCAGCGATGGCCTCTCCGCATGTGGGAGTTTAATCCGGAAGGACCACGAACCCTTCAGCACATCTCCGGCACGACACTCATAGGAATGTGGAAATCATTCTTTGGGACGCAAAAACAGTGGCCAAGTACTACAGAGGACATCAGCCTTGACTACAACCATCCGGATACCTCGGTAGGTACTCGACTTCCGAACACCGTTTAGTCAAATTCCTCATAACAATATACTGAGAAGATCATACTCGGCCATGGTTGGATAAAGAAGGCGGAGAGAATTAGGTGCCCGGCCCCTCTTCCCAAAGCCTCAGCGGATCCGATGTTAACAAGGATGCTGGCTCCAGCACCCTAACAAGTGCCAATAAGGGAAGACAAAGAGGAGAGCGAGGAGGCCCAAGGTGGCCTCCATTCTAGAGGCACACCAGGCACTTTGTCCGAGGAGATTGGAACTTCCACCTCCGAAAGTGGAAGGGAATGGCAAACTAACATCCCTTCTCCTCATGGGAAGAAGAGGACCGCCTCCGAAGACTTGAAGAGAGGAGCTTCTAAGCGGGGGAAGATACCCCAGTCAGGGGGTTCTGGTTCGGGAGGTGACGTTGACACGCAGTCTCTCCATAAAGATAGGCCCTTTGCTGAATCCTAAGTGAACAAGGTTGTTTTAAACATATCCCTTTTTCCTGGCTGTAAGGGTAACATTTAAAATATATGTTTGCAGTCCGGCACACAGCTTTCCTTAACAGTCCTCCTCTTCGGGGGATCTTCTTCCGGAGATCATGGAGAGCGAGACACCTCCACATATCTCGTTGCCTGATAAGGCAGATGATGCCGAGGTGTCGTCCCGGAGGATCTCTCCCAATCAACGAGCGGTGCGAGGGACAGTGAAGACCGAGCCTGAAGGTGACACTTCGGCGGCCCAAGATCCGGGGTGTGCAGCCCCTACGGGGACCAACAACAAAGGTCCCAGACTATCCAAGTTCCAAGGGATGACACAACCTGCTTAGGATCCGGAGGCGCCGGATACATTGATGGACACATTGCGACATACGTCCGTCTCAAAGGAACATCATACCTTGATGGGTACGGTGGTTGAGAGGGTTCGGTCTATGAAAAGCGGATTGAATGAAGCCTTTACGAGAATGTTAAGAGGCTTCGAGGTACGTAATATAATGTTTTTAATTGTGTGATAAATGCAAAATGCGCCTGTGTACATATAGTAGCCCCTGAGACTCTGGTTGGCGTCCAAAGGGAGGCGATCAGAGGATCAAGAAATATATGCCCAGGAAATGATCTGACTAATTGAAACACATGTTGTTACATCCGTGGCGACTTCCCAAACTTCAGAGATTGCACATCTGAAGTAGAAAGTTGATGTGGCGGATGATGACATCACACTTATTAACAGGCGGCTCGACGAGGCACAAGGTATGTTTTTGGGGCACTCAGTGTATGCAAGTACTATAATATGAGCATGACGCTGAAAAGTGAACACTGAGATATGCATTACTGCAGAAAGTGCCGCCGCAGTTGAGACCCTTCGAGATGACCTTGCCCAAGCCAAAGAGCAAGACAGGATGAGTAATGCGGCTGCCGAAAAGGAAGCTACTGAATTAAAGGCCGAGCAGGCTGCTCGGTGCCAGTGTGAGGAGAGAATATCTACTATGGCGCTTGAGCTAAAGGATGCCGCTAGCCGATGTGACCTTCTCAAGAGAGATAACAAAACCAAAACATCTGATCTGGACAAGGCCTTACAAGAGGCGCGGGAAGCATGGTCCGAGTCTAGAGCGACTCGGGAGGAGATCCGACAAGCTGGGGAGATCGCGGCTGGTAAGCCCTTCTTATTGCAAACTAAATTTGGCGATCCAAAGTATGCCCTGCTTAATCAGATGTGGAGTTCTCCAGACGCATTATTGGACCTGCCGAAGAGTGTCTCCGATGCAACGCAGTTTTTCCAAGCGCAAGAAGGACATGTGATGGAAGAGCTTTTCTGGTCGCAATTCAGCATGCCAAAGTGTTCACTGTTGTTGAACGAACAGATGGCCCTGTGGGATGAGCTCCACAAGCTATCTGGATCCGCCATGAAGGACGTCATAGTCCGGCTGTGGCCGGCTGTGCCAATTCCGAATAGTTATTTCGGTTTGGTGCGGCGACTTGTTGATGTGGTGTCGCATATCGACGTTGTTAAGCGGTCAACGTGCATAGAAGGTGCATGGATGGCCCTTGCCCGTGTCAAGACGTACTGGGCGAAGATGAAGGCCACCGATATTGCAGCGCAGAGTCCACCCAAAGGAAATGACCATGACATGCCAGAAAATTATTTTGAAGATGTCCTAGAGGGTGCCCTCTTGATAGAGGGTCAGTGCTCGAAAGATATTATGTTCGAGTGAAGCGTACTGAAATTGTAAAAATAATGTTATGATATATTTAAGGCTATGTTCTTATACTTTTACCTAAAAAGTTTCTGGTGCCACCTGTGCGGCTGTTTGTATATAATCTGAAAGTTTGCCAGTCGTCGGCTTCTGCTCCCTCACGTATAACGCGGAGGTGTTTGGAAAAGCACTTGATCACTCTTGACCCAACGTCTTGGTCCATTAAGGAGGTGTCAATGCAGCGAATCAGACAATCGGACTATGGGGCTTTAACACTTTCACTTAGCCATATGAGTTTGACGGTGGGTCTACGATATAGCCCCTGGTATGTACGCGGTTATCCGATACGGTGCGTTTTACATATGTGACCAGAAGAACGGTCCTTCGTGTAATACGGAAGGAATCGCGAAGATTCCGATGAGTCATCGAGTGGTTGACCAGCTCTCGCTATATCATGACAGTCAGTTTTTGGCTTTCTCTACTGAGGTGCTCATCCGGACGAACCAGGACACAATCGCAGTAGTTATCCCTTTACTGCCTTAGCCGATAGAGCGGAACGTAAGGTAGCAAGCACAGGACCCGGGCAACCCAACTATTGACCAAAGACATGATTCGGAGCTGATGCATATAAGGCCAAACTCGCGACGCCGAACACTCCCTATAGGTGTTTGGACTTTTCAAAGTATACCGGGCCGAATACAGCCCCTGGTAATGGACCCTGGTGTCAAGGCATGTGTGGCAATCTGACATGAGGAGAGAGCGCAGGTGGTAAGAGAATAAAACTCCAAACATGATATGGACCAAGCAGCTTCTATAATATCCCTTTATAGTACAGCGAGACATGTACTTACACATAATGCCGATAACTTCCTAGGACATTGTACGTGCCAGAAAAGTATAAGACAAAAGGAGATAAAAAGGTTCACACAGGGTCTTAATCTAAAAGAAACCTTAGTGTGGGGCCCTGCTGCACGTCTGCGCCATTTTCTCCTTTGTGATGTGGCCTTGAAGGGGGTAGTGTGATGGCCATCTGTAAAAAAAGGAAAAAACACTAGAAAAGAAAATCCAGTGTGGCCGTAAATAAAGCTGGTTTGTTTAATGAACCTTGAAAGATAACCGTAGAGTACGAATAGGGTCGAGCCGAACTATGGACTACTTGTGTGCAGTGTGCCCCCAGCGCTACCCAAGGGATTTTAAGGATGTACTTGTGTATACAAGGTACGTATACTGCCGCCTTATGGGGCAGTCGATGGGGGCGTAACTGCTAATCGAGCTCAGGTTTGTCTGAGCTACCGCACTGAGGCGTACTCCATACACGTTTAGCTGTGTCTACGGTTTTAACGACCACTGATCTGTGGTTTTAACGACCATTGATCTGTTTGGCTTGAATAGGCTGTTTTGGATTTCGACTGCTAGGGCCGTAGTGCCTTTCTCCGTACGAAGAGAGCGCTCCATATTTCCACTGACCGTAATGACGCCCCGTGGTCCGGGCATTTTGAGCTTTAAATAAGCATAATGCGGGACTACATTAAAGCGGGCGAAGGCCGTTCTTCCGAGTAGTGCATGATAGCCACTTCGGAACGGAGCTATGTCGAATATTAGCTCTTCGCTTCGAAAGTTATTGGGAGAGCCGAATACGACTTCCAATGTTAAAGAGCCCGTGCAGCGGGCTTCTACGCCCGGCATAACTCCTTTAAAGGTCGTGCTGCTTGGCTTGATTCTTGACGGTCTACCGCCATCTTGCGGAGAATGTCCTGATATATCAGATTTAGGCTGATGCCGCCATCCATGAGGACTCAAGTGAGATGGTATCTATCGATTATTGGGTCGAGCACTAGGGCAGCCAAACCCCCATGACGGATACTAGTCGGGTGATCCGTGTGATCAAAGGTGATTGGACAGGCCACCAATGGGTTGAGTTTGGGGGTAACAGGCTTAACGACATAGATGTCTTGGAGTGCGCATTTGCCCTCCCTTTTTGGGATATGAGTGTCGTAGATCATGTTCACTATTTTGATCTCTGGTGGAAATTTCTTCTGTCCCCCCATGTTCGGCTGCCGAGATTCATCCTCGTCTTCGCTCTGAGGTCCCTTCCCTTGTGTTCGGCGGTGAGCTTGCCGGCCTGCTTGAAGACCCAACAACTGCGGTTGGTATAGCTTGCAGGTTTAGCGTGGGTGCCATGGATTTGGCAGTTCCTATCAAATATTTTGTCTAGGCTGGATGGACCATCTTTGTTTCCTTTAAATGGTTTCTTCCGCTGACCGGGTCTAGAGCCACTGAATCCAGCGTGTACTGTTGTATCATCTGGGCTTCCCTCATTGTTTCGACTTTTGTTATTTTTACATCATGGCTTTCCATTGCCATCCCTGACCTGGGATGTGCCAGGTTCACTAGTGCTGTTACGGGCTAACCAGCTGTCCTCGCCCGCATAAAAATGGGTCATGAGTGTAGTTAGGGCTGTCATCGTCCTTGTTTTTTCCTGGCCTAGGTGTCTAGCAAGCCATTCATCCCGGACACTGTGCTTGAAGGCCGCTAAGGCTTTGGCATCTAGGCAATCAAAGATTTGGTTCTTCTTAGTGAGAAACCGGTTCCAAAGCTTATGGGCTGATTCCCCAGGTTGTTGGATTATGTGACTTAGATCGTCAGCGTCCGGGGGCCGGACAGAAGTCCCATGAAAATTGGAATTTTCTGGGAGGCTTTTCAGCACATCCGAGCTGGTCCTTTCAGCTTGAGGGGTAAGTATTTGATGGCGCGGAGATCATCTCTGCAAGCCATCTGGATGTGAAGAATAAAGTCTTCTATCAAGACCGCCGGATCCGTCGTTCCATCATATCCCTCGATGTTTACAGGTTTAAACCCTTCTGGAAATTTGTGATCCAGCACCTCATCGGTGAAGCACAGGGGGTGCGCAGCACCCCTGTATTTGACTGTGTTGTGGCGTGGGTTCGACGGTTGTGATGTTCGGTATCGACTCCGAACTGGTATATGACCGGCGTATTTGGCTTGATAGCCACAATCTCGTGTGGGGGCACGGTCCCTAGATCCGTAGATGGATCTAGCTTTACCGGCCTTTTTGTCCAGGTCCTCACGTAGATCGTGTTTCTGGTCCTGAGCCACAACCTCCCTTCCTTTACGGGGAGGGGGTGCGGGCTTGTGTACGGCGTTGCTAGCCAGTCTGTCTCGTCCATGAGGTGGTCGGTCCGGCTTGTCGGCCGTATTGCTTTTTGGCGGTACAGGCGCAATTGCCTCGTCGTCGAATTCGGGCAGCAATTTACGCTTAGGATAGCCCCTTGTTTGGCGATTACAACCATATTTTTCCTCAGCGTCTAGCACTTTGTTCCATTTGTCATTGAGCGTATCCTATGCGGCTTTAAGCCGCTGCTTCTGCTTATTCAGGCTCCTTGTAGTGGCGATGATCTTTTGATGGAGGCGTTCTTGTTCTAAGGGTTCTTCTGGGACGACGAATTAGTCGTCGCCCAGGCTGATCTCCTCTTCAGAGACAGGTTGATAATTGCTATCTTCGTCATCATTGTGGTTAGAAAACATCCCTGGACTATGCTCGCCGTCCTCTCGCACGTCCTGCTCCAACGCTGGGTCTGCGGGGTCCTTAGCTTGGTCCAGATTATCACCGTCGTCCGTGACAATGTTGCTGTTTTTCCCTTTGCCAGATCGAGATCGGCGCTTCTGACGCCGACACTTGGGAGGTTCATCGACAGGCATATCATTATCACCGTCAGCCTCCTATCTTCGAGTGTGTCCACCATGTATATATTGTATGATGATGTAGCCGTCCACCGCCCTATGGGTGGTGGTTTTTGTGCCTGCTCCGCTCCTGCATCATCTTCCATATCGTCGATGTCTTTGGATCCATAATCGAGCATGTCGGTTAAGTCTTCGACAGTGGCGATGAAGTGGGTGGTGGGTGGGAAGCGAAATTCTCCGTCATCAGCTTCCCATTCAAACCGGATACAATTGCGATGTGAGTCCCCGGACAAGTAGAGGGCTTTTACCGAATTTAGCACGTCGCCTAAAGGTGAGTGCCAGAAGATGTCCGCGGAGCTGAACTCGATGATCGGCGCCCGATCAGGTTCGATGGGTGCAGATGTACACGGTTCGGAACTTATGATCGGAGATGGATCCGAGGTTCCAAAGAAACAGGCCCCGCTCAAGGCTGGCTCAGTGTGCGGCTCCAAAGCCGCTGAGTCTGTGGCTTTCGTGGCGGGGTTGAGCATCCCGTCATCGGATGATGCGATCTACTCTGGGTCTAGGGCCAGAGCGGTTATAGGTGCTATCTCCTGAGCGCGGTCCGATGACAAATTAAAGTCATGTTCATCATGGTAGCGGGGAGCACCCATCATGGGCTCGAATCCGTCGAAGATCAAGTCTCCGCGGATATCGGCCATGTAATTCAAGCTTCCAAATGTGACCCGATGGCAGGGGCGTAGCTTTCAATCTGCTCTAGATGGCCAAGCAAGTTGGCCCACAGTACGAAGCCGCCGAATACGAAGATCTGTCTGGAGAGGAAACCCCCCTGGACTGCATTGTTGTAAATGATTGATGGAGCCATCAAACCTTTTGGTGACAACGAAGCAGAACTCTCAATGAAAGCACCAATGTTGGTGTCAAAACCGGTGAATCTCGGGTAGGGGTCCTAAACTGTGCGTCCAAGGCTAATGGTAACAGGAGGTGGGGGACACAATGTTTACCCATGTTCGGGCCCTCTCTATGGAGGTAATACCCTACTTCCTGCCTGACTGATCTTGATGAATATGAGTATTACAAGAGTTGATCTACCACGAGACCGTAATGGCTAAAACCCTAGAAGTCTAGCCTATGATTATGATTGCCTCTACGGACTAAATCTCCTGTTTATATAGACACCGGAGGGGACTAGGGTTATACAAAGTCTGTTACAGAGAAAGGAATCTACATATCTGAATCACCAAGCTTGCCATCCACGCAAAGGAGAGTCACATCCGGACACGGGAAGAAGTCCTCTATCTTGCCTCTTCATAGCCCAATAGTCCGACTCATGTTAATAGTCCGGCTGTCCGAGGACCCCTTAATCCAGGACTCCCTCAGCGGCATACCAGACCAACGAGCCTTTTATTTTGGCAAATCAAGCAACACAGATATTTTTCTTGGAAGACACATTTGCACGTAGCGATTACTAGAGAATGTTGCAAAGGTTTGAGCAGACACTACAAAAAAAAGACACATCCGTGACATTTTAGGCTGAACGAATTTTTTTTCTGTCATACATATGACACTTCTCTGACGATAATTGTGACAAAACCCGGTATCATCATAGATGTGGTGGGCTCCTACTTCTATGACAAAAAATCATGACAGAAAATGGGATTTTCGTCCTGGGCGGGCCGGAGACGCAGCTGCATGACATTCTTTGGGCCGTCCATGACGGAAAAAACCGTGGTAGAAGCGAGGGGGAGGAAAATTTCGGGGAGTTGCCGGTTACGGTGGGAGGTCGGGGGCGGAGCGATGCGCGTTTCTCTCATACTTACGCGCGTGTGTGCGAGGCGTAGGCTCTAACTAAACCCGAGCGAGGCGTTGGGCTCTAACTGAACCCGAGCGATTGCACTGCAGGCTACGCGTTACTGAACCCGAGCGATCGATCGATGGCTGTTAACTGAACCCGATGGAGCGATTCCTTCGCTACTGCTGCTAACTGAAGCCGATCGATTGGATGAACAGTGGGGGGTTTGGATGAACAATGAGCGGTGGCGTTGCCTCTGGATGAACAGGAACCCGCGGTGTGGAGTGCTGGATGAACATTAGACGGTGGAGGGGTGGCCGTGGAGGGGTGGTTGAACATGACCCCGTGGTGTGGAGGGCTGGATGAACAGTAGCCGGTGGAGTAGCACGCGGTGGAGGCTGGATGAACAGGAGCCCATGGAGGCGGGAGGAGGTCGACGGTAGCCCGTGGACGCTGGAGGAGGTCAATGGTGGAGATGAACAGTATCCCGTGGAGTCCCGTTTTGCGGTACGCCACACCCCTCCCCCCCCATTTCGACCGTAGCGCTCCAACACAAGTCCGTTTCGTCCGTTTTGCGGTACGCCACACCCCTACCGATCAACAGGACCCCCGTTTCGACCGTAGGAGGTCCGTTTCCTCTGTTTTGCGGTACGCCAGGCCCCTCCCGATCAACAGGACCCCGTTTCGACCGTAGGAGGTCCGTTTCCTCCGTTTTGCGGTACGCCATACCCCTCCCGATGAACATGATCTCGTTTCGAACGTGGCCGGTCGAACACAAGGCCGTTTCCTCTGTTGTGCGGTACGCTAGGCCTCGTTTCCATCGCCTGTTCCGTCCAAGCCCTCCCGATGAACACGACCATGCATTCCGTTCCGACCCTGCCGGTTGGCTCCCACACATTCATTGCCTCCCGATGAACATGATGCATTCCGTTGCCTCCCCATGAACATGACGACGACGCTGTTTCTCCGTTCCGACCCAACCATGTACGTATGCGCGAGTAGGCATTCGAGACCTTGCCCGTATGTACGTATGTGGTCGTATTTTCTTTCTTGCACCCTCGCCACTGTATGTACGTGTACGTGCGCGCCTCTACTACGACCAGTATGTACGTACAGGTTTGCGACCAGAATGACAACGCTACGTATGCTTCGACCAGGTGGGTCCCGATTGTCAGGCACTTCCTTGCCTGCGAAGATGTAGCTGGTGGGTCCCAGCAGTCAGGGGGCGAATCGTTTTGTTTTTTTTGCCCGGACGCACTTCCTTGCGTGCGAAGATGTAGCTGGTGGGTCCCAGCAGTCAGGGGGGCAAATCGTTTTTTTTTGCCCGGATGCACTTCCTTGCGTGCGAAGATGTAGCTGGTGGGTCCCAGCAGTCAGGGGGAAACGTTTTTTTCGCGAAATACGGTGGCCTGTTCGGTGGGTCCCCGCTGTCAGGTGGAGGAATAATTATTTTGCGCGTAATAAGGAGGCACTTCCTTGCGGCCGCCGTGGACCCAGCTGTCAGCCTCTCCATGCACAGTACTCTTCCAATGGAAGTCGGTCGTTGACCACATTGACCACGCCGTGCCGAGAGCACCACGGCGGTGGACGACGGCGAGGCCTAGGAAGGGTATGATGCGGAGCCGAGGAAGACGCACCAGTGGATGCCCATGCGAAGAGGAGTACGAGGGTGAGGTTGCCGTCGCCGCAGAATAACATGGGGTGTGGGTGAGTAGAGGGATGGCCTGGCGAGCGGTGGGAGTAGTAGGGGGCGGTGAGGCCTCCACGGCATTACAGCCGGCCATGGGAGGCAGGAGCACGCGGCACGATCGGCGCTGCTTTGGGCGGCTGGAGCACGAAGACTAGAGGTTCAAGAAGCACTACGGCCGTTGGATGGACATCATAAGGTCACTGGAGCTAGAGTCATTCATATTGACTAAGTTGACAAAGCCCTCCGTCCCCGTAAACTTAGTAGGCCCACCAGTCAGCCTCCCACGAAGGTGAGTCCCAGCTAGCAGGGGGAGTATTCATTTTTTTGTGCGTAATAAGGAGGCATTTCCGGTGGGTCCGAGCTGACGGCGGGGGGAACGTTTTTTCGCGAAATATAGAGACCCTTCCGGTGGGTCCCAGCTATCAGGTGGAGGAATCATTATTTTGCGCGTAATAAGGAGGCATTTTCTTGTGTGGGCCCCTACTGTCAGCCTCTTCCGATGGCTGTTGTTTGTTGACCATGTAGACCTCGCCGTGCCGAGAGCACAAACGCGGTCGACGAGGGCGGGGCCCAGGAAGAGAACCACCTGGAGCCGGTGAAGCCACTGCAGCGGATGCCCACGCTGAGTGGAGAACGAGCGCTGATTGGTCGGCTGCAGGGTGAGGCTGACATCGCCGGAAAATAACAGGATGTGTGGGTGGTTACAAGGATGGCCTAGCGGCAGCACAGCCAGCCATGGGAGGAGGGAGCAGGCAGTCTCGCTTGCACTGGTTTGGGCGGCTGGACCAGGAAGATCAGAGATTGAAGAAGCACGGTGGCTGTTGGATGGACATCCAACAGTCACTGCTTTGTGTTGACTAAGTTGACAAAGCCTTGCGTACGCGTCAAAAAAAATTTAGGACAACGTCATCGTCAACCTAGTAGGCCCAGAAGTAAGCCTCCAAATCTATGGAAAACAGCATACAGCCCATTAGCCATTATTTTCAATAATTTACAGCCCATTTGCTAATTCTTCAGGATATTTGAAGCTCATATTCTTTTTATTAGCATTACAGACCATATATTCTGGGCACTGCTAAAAAATTCAACGAAAATTTGCATATTTCGGTGGGGTCCGAACTCTTTTAATCACGAAATTTCGAGTCACGTTAAAAATAGTTTTCAAAAAATTATATCAAAATAAAATTCAAAAAACAATTCTCCGCAAAAAAAAAGAATGAAATTTAGAATCTTAACTAGCAAGATGCCCGTTCGTTGCACGGAACATGAAGATGCATTTGTTTGAGTAGTTTATCTTGTGGGTGAAAAGATGATATTTTAATGTAATTGCCAGTTGGCTTGGGTTTTTATAAGAGTAGATAGTAGAGAAATCCTGAAAAAAAATGATATTTTAATGCAATTGCCGGTTGGCTTTGGTTTAAAAATTTACAGCCCATTTCTTACAACTTATAGCCCGTTTTCTGGGGAAGCCCATTTCTTATCCTTCCGCGTCTTGAAAGATTTGCAGCCCAGCAGGGCTGAGAAAAGCAAGTAGGCCTCGGTTTTTGTATTCTCAAAAAAAAACTGGGCTAGCCAATTTCAGAAAGAAAAACATATCAACTGGGCTTGTCATGTGCTTAATAAAAGCGTAAGCGTGGGCTAGACGGGCCACAGCCCCCGCACAGCGCGCAGTTGAGCTCTGTCTCTAAAACTGAAAAACAACTGGGCGAGCTGCTGGGTCCCTGGTGTTATCCGCTTTTTGTGTAATTTTCTTATTTATTGACTACATTGACAATGGCGTGGAACCTAGTTGTCAAACAATCAGGAGGAAGTATTGTTTTGGCTTGTAATAACGAGGCACCTGCTTGCGAAATGTAATGACCCTGGTGGGTCCCTACTATTAGCCTCTCCACGTACAGTCATCTCCTGATTCCTCTTGGTTGTTGACCATGTTGACAACACCAGGCGGCGGAGAGCACAGCGAGCTAACCAAGGCGGAGAACAACGGCAAGGCCTCGGACGAGAATGAACAGCAGCCATGAAAGATGCGGCAGTGTAGTGGTAGGTCGAGGGGAGTATGAGGGCAACAACATGCAAGTCAAGCATACAAATGGTACAAAAAGCCCAAGGATTAATTGTTCATCAAATTTTTAGACAAAACCCAGATTGAACATGACAGTAACATCTAACCCAACCACTCTTTTTTGCAGTCACAAACAAATGGATCGGTTTGATCCATAAAATCAACATCCTGTGCAAAAAAGTTTATTTTTGGATGTCTACAACTGGTTGTAAATAGAAGCCGAGCACGTTTAGAAGCCCATTTGTCCACCTGAAACTTCTTTTTTTGCTGTTCAACATGTTCATCCGTGAGAAATCTCTTGCTGTAAAAATTAAGCATCATGGACAATAGTAACCTCACATTCAACAGGAAGAATGTGACAAAGCTTCTGTTTGCCTGGTTGGATGCATATCGTCCCATCGTTATTGTCCTCAAACGAATGTCATGAGAACTGAGAAAATCCTTGTGCTTATTACGCCAATGATTGGTTATATGTTTTTGTCCATGTGGTTCTGCCTAAGTAGACATGAAGATTGAAAACACTTAAGGTCTGGAAAAAGAGTATGTCGAAAGAACGACAGCTGAACAGCTAAATCTAGTATAATATATACGGGCTTTCAATGTGCATGAAATCATCACCTCTATGTATAAATTCTCCAGAGATCGAAGCATCGCAGCAAGCCAATAATTATGTCCAGATCAAAACTATACATTATGATATATATGATCTTGAAAGAATCCAGCAGCATTGATAGGCTATCAATGGGCGAACTCTTCATTGAGCATATACCATAATATTAGTACCCAAAGTGTACTCCAAGATGATATAAAACTTATGTGCATAAATGAAAAATGCAGCATATGATTACAAATGTGTAGATGATAACATACGGTACCTGAAAAGGTGAGGAGCCAAACACCAACTCCTTGTGATTATTAAACGGGTCACGAATTACACCCAAGGTCTCTAGTTTGGGCGCAGAGACGACAGTTATTTCTGAAGGTGTATAACAATTATGAAGGAGCAACCTTTCAAGTGAAGGGGCATCTTCGATGATGAGTTGCTGTCCTTCAAAACAAATTCCAATGCTTTTAAGGTGAGGCGACTTTATTTGGAGACAACTAATACCGATTTCTATTCCCAAAACAATCAGCAATCGCTCCAGGGCAGGGCAACTGGAGTGGATGATGCTGTGCAGTGAGGCCTCCGACAGATAAACCACCACAAGCGAAAGTTTTTTTAGCAGTGGGAGTCGAAGCATTTGTACCAGATCGTCTGGTAGATGGCACCGGGCGAAGGTGGCGGTGTGGAGAGAGGAGGAAAACCGCGAGATGGACAACGGTGGTGTGGGCACGAATTCTTGGTATGTTCGTGGTATGAAACTTTCGTGGTAATGGTAGAACTCAAACTGCTGGAGTTTTCCGGATTCAGGGGATGTCAGCCAAGCATCCACCTTGCCGGGTATGGACAGCAAGTAGCTTGTCGGGATGCAGAGGCATTGAACGGGGCCCTGCTGGCGAGAATAGACGATGGCTATGATGAGATCAAATTCAGGAAGGACAGATATCTGACGACAGTCGAGATTGAGGGGTGCGGTGCGCCATAGAGGGCGCCACCGAGTTGAGAGGACTTGTGTGCGGTAGCAATCCTTGGTGGGGTGAAGCGAGATGATCTCCTCAAGGATGACGTCCAGGAGATCACTGATGCGGTCCACCGGAGATTCTACCGGTTCCTCAGATCTGGGTGGGGGGGGGGGGCTCGCCGCTTCTCCCCGCGCTACCGGGTGCGGGATCTACAACCGGCGTCGCCGCTGGCGGGAGCCTCATCTTCTTGGCACTAGGGCCAGCCGACTCCATTTTCCTTGTGGGCGTCGCGCCGAGCTCACGGGTTTGAGCAGAGTAGCCAGAGACGAGCCTAGTGGCAGTACGAGTGGGGAAGAAGGAGGGCTGGGGATTTCTGTAGGAGTGGAAGAAGAGGAGCAGGCGTTTTCTGTACGAGTGAGGAAGAAGGTGAGCGGGGTTTTCTGGACGAGTGAGGAAGATTAGGGAGCAGGGGGAATTGGATGGGGTGATGGAAGCGGGAGAGCGAGCTGTTCGTGTTTATAAGGCACGCTGCACTAACTACTCGCTTTTTCACATGAACCGCTCTCTTCTTTTGCGTTGCTGCATGACTGGCCATGCATGCAGGATGCATTTGCCCGCCGGCCACTACATGCGCCTGGTTTGTTACTAGGCCTATTTAATAGGGTGGTTATGGAGTAAATTAAGGAGATTTATTTTCTCTGTGTGCATCCACCAAATTAGAGGATGTGGTACTGGATGCAGACACTCACATTCAACTAACATTCAGAAGAACAAAAGTTCAGCATGTCTATGCATCTCAATGATTCACCATACTATAACCAATATACAAAACTGTGAGAAGGTGTGGAAATAAAGAAAATCGGTCGATGCTTCTGTGAGCAAAGGGCCTCCCTGCGCACGCATTAATTTCCTAGGCATGCTTGTTTCTTCTCAATGTTGCGAGCACTTTGAGCATGTTGGAAACTCCATAGCTATCTAGTTGCCTCATCTTGCAATTGATGCTGACACATTTGCAGCAAACACATGAGGCAATAGAGATGACTCAACATGGGTCCATATTGTGTAGTTCCCCTGATATCATATTCATTGTCCTGAATCTGAAAAGATAGGAAAACAGTAGCTATACTTAAACGGTGTTGCAAAACAATAGCACATATCAATAGCTCGGCATGACAAAACATGATCATCTGGACGAAGGGGATACTGACCTGCCTGAGGAAGATTACATATAATTTCATAAGTCCTTGGTTGATTTCCACCTTTGGCTGCACTGCTTGTTTGCTCCTCCAGACATGACAGGATTGTTCCGCGCTGCATTCAGCAAGTCAACGTACGAATAAGCTAATTTCATCTTGCGGTGGTCATTGTACCTAGTTACGAATGTAGGAATACCCGGAGCACCATGAGGTTAGCTGACAGCAGGTAGATGCAGCCATATAAATTTTGTGCGGTGCTACCAAAATTGAGGTTTGTATCCCTTCCTGTTATGAGAATTCTTCTTGAAGTTGGTAGAATGTGATGGCTTGTTCTTTGCATCAAACTTGCCTTTCCCCTGAGATTTGTTCTTGTTGTTTTGGGGCTGGTTGGGCTGGAAGTTCTTCTCGTGTACCATGTGGGCACTAGAAGCTCCCTCGGCGATCCGAGCACGTGTGTCTTTTGCTCTCTCCTTCTCCTCAAAATCAAGAGTGCTAATGAGATCCAAAACAGAAAACTCATGTCTCTTGTTTTTCAGAGAAGTAGAAAAATCGTTCCACGAAGGTGGAAGCTTGGCAATGATGGTCCCAGCAACAAATTTGTCCGGCAACACACACTTAAAGTACTCAAGTTCCTTAGAGAGTGACTATATCTCATGAGTCTGCTGAACAACAGAGTGCTCATCAGTCATCTTGTAGTCACAGAATTGCTCCATGACGTACAACTCGTTGCCAGCGCCCGATGGCCCAAACGTGGCCTCGAGCGCAGACCACATGTCTTTGCCGCTGTCAAACAACATATACAAATCCATAATGGAATCGTCAAGAACACTCAGCAGGGCGGCTTTGTAGAGGGTATCCATGTTCTGAAAAGCTTCCAGCTGTGTAGGATTAAGATTGCCCTCAGGCTTACCCTTAGTGGCGTCATAGCAGCACATGATCTGAAACCAATATACTGCTCTTGTGCGCCACCTTTTATATTGCACCCCCTTAAAAGTAGGCGGCTTCAAAAGCGCAGCAAAACAACTCGGAGTAAATTGCCTGTGATCAGGTTTTTGGATTGGATTGTTGAATATATGAGCAATTTAGTATGAGATTTAATCCGAATCAGCAGTAAATAGATCATGACGACAATTGCAAACATCAAAGTAATGATGCGGACTAAACCAGGAGGACAGAATCACATACTGTACAGCGGGAGCAGAACCGATGTGGTTTATGTTGTCACTCATGTCGTTGATAAAGAAGTTACCGAGCTCGGGGAAGAAGGCTGTCGTTGAGGAAGTCGTCAATGGCAGCAGTCACAGGAGTGTGATCCCCAAAAACCTGGTCGCCCCTCTCCCGTACAGGATCACGAAAGGCGGGGTTCAGAGGACTGTTGTCCCTTCTCGCGGTGCACGCCGGAAGGAGGGATGGAGAAGAATTGCGTGGTGGCGCTAAGATCTGGAACGGTGTGAAACCATATGATACAGCGGCGGCTAGGGTAGAGCATGTCAGGTCGGAGTATAATAGTAGGCCTTTGGCCCCCAAACCCCACGTCCAAGTCAATAATAGCTCAAAAAAAGTCAATAATAGCCCCACCAAGGTTTGTCTAAAAAAATGGAGTAATTAAGGCGTCTGTTAGTCCCTTTAGTATAAATACAATATCATTAATAATGGCCCCACCTTTTGTCTCACAAAGTAGAGTATGTTGGAGTACAACCGGCTACACGTTTACAATCTGCTTCTCTTCTCTCTCCTCTTCTCTCTCCTTCAACTAAGCACAAATACTATATTTAAATCCTTATAGCCTTCTTATGTCATCTAATTATAGTAGTACTTGCTCTAAAAGTTACTATCCATTGTGTAGTCTGAAATGCCGGGTGTGTAGCGGGCGGTGCCCTCGGTCGGTGCACTGCTTCAATGGCGGAAGCAGTGAGAGGTCACGTCGCCCTGACTTGCCATCAATGTGGAGCGGCGGGCTCAGCTGGCGCCGGGCGGGAAGCGCGCGCGGGAGGGGGAGGGGTTTTTGTTGGGCCAAGAAGGTGAGAAGCCAACTTGGGATCGGTCCGGACGGGGAAATATCATGTGCTCCCATACTCTGCATATGACACTAGTGTATGTTACTACTCCCTCCTTTCTGGTTTATAGAGATGTTTAGAGTAACATAGTAATATGTTACAGTACAAGTTACTCCCACTATGACCAGCCTTGGCCTCTCCCAGTGCTCCACCATGTATAGCTGCTAAGCCTGCCACGTAGGCATAAAATATGATGTGGCACCAATAAACTAAGCACCTATGCATTGAACACTTGAGTTACTAAGCCATTTAATGCACTTATCACCTCATCTAAAGAGCATTAATAGTATAGCCAGCTGCTGGCTATAAGCCTACAGCCCATCTTATAGTCAACATGTACTACAAAGTGCCTAGGAGCACCTGCTAGAGCTGGCTCTTCATGAAGAGCCCGCTTACCTTCTCTCTCCTCTTCTCTTTCCTCCAACTAAGCAGAAATATACTACTATTTACTCCCTCCCTTCCGGTTTATAGGGCTCAAATCTCATATCTCATCAACCAAGGCATTTTGTGAGTGGAGGAATGTATCTCGTACATTACAAAACTACCCAGTTAAACTCATGCATTAATTTCGATTAATTACAGTGCATGCATGCTTTGCCAGTAGATGAGTAGGAACATTACATGCATTGTTGTGTTCCTTTTTAATTCTTGCATGCAAAGATTTAATGCGCATTGGAAACTAAAAATGAGATGGAGATGAGCTCTCTAAATTGGAAAAACAAAAAAGTTGAGATAAGCCTTATAAACCGGAAAGGAGGGATTATTCCTTATAGGCCGCTGACTCAGTTCTATTGTACTTGCTCTAAGCACATCTAAGCACTTTCTAGCACCCCCTTGATTGTGGACCTTGATGGTGTATGTCACCTTGTGTCTCATAATTTTCCTCGTCATCATCTGAGTCCTAGAAGATCTCACCCACATCATCATTAGCATGCAGCCGCCTTGATATACAACGTGCGCAGAAGGAGTAGAGGTGACTGGGGACGCACCACCACCACGTCGTGGGCACTCCGTATGTGCTCGTGTGCATGCAGCATGCGTGTTTTTCCATTAGTGCTAGCTTTAAGGCCGAGGCTGCGGTCGTCTTCGTCTCCGACTAGTAGTTGAGAAACGACGGCAAAGAGGTGCTGCAAGAGATGCGTATGCGCCATTGCGTGCGAGCTTCGCCGTAGCAGGACGAACCGGACGTCGCCACGGATGGCGCACGCCTCCATGCAGCCGAGTGTGTGGGCATGCATGTGTTATTCACGTGCATTCTGCGGACGAGTGTGTGTGCATGCACGTCTTGTGTACGTGCGTTGTGTGCTCCATGTTGTGCGCGTATGTGCATGAGTTGGATCGGATGGAGTTAGTGTGTTTGCTTGTGTACATATTTTAGAGTGTAGATTCACTCATTTTGTTTCGTATGTAGTCCCTTATTGAAATATCTAAAAAGAATTATATTTGGGAACGGAGGGGGTATAAAACATCTTCAACTTAGCATCCTGATGTACCGTTTCTAGTGGTTAGCGAAAAGTTCATGTTATTTTAGTTGCTTATAGGTGGGCAGGCAGCAAAAAACAGGGGAAAACGCGCAAGGTTCCTTGTAGACGCTCCACCGCGAGGTTCCTTCCTCCTCCTCGGTCGTCGGGAATCTATGCTCTTCAACTCTTTTCTTTTACGTGAGCTTTGTTCATCCTTTTCCCAACACGCGAGACATCTAGCATCAAGGTGCACTTGTCATGCAAGAAAATGGAGATAATCAGATAAGCAGTGCGTAAGTGAGTCGTGAGGGGGGGGGAGCGAGGGGAAACCCTTTTCCGTAAGTGAGTCGTGCACTTCGATGGCACCTACGCAATATTTTTTCTCCTCGATGGCACGTGAATGGCACGTGAATAGTGCACGTACTCAACGACGGAGCACGGGATGGTAGCAATGACATGGTCAGCCCTTTTTTGGAGAGAGTACGTACTACTAGTAAATAACTTTGATGTGTCCCGTCAACTCGCAGAACGACAAGAAGCTTGATTACGCCTTCTCCCTCGCCAACGCGTGCGCGTTGGCTCGCAGCATGATGAGAAACTTTTGCTTACAAGCGATGGACGTGCAGCAGTTCATTTGGTGTCAGATTGCCAGAAGCACTACTGTAGAACCATCGACTTCCGGAAGAGGCGAAGAGCCAAGCGCAAGGTCACCTACTAACCTTAGGCTAGGCGTAGTGGGAGTATCATAAGTAGAGGTACCTCCTTTTTTTATTCTAGAAACAACCACACGCGAATATCAAGGTGCTGGTTACGTAGAACAAATTTCCTGCAGTCCGTGCTCATCACTCCTCTATCTCTCTTCTCAGCCAGCCAGCGGACGCATGGAGCCCATCGTCTGTTTGCTCACATGCGGCCCCACATGTCAGTGAAAACGCAAGAGGACCCACTGAACCTGCACATCTTTCACCTCGACGTGCTGGTGATGAAAAACAAATCCAAGAAATATCTTCGGTGGCCGCTTTTGGAGTTACTCAAGAGTAGTAAGATTCTATTTACAGTTTAACCCAAGATGCACATCTCGTGGCTTCAACTTATCAACTACCACTCTATTTTCTTTCATGACACGACCTGGATGCTGGATGTCCTTTGTGTCGGTAAAAGGAGGAAGAACCCGACCAAATCTTCGGTTGTGCTCTTGGATTAGACTAGTTGTGCTAACTTAAAATTTTTATTGTGTACTCCCTCCGTTCCAAAATACTTGACTTCCATTTGTCCAAAAATGCATGTGCCTATATACTAAAACATGTCTAGATACATATATATTTTGACAAATACTATCTCCATCCAGTTTATTGATCCCCATTATATTTCGTGCCAAATTTTGACCATAGATTAAACTAACAAAATGTTTACGCATGTCACCAAACATTATATTTTTAAAAACCATGTTCAAATACGAATCCAATGAGATAATTTTCCTTGACATGCATTAACATTTTGTTAGTTAAATCTTTAGTCAAAATTTGACACAAACTACAAAGGGGACCTATAAACCAGGACGGAGGTAGTAGAACGGAGGGAGTAGAATGGATGCAAGTTTTTGTATTGGGAAGAAGAGTACATCCATATATTGATAGAGCGTTGGAGTTGGCCTTACAAGTGGGACCACAGTTGAGGAAACTGACTATCAGCAAACCCCCACCTCGCCCGTCGCGCGATGGCTGAGTTAGAGAAACGATGAGGTTGAAGAGATTGCTCTAGCACGGACTCCAAGAAATATGGTGTCAGATGGAAGTCGTGCTGGTGGCGTGTGTCGTACTCCTGGACGCGAATGCTTGTTCTGGCCCATGCCACCCTACTACTCCTACTACTTACTATATATTACTACTAGTATCGAGGATTCGAGGTGTTTGTTACGTAGTACAATATGGCTACAGTAAAAACACCCGCACGACGCGCGAAGCATGTGAAGCTAGTACAAATAGTGTACTACTATTGTTGATGATTGGCCTCATCCGATAAACTATTGCAATGCATGTTTCATCGGAATTAGTTGCCAGGCGCCAACGAGTATATGGGAGCTGCTCATCCTCATGCTCGTGAGCATCACCATCGTCATCTCCCCCTTGGTTATAATTTTTTTCAACTATAGGTGGTGGAATTTTCACAGGACCTTGGAAACACAAGAAGAAGGTTAATTAGTAAAGGGAAACTTTCTAACCCGCATGCATGTGGATGAAACAATTATAATTACGGTGGAAGACAAACGTACCGAAATCATAACGATACCATGCAAAAACAGTGCCACGAGTGGTGGCAGCAAACACAAGGCCCTCGTATTAAATTGCATCATAGTACTCATCCGTGTACAGAAACTGATTTTTGAGCAATGTCCATTGAGTCAAACCAGCAACGACAGCAACAAGCTTGTCGAAGATAGCAACAACTTCATAGTTGTTGTAATTCCAAGAGCGGGTGGGAACTGGAGAAATTGCTATCTTCCATAGAAGACAGTCACCATGATTGTATTTGAACGTGCGTACAATACCGGTGTGCTCAACCTCTGGGTAGTCTGCTGAGATTTTTGGAAGTGGAACCCGGTCACGAGTGTACACATTCACAAGTTCCCACTCACAGTTGGACCCAATGTAAACAACCCAATCTCCATTTGCGCCTTCCCAGGCCTTGCCCTCAAGCGATGACATCTTAACATCATACGTATCATTATCAAGTGGCATCAACTTGCACAGGGCGAGGCCTCCGTCGTGACGGTGCCGGTTATCAGGGTCACGGTGAAGAAGATAGGGGAGATCAAACCGTTCCTTGACTTTTGGGTTCCTTGTAATGATGTTATTAGTTGAGTCAAGAATGGGCTTGAACGAACCTGCCATGCTAGACGGGGTGATGACGTCGCACCGATCAATGAGTTCCTCCATCACGTCATCTTTCAGATCGGGGCAAGAATAACAGGGTCATTTCCGTCCTATTCCCTCCATGGAGAAGACGATCGAACAATGGTAGAAGAAAGCCTGAAGGGCTGAAGGAAAATGGAGGAAGGAGAGCAAGAGAGTGCGATAGCAGTTCCAAATCGAGAGGGAAAGGCGAAGCGTCAGTGGACGGTTGCCAGTTTGCCACGGTTCACAAAGGGGCGCCCTGGCCTACACGTCGGTTCGGAAATACTCCTACTACTCGTCGTCGTCTCACTGATATGTTGGAACAGGACCACATGTCAACGAAACATGGTGTGTAATTTCTCGTGCAAAATGCGATCTGGCCGCGTTGGCCCGAGGTGCCGCATTAGTTTTTATTTTTGAAAGTTTGCCGCATTAGTTATCGGCCTTTATTTTTTTTAACATGCAATCTGAATGGATAGCTCCTGTGGTCATCACACGTGAGCGGATATAGTGATGGTTGATTCACCCGAGCAACTTTACTATGGGAATATGGGAGTACCAGTGGATTCAAGGAAAAAAGAAATGATGGTTGCTTCGTCCGAGCAACTTACTGTGGCGAAAGTGGGGCTCTGTGATTTGACTGCTCACTAGTCATTACTACCGCGACGCAACGACCGGGGTGAATCTTTCCCTGAAGTTGTGTTGTGCACTCAATATTGCTGCATGGCTGGTGGAGCCGGATGAAGGATGTCCAACATGTCGGCGAAACGAAGTTGAATTGTTTCTGGCATTGCTATCAATCCTTTAGGATTTGTTTATATGTACGCATAATTTTGATGAAATTGTACTGTGATGCTATGAAGGTTTCAAGTCTGGTTCTCGCAGGAAAAAAAGGTTTCAACTTAGGATTCATGTGTCTTGCCTCGAGATTATCTCGTTACAACATTCCATCAAATAAAAATGAAACTACCATGGCTAATGCATCTAAATGGTTCACAGATCAGCGCCAATATTCACATCACAACTGAAGACAAAGTTGTGAGAAGGTGTACAAATAAAGAAAAAAAATATAATTGACCGATGCTGTTCGTAGGCATGGCTCCATTTCCTTGGCACAGTGTTCATTGCTTGGCAGCTAGTTTCACGCAGCTCTGTAGCCAAAAAAGAGGTGTATGAAGGACACCACAATCCGATCATTTCGTGCAGCTCCACTAAAATCGGGCGGACCATCCCTGTTTGCAAAGATATCCAGTCAGTGTGATTACAATAATAGTGGAACTAGATGATGAAACATAAAACACATAAATAGAAGCCGATGACCTCTATGATCTCTCTTTAGGACTAACTTCTTGTCGGAGAAGATTAGGCACGGAGTTGGATGAGGAGGATAGCAAAACCAATCTCCCTTTCCGTAGTCCCACAGAAATGTAAGAACGTTGCCCGTGTGACATTTTGGCAGAACTGCACAAAACACTCTTCAGAAAAAGTGATTTGTGTAGTTCACCAAAAGGTCGCAATAGCAACGAGGTGAAAATGGATAGCCCTGTTTGCAAAAGGAGGTCGAAAGGAAACAATTACTGCCCAATAACACGAGTTGAAGACACATACACCGACAAAAAAGAAGCATGTTCCATGTAAAAAGGGAAAGATAGCACATGGTGGTTTATCAAAAATGGTTTGAGGACGAGATTGCAAGATGGAAAGTACGCCGGCCGAGATACGATTTAAGCAAACAACTAAAGAAGATCCACATGAAGCAACATGGGAAGATGGGCATTGGAGCAAGGCCGGAGGAAGTTGTACCTGAGGGTCGTCAGGATGTTACTAGGAGGGCACCAGTGGCCGGGATCTGCCCATACTGCGGCAGCAAGCAAGTGGCGAAGGCCCTACCACGCCGGAGCTTGGTCAGAGAGAACGGCGGGTACCACAGATCGGGATGAGTTGCCTCAACGCCGTTGAACGGAGAGATGATGCACATCCTCCCTTTCCGCCGGCAGACGAGATGCGGCCGGATCACTGACCAACGCTGAGAGAGAGAGGCCCCGGCGGCCTTGTATGAGATTGTGTGACGAGACTCACGAGAGACAAACCCATTTTCCTATTTTCCCCACAGCAATCGTTTTATATTCTAGGCATGGTACCCGACCCTCCTTCGAGTAAACAACCGCTACACGCGTCAAATTATCACGTGGGCTGCCTTTTTCATACAGAAACGAACTCCACCGTGTACCCGCGCGGGTGTGGCCGGGAACGAGACATGAGTACGTGCGTCCTGCGTGCACTTCTTCTTTAGGTGCAGGTACGTACATGGGTGGGTGTGAGAGAGATGGCTTGTGCGAAACAGAGGCAATGTGTTGATGATATCTCAATCAGAAAAATGTAACATATGCAATGTGTGTGAAATGGAGTCATGGACGTGAGATATCGATAGAATTGAAAACAGGGATGAAGTGTGTGGCTGCGCGATCGATAAAGAGTGCCATCGAATTTGTGTTTGCCCACGTCAAAGATTGTCAGGACCCCGACTCGATGACACATCGATCTAGCCTGTAACACCTCATATCACTTTGCGGCCTCACGCACGGTATCCCCACGGGTGTCGCCTTACCTTTGCCCGGGACCGTTTGCGCCTTTTGGCTCACGTATATGATAGTGTCGCTAGCATCCATATGTTAAGGAGCCCGGGCTGACATGACTAGTTGTAAACCCAAAGTGGCACAGACTTACAGGGACAGGCATCCATGACCCAGCTTCGGACGTGTCGGTCATCAGCAAGAGAGTCGGGTCTGTAGCACTGGGCTAGCAGGACTCCGGTAAACCGGGCTGTAGCGGACTAACAGGACTCCGGTACTCAATGCGTGACATTTCCCCGAAGGGACAGACACCGGAACGAAGAAGGACACATGCCGGCCAGCCTAAGTGTTCCAGAGCAGTAGCAAGCTACCATGGCTCAGTGGTAACACTAGGAGACATTTCCCGATAACAGAGGCTACTAAAGATAAACGACTAGATAGTCAGATCCCACACATACCAAGCATTTCAATAACATACACACAGTATGCTCGATATGTGCAAATACAACATGGCATCACAACATGACTCTACGACACAAGTACTTTATTTAAGGCTCAGGGAGCCATACATAATCATACACACAGGTACGGGTCACACGACCCAGCATTCAAGTCATACAGTCATACAAACCAGCAGCGGAAGTAACTTGTCCGAGTACAGACAACTAGTAAAATAAAAGAGGCTTGGAAAGCCTAGCTATACTACGTGGTCCTTCACAAGCTCAGGATCACCACCTGGTCTTAGCCTACTCATTGATGTCAACGTCTACGTAGAACCCATCAGAAGGGGTTGCAGCGTCTTCTGTAAAAAAATGTAAATTATAGCAACATGAGTACAAAGGTACTCAGCAAGACTTACATCAGATCCTACATACATGCATATTATCAAGAAGGGTTGGTGGAGTTGTTGCAGCAAGCCAGCTTTGACTCTTGGCTAGGCTAACCTACGAGACTCCAACTTGAAATGGTTTTGCGTACACGAGTCCACTACTCACCACTTCAATACACTACCGAGGATCCACCTCCGTCTTCCTACGGAAGAGCCATCCTCGGCACTCACACTTATCTTGAGGCTTTTAGTAGTTTCCATTTACTTGTCTATGAACTATATAGGCAACCAAGTAGTCCTTTACCGCGGACGCGGCTATTCGAATAGATCATGATAACCCTGCAGGGGTGTACTTCTTCATACATGTTTCCACCACTTAGCGTCTGCACACGACATGTGCTCGGCAGACTTCAAGCGAAAGCCGACGTGGGTGTAGACCACGACCTACCTAAACACCTAAGTCTCTAGTCCAGGTTTATCGCCTATCCAGGTTCCATCCGCAGGGAGTCCGGCCGAGGTTTCCCATACGGCCCCGAACCATGTGAACAGGGTTCCCGAGATACCTAACGGGTATTCGGTACACCGTGCCACGTACCTACCGCATCACAGCCCACCCCTACGGTCAGCGCTGTCCACGGCCTCCAGTAGGCTACAAACACCAGAAACTACTTGCAACTCCTGGACAGAGAACTAGGGTGGATAAGAAGTCGAGCGGGGTCATATTTCAGGGCCCAATGCATGGTAGTAGCTGTATCTTAAATCACACATACAGATCTCAGTGCTTAAGGTCGGTTTCAATGAAACAACCCACCATGTACTCCTACATGGCCTCTCATCGATACCTTTACCAAATCGTGTTTACCACACCATTCTCATTACCGACATAACCATTTCACTCTAGCCCATCACCCAGATGAACCAGACCTGACACGACTCTAAACATAGCAGGCATAGCAAGGTAGAAACAACATATACATATGGCTCAACCAACTCCTACACATGCTAGTGGGTTTCATCTAGTTACTGTGGCAATAACAGGTCATGCAGAGGAAGTGGGTTCAACTACCGTATCACACAGCAGTTTGAAACGCGTTGTCTTAATGCAGTAAAAGAGAGCAGGAGCGAGAACATGGGATTGTATCGATATGATCAAATGGTTGGTTGCTTGCCTGATGATTCGATGCACTGATACGGTTCTTCGTTAGGGTAATCACGGTACTCCTCAGGGGCAGAACCTGCCGCAAAGAACACCGATACACAACCATCACCAAACAATGTGCAACAATATGATGCATGCATGAAACATGGCAATATGAGTGAGTTGGGCTAATGCAACTAGGACCAGAAGGGTTTGAACCAATTTGAATCAAAGATTCAAATTTTAAACTCAAACATGGCCCTTTAAAGTGTTTTTCCTTGTTCTGCATTAAACATCAGGTTAACTTGTTTAATCATGCATGAAAATAATACAGATGGATAGATTGGATTTTTCTGATCATTTTTCATATATAATTTGTCTAATTTGGAGTTACAGAATAAAAGTTATAAATTTTTAAAGTTTAAACTATATTCTGGAATTTCCTATATTAGATTAAATCCAGAAAATCAATTATTGCGTCAGCCTGACGTCGGTGTGACATCAGCAGGTCAACGGGACACGTCCGGGTCAAACCTGACAGTGGGTCCCGCGTGTCAGTGTGATTAATTAAACTAAAATTAATTTAAACTAATCCTAATTAGTTAACAGGGCTGGGCCCCACCTATCATTGACTCAGTGGAGTCAACCAGGGCCCACCCGTGGTCAAACCCGGGTCGGCTGCACCGGCGTTTAGCCGCCGGCGAGCCCGACGCGGCGGCGGAAGTGGTTTTGGCCGTTTCGGCCACAAAATGGGTCGCGGAGACCACCGGAGAGGAGCTGAGGTCGAGCCGCAGCTCTTGGTGGAGTCCGTTGGGGTCGGGGTGGCCGGAGTTGGCGCCGGCGACGACTTTGGCGGCCACCGGAGTTCGGCCAAAGTCGAACTTGTCGCTAGGGGGATCGGTGAGGTGCGGGGAGTAGCTAGTTAGGTGCTACGTGACGCGGTGAGCATGATGGACACCGTGGAGTGGCCGGAGGATGACCGGGAGCACGTCGGCGACGAGCTCCACGGCGGTGGGTGCGGATGAGCTCCGGGAGGTCGCTACACGGCTCGGGAGCAAGAACGGAAGGGAGGGGAAGATGGCTAAGCTCACAGTGAGTGCGACGAAGCCCTTGGTGCGGCCGGGGATGGACCGGAGCGACGACGGCGTTGAAGGGGATCTCCGGCGACGGCGGACTCGGGCGAGGTCGGTGCGGTGGACTCGGGCGTTGCGAGCGCTCGGGGCTCGGCTTGCTCGATGAAGTGGACAGCGGCGGAGCTCCTGCACACGACGAGAGGACGCACGGGCGGCGGGGAGCACGGCTACGACGTAGGCACGGCGGTGGTGGCGTCGGTCATGGCGGGGGAGCGTGAGGGGGAGGAGCTGGAGAGGAGAGGGGGTGTCTGGGGGGTTCGGGGGAGAGAGGGAGGGCGATCCACGACGTCACCGGGCGTGGGGAGCGGTTAGGCGGCGAGCAGGTGCGTGGCGCGCGCTGCGGTCGCCGTCGGGCACCTGCCTGCCTGCCTGGCCGGCAAGCAGCTCGCTGGAGCGGCGCTGGGCTGGGCCGGCAGGTGGGCCGGGTGCTGGCGCCAGGTAAGCTTTTCTATTTTTCTCTGTTTTCTGTTTTTTAATACTTCTGCAACTTTGTTGAATTAATAAAAATACTTAGGCAACTCCTAAAATCACCAAACTACTCCTGGTCCATAGTTGGATTATTTCCAACATGAAACATTTTAGTTTGGGGATATTTGAGCATTTAAATATTTTATATAATTTTAAATGCCCAAATTCAAATATTTATGATTTAATTCACAAACCCTAAGATGGCCTAGGAAAATGTGCATCACTTTTGGCAGAGGTTCTGATCCAAGACAACAATGATGGGCATTTTAGAAGGGCATTTCAGGTTCATTGAAAAAGTTTTTAGTAAACCCTAATTGGTTTCAGAGGGGACTGGGGGTTTTGTCATCCCCATTTCAGGTTTCTGATGCAAAAATAAACATGATGCAACACTCTAATGCATGACTAGCTAGGGTGTGACAACTCACCCCCACTCAAAAGAATCTCGTCCCGAGATTTAGGTTCCTCCGGAAAGAAGGCGGGGAACTCGAGTCGGAGACGATCCTCCCTTTCCCAAGTTGCTTCATCCTCAGAATGGTGCGACCATTGAACTTTGAGAAACTTGATATTATGACGTCGAGTGGTACGCTCGGCCTGATCGAGGATACGAGTGGGGTACTCTCGATACGTAAGATTATCTTGGAGATCAAGCGTTTCGTGGTCCACTCCACGGATAGGATCCGAGAAGCAACGCTTGAGTTGAGAAATGTGGAAGACATCGTGGACTCTGGAGAGATGCGGAGGTAGTTCCAACTGGTAGGCAACTTCTCCTCGTTTAGCGAGAATGCGAAAAGGTCCAATGTAACGAGGAGCCAATTTGCCTTTGATACCGAAACAATGGGTTCCCTTTAGAGGGGTAACCCGAAGGTAAGCCTTCTCGTCAATCTCGAAAGTCATAGCCTTATGTTTTCGGTCATATTGACTCTTCTGACGGGATTGGGCTGTTTTCAACTTTTCACGAACGATGCGAACTTGCTCTTCTACTTCCTGAATCATATCCGGACCAAAGAATTGTCTTTCCCCGGTCTCTGACCAGTTAAGGGGTGTTCGACACCGTCGTCCATAGAGAACTTCAAAAGGGGCTTTACCCAAGCTAGATTGATAGCTGTTGTTGTAAGCAAATTCGGCAAATGGAAGGCATTTCTCCCACTCCATTCCGAAAGAGATAACAGAGGCTCGAAGCATGTCTTCTAGAATCTGGTTGACGCGTTCTACTTGACCACTCGATTGAGGGTGAAAAGCGGTGCTAAAGGAAAGGCGGGTTCCCATAGCGTTTTGGAAACTTTCCCAAAATCGAGAGGTGAAAAGACTTCCTCGATCCGAGTTAATTTCCAAAGGAACACCATGGAGAGACACTATTCGGGAGATGTATAAGTCTGCCAGCTGACTAGCGGTTATACTCTCACGAACAGGTAAGAAATGGGCCACTTTGGAAAGACGATCGACAACGACGAAGATAGCATTATTCCCTCTTTTGGTCCTGGGAAAACCGGTAATGAAGTCCATACCAATTTTATCCCATTTCCATTCAGGAATAGCTAGGGGTTGAAGGGTGCCAGCAGGCCGTTGATGCTCTGCTTTTATACGACGACAGACGTCGCAATTAGCAATATACTGAGCGATTTCTCTCTTCATCCTAGTCCACCAGAACCTCTGGCGTAGGTCCTGATACATCTTGGTACTACCGGGATGAATGGTGAGAGGAGATTCATGAGCCTCCTTAAGGATCAACTGCCGTAGATGCTGGTTCTTGGGAACCACTAAACGGTTCTCAAAGTACACAACACCATGATCATTTGTGGAGAAACAACTAGCACCTCCGCTAGCAATGTTCTCCTTGATCTTAGCTATTCCCTTATCTCGCTTCTGGGCAGCGATGATTTGATCCGTAAGAGTAGGTTTCGCCACCAAGGTGGAAAGAAATCCTTGAGGAACAATGTGAAGGTTAAGCTTCCGAAATTCCTCATGGAGAAGCGGTTGACTTTGTTGTAACATCAGGTTGTTACAATAAGATTTACGACTTAGCGCATCAGCCATGACGTTGGATTTCCCTGGGGTGTAAGTTATTCCTAAGTCGAAATCTGTGATCAACTCAACCCAACGTCTTTGCCTGAGATTCAAATCCGGTTGGGTGAAGATGTACTTCAGACTTTGGCGATCAGTGAATATTTCGCAACGATTACCAAGAAGGTAATGTCGCCAGGTTTTAAGTGCATAGACTACGGCTGCAAGCTCTAGATCATGAGTAGGATAATTCTCCTCATGTGGGTGCAATTGCAGTGAGGCATAAGCAATTACGTGTCGATCTTGCATGAGAATACAGCCTAGTCCTTGTCGCGAGGCGTCGCAGTAGATAACAAAGTCCTTAGAGAAGTCTGGCGGTACCAGTACGGGAGCAGAAGTCAGGCGTCTTTTCAGTTCCTGAAAGCTGTGCTCACATTGTGGAGTCCATTCGAACTTTTTATCTTTCTTGAGGAGTTCGGTTAGAGGTTTAGCAACTTTGGAGAAGTTCTCGACAAAGCGACGACAATAGCTTGCTAGGCCAAGGAAACTCCGAACTTGCTTGACCGATTCAGGTGGAGTCCAATTAAGGACGGCTTGAACTCGCTCAGGGTTAACAGCAATACCTTTACCAGATATTACATGACCCAGATAGGTCACTTCTGACAACCAAAATTCACATTTAGAGAATTTGGCATAAAGACGATGCTCTCGAAGTTTCTTCAACACTAGCCTTAGATGTTCGGCATGTTCTTCCTCGTTCTTGGAGTAGATGAGTATATCATCAAGGTAAACCACGACGATTTATCCAAATACTCCATGAAGATTGAGTTCATTAACCGAGAAAAGGTGGCTGGAGCGTTGGTTAAACTGAAGGACATGACGGTGTACTCGTATTGGCCATAACGAGTAACAAAGGCCGTTTTAGGAATGTCCCCGTTCCTGATTTTGATTTGATGGTAGCCCAACCTCAAATCCATTTTGGAGAAGACTGAGGATCCAGCGAGCTGATCATACAGGTCGTTGATCCTGGGGAGCGGATATTTGTTCTTGATTGTGACCAAATTGACAGGTCGATAATCTACAACCATCCGGTCTGTACCATCCTTCTTGACGAAGAGGACGGGGCAAGCCCACGGAGATGAACTAGGTCGGATGAAACCCTTTTTCAAGGACTCATCGAGTTGTTTCTTAAGCTCGGCTAGTTCTAGTGGTGCCATCTTATAAGGTCTTCTAGCAATCGGGACGGTTCCTGGAATGAGGTCTATTACGAACTCAACATCCCTGTAGGGTGGAACACCTGGCAATTCCCCTGGGAAGACATCCGGAAAGTCACGGACTACCGGGACGTCCTCAAGGTCTGGCAAAGGGCTGGCGTTAAGAGAATATAACTGTCGCTTGGCTATTCGGGTCAAGACATTGACTATCTTCCCCGAAGGATGGGTAAGTTGAACAGTCCTAGAGAAGCAATCAATTTGGGCATGATGAACTGACATCCAGTCCATACCCAGAATGATATTAATATCTGAAGATTTGAGGGCTATCAAAGATGCGAGGAAAACAAGTCTGTCGACTTGGATTTCATTTCCATGGCTTACTCTAGAAGTTTGCCATTTGGATCCCGGAGTTTGAATTACCATAGAGGTTGGCATGTCACAGAATGCGATGTTATGCAAACGAGCATAATTTTCGGATATAAAAGAATGAGAGGCTCCTGTATCGAAAAGAACAGATGCCGGGTGGCAATTAACAAGAAGCGTACCAAGAACGACGTTGGGATCCTCTTGAGCTTCCTCGGCAGAGATACAGTTGACATGGCACGTGCAACGGTGGCCGGCTTGGCGTGGAACACTTTCCCTGTCGGCTTGCCACGGCCAACAGCTTTAGCAGATTGGTTGGGGTTGGTCTGGGGACACTCACGCAAATAGTGGCCAGATTCCCCACACTTGAAACAAGTTACGGAACTGGTACGTGGAGGAGCATTGTTGGTTGGACCACCATAGGGCTTGGCTGGTGCAGACTGTTGAACGGGGCGAGGCGCCTGGAAGGATGGCCTCGGTGTGAACCTGGGTGGCAGGGCAGTGTTGGGCACCCACACGCGGCGCTTCTGAGGACCAGCACCGGATGAGGAACCCACGTCACGGCCATGCTTGCGTGTTGTGTCATAATCAGTCTGACCAGTCTCAGCACTGATGGCCTTGTTAACAAGTTTCTGAAAGGATGTGCACTCATGCAGACGGAGGTCGCGGCGAAGCTCAGGACTAAGTCCCTTACGGAACCTTGCTTGCTTCTTGGCATCAGTAGAAACTTCCTCAGTAGCATATCGTGCGAGGTTACCAAACTCCCTGCTGTAAGCATCCACAGAGAGTCGGCCTTGGGTGAAACTGCAAAATTCCTCACGTTTACGGTCCATGAGACCCTCCGGGATGTGATGTTCACGAAAAGCCTCGCTGAATTCAGCCCAAGTAGTGACATGGCCCGCTGGGCGCATAGCTCCATAATTCTCCCACCAGAGACTGGCGGGGCCTTCAAGATGATATGCAGCAAAGGTGACCTTGTCAGCCTCGGCTACTAACGCGGAACGCAGTTTGTGAGAGATACTGCGAAGCCAGTCATCAGCGTCGAGAGGCTCGACGGAGTGGTGGAACGTGGGTGGATGTAACTTGATGAAGTCACTGAGTGACACCACGTTAGTCCTCTGATGGTGTGCTGTGTTCTGTTCAATACGCTCCAACAAACGGTTGGTCTCCTGCTTATTTCTCTCAGCTTCCATCATAACCTCGGCTAGGGAAGGAGGATGAGGCAGATTTGCATTCCTGACTTCACTGCCTTCGGCCTGCTCTTGAGGAGCAGGGTTAGTGCGCGTGTTGACCATCCTAGGTAAACAAGACAATGATTTAGTCAGAATGATAAAATCCCGATACAGGATACAAAATGTAAGGAATAACTCGGAATGCAAGATGATCATTCGTATGACATGGTAGATACAGAAACTGCTTCTTTATTCCATCGTCATACACACCATACAAGGTTTAGTACAAGACCAAACAAGGTACTATTACGGTGAAAGGAAGATTACATCTCATCGGAGGCATCCCAAGCTCCTATACATTATTTTTTTTCTACACCTCCGGAAAGAGTACAAACTAGGTCATATCCCACGAGTCACGCGGGACGATAGACGACACAGCTAGTGCGAACTAGTGATACTACCACTAACTCAGACCAATCCGTAGTAGTCCTCGTAAAAGTCACCTCCATAGCCTGGAAGCTCAACATGATCATCCGGAAACAGACGATCTCGCGGAGCTTGTGGACCATAGGGGCTAGGATGAGGCCTTGGACCAACAGACGGTGGCCTGCGGGGACCGCGAGGTGGGGTGATGCCTCCTACATCACGCCAAACCATCACGTCTGGCAGAGCAGACCTCACAGGATAGAGATCGCGCATATCTGAGAATCCAGCTTGCACCGCCGGTGCGAACCGAGTCAAAGTGGCCCAGTGGTCAGCACGGGTATTGAAGAGCTCTAACCTCAAGGCCCGATTTTCACGGTCCTTATCCTCGAGCATCTCAGCAGTGGTGCGAGTCCGTGAATCCTCCTGAGTGGGGTCAGCATAAATAGCCTGGAGATACCCTTGTGCTCCCGGAAGTGATCCTGGCATATACCAGAAATCAGAGTCCCGAAATAGGCCAGACCTGACTCGCATGATGGTCATCATAGAGTAGGCGGCGTCCTGCACAGCCATCTCAATAGTAACCCCGAGTCCATAGGAGCAGTGAAGGGGCTCGGTGGATCCAGGATAAGATGGAAATATCCTGACAGTGCAGAGATACTGGCTTTGATTAAAGTCCCGAAATTGCTCTTCGACCGTGTACTCAGGATACCAACGGTATCCAGCCTCAGTCATTACCCTGACCAACATGGCGGTATGGCCGGGTACATCTAGGCATCGAGTCAGGCGAACCACTTGATTGAGGTCGCGAGTGGCCATCTGAAAGCACAACCATAATGCAAAGGCATTAGAATTTCTAGCAAAATTTCGGCAGCATAACAGCTGTAAATGCTCAAGAAGGATTTTGAGACATTTGACAAAGGATTTCATACACACTCAACATCATCATATCAAGTTCTGAGTCCATCCTAGCAACATAATGTGGTAGTAGAACTGAACTAGGCTTGTATTCATCAGACCTATAAGGTACTACTGATTAGTAACACGTGGACCTGATAGAGAGAAAAGATCCTAATTCCTTAACCCCCGGTGGAAGAATAGTCTGACTCAGATCAGAATGTCATAAGATAAAGGAGTAAAAAGAGCCTTACGTTCCAACCCACAAACAATTCCCCCACGTATAACTAAAGAATTTCTAGACTCAACATCGACCAGTTTGGCTTGGAGAACCTACAGGCAGTCCGGCTCTGATGCCAACGCTGTCAGGACCCCGACTCGATGACACATCGATCTAGCCTGTAACACCTCATATCACTTTGCGGCCTCACGCACGGTATCCCCACGGGTGTCGCCTTACCTTTGCCCAGGACCGTTTGCGCCTTTTGGCTCACGTATATGATAGTGTCGCTAGCATCCATATGTTAAGGAGCCCGGGCTGACATGACTAGTTGTAAACCCAAAGTGGCACAGACTTACAGGGACAGGCATCCATGACCCAGCTTCGAACGTGTCGGTCATCAGCAAGAGAGTCCGGGCTGTAGCACTGGGCTAGTAGGACTCCGGTAAACCGGGCTATAGCGGGCTAACAGGACTCCGGTACTCAATGCGTGACATTTCCCCGAAGGGACAGACACCGGAACAAAGAAGGACACATGCCGGCCAGCCTAAGTGTTCCAGAGCAGTAGCAAGCTACCATGGCTCAGTGGTAACACTAGGAGACATTTCCCAGTAAGAGAGGCTACTAAAGATAAACGACTAGATAGTCAGATCCCACACATACCAAGCATTTCAATAACATACACACAGTATGCTCGATATGTGCAAATACAACATGGCATCACAACATGACTCTATGACACAAGTACTTTATTTAAGGCTCAGGGAGCCATACATAATCATACACACAGGTACGGGTCACACGACCCAGCATTCAAGTCATACAGTCATACAAACCAGCAGCGGAAGTAACTTGTGTGAGTACTGACAACTAGTAAAATAAAAGAGGCTTGGAAAGCCTAGCTATACTACGTGGTCCTTCACAAGCTCAGGATCACCACCTGGTCTTAGCCTACTCATTGATGTCAACGTCTACGTAGAACCCATCAGAAGGGGTTGCAGCGTCTTCTATAAAAAAATGTAAATTATAACAACATGAGTACAAAGGTACTCAGCAAGACTTACATCAGATCCTACATACATGCATATTATCAAGAAGGGTTGGTGGAGTTGTTGCAGCAAGCCAGCTTTGACTCTTGGCTAGGCTAACCTACGAGACTCCAACTTGAAATGGTTTTGCGTACACGAGTCCACTACTCACCACTTCAATACACTACCGAGGATCCACCTCCGTCTTCCTACGGAAGAGCCATCCTCGGCACTCACACTTATCTTGAGGCTTTTAGTAGTTTCCATTTACTTGTCTATGAACTGTATAGGCAACCAAGTAGTCCTTTACCGCGGACGCGGCTATTCGAATAGATCATGATAACCCTGCAGGGGTGTACTTCTTCATACATGTTTCCACCACTTAGCGTCTGCACACGACATGTGCTCGGCAGACTTCAAGCGAAAGTCGACGTGGGTGTAGACCACGACCTACCTAAACACCTAAGTCTCTAGTCCAGGTTTATCGCCTATCCAGGTTCCATCCGCAGGGAGTCCGGCCGAGGTTTCCCATACGGCCCCGAACCATGTGAACAGGGTTCCCGGGATACCTAACGGGTATTCGGTACACCGTGCCACGTACCTACCGCATCACAGCCCACCCCTACGGCCAGCGCTGTCCACGGCCTCCAGTTGGCTACAAACACCAGAAACTACTTGCAACTCCTGGACAGAGAACTAGGGTGGATAAGAAGTCGAGCGGGGTCATATTTCAGGGCCCAATGCATGGTAGTAGCTGTATCTTAAATCACACATACAGATCTCAGTGCTTAAGGTCGGTTTCAATGAAACAACCCACCATGTACTCCTACATGGCCTCTCATCGATACCTTTACCAAATCGTGTTTACCATACCATTCTCATTACCGACATAACCATTTCACTCTAGCCCATCACCCAGATGAACCAGACCTGACACGACTCTAAACATAGCAGGCATAGCAAGGTAGGAACAACACATACATATGGCTCAACCAACTCCTACACATGCTAGTGGGTTTCATCTAGTTACTGTGGCAATGACAGGTCATGCAGAGGAAGTGGGTTCAACTACCGTAGCACACAGCAGTTTGAAACGCGTTGTCTTAATGCAGTAAAAGAGAGCAGGAGCGAGAACATGGGATTGTATCGATATGATCAAATGGTTGGTTGCTTGCCTGATGATTCGATGCACTGATACGGTTCTTCGTTAGGGTAATCATGGTACTCCTCAGAGGCAGAACCTGCCGCAAAGAACACCGATACACAACCATCACCAACCAATGTGCAACAATATGATGCATGCATGAAACATGGCAATATGAGTGAGTTGGGATAATGCAACTAGGACCAGAAGGGTTTGAACCAATTTGAATCAAAGATTCAAATTTTAAACTCAAACTTGGCCCTTTAAAGTGTTTTTCCTTGTTCTGCATTAAACATCAGGTTAACTTGTTTAATCATGCATGGAAATAATACAGATGGATAGATTGGATTTTTCTGATCATTTTTCATATATAATTTGTCTGATTTGGAGTTACAGAATAGAAGTTATAAATTTTTAAAGTTTAAACTATATTCTGTAATTTCCTATATTAGATTAAATCCAGAAAATCAATTATTGCGTCAGCCTGACATCAGTGTGACATCAGCAGGTCAACGGGACACGTCCGGGTCAAACCTGACAGTGGGTCACGCGTGTCAGTGTGATTAATTAAACTAAAATTAATTTAAACTAATCCTAATTAGTTAACAGGGCTGGGCCCCACCTATCATTGACTCAGGGGAGTCAACCAGGGCCCACCCGTGGTCAAACCCGGGTCGGCTGCACCAGCGTTTAGCCGCCGGCGAGCCCGACGTGGCGGCGGAAGTGGTTTTGGCCGTTTCGGCCACCAAATGGGTCGCGGAGACCACCGGAGAGGAGCTGAGGTCGAGCCGCAGCTCTTGGTGGAGTCCGTTGGGGTCGGGGTGGCCGGAGTTGGCGCCGGCGACGACTTTGGCGGCCACCGGAGTTCGGCCAAAGTCGAACTTGTCGCTAGGGGGATCGGTGAGGTGCGGGGAGTAGCTAGTTAGGTGCTACGTGACGCGGTGAGCATGATGGACACCGTGAAGTGGCCGGAGGATGACCGGGAGCACGTCGGCGACGAGCTCCACGGCGGTGGGTGCGGTTGAGCTCCGGGAGGTCGCTACACGGCTCGGGAGCAAGAACGGAAGGGAGGGGAAGATGGCTAAGCTCACAATGAGTGCGACGAAGCCCTTGGTGTGGCCGGGGATGGACCGGAGCGACGACGGCGTTGAAGGGGATCTCCGGCGACAGCGGACTCGGGCGAGGTCGGTGCGGTGGACTCGGGCATTGCGAGCGCTCGGGGCTCGGCTTGCTCGATGAAGTGGACATCGGCGGAGCTCCTGGACACGACGAGAGGACGCACGGGCGGCGGGGAGCACAGCTACGATGTAGGCACGGCGGTGGTGGCATTGGTCATGGCGGGGGAGCGCGAGGGGGAGGAGCTGGAGAGGAGAGGGGGTGTGTGGGGGGTTCGGGGGAGAGAGGGAGGGCGATCCACGACGTCACCGGGCGAGGGGAGCGGTGCGGTCGCCATCGGGCACCTGCCTGCCTGCCTGGCCGACAAGCAGCTCGCTGGAGCGGTGCTGGGCTGGGCCGGCAGGTGGGCCGGGTGCTGGCGCCAGGTAAGCTTTTCTATTTTTCTCTGTTTTCTGTTTTTTAATACTTCTGCAATTTGTTGACTTAATAAAAATACTTAGGCAACTCCTAAAATCACCAAACTACTCCTGGTCCATAGTTGGATTATTTCCAACATGAAACATTTTAGTTTGGGGATATTTGAGCATTTAAATATTTTATATAATTTTAAATGCCCAAATTCAAATATTTATGATTTAATTCACAAACCCTAAGATGGCCTAGGAAAATGTGCATCACTTTTGGCAGAGGTTCCGATCCAAGACAAAAATGATGGGCATTTTAGAAGGGCATTTGAGGTTCATTGAAAAAGTTTTTAGTAAACCCTAATTGGTTTCAGAGGGGACTGGGGGTTCTGTCATCCCCATTTCAGGTTTCTGATGCAAAAATAAACATGATGCAACACTCTAATGCATGACTAGCTAGGGTGTGACAAAGATACAGGGCGGTTGGCCTACTAGAATTTGAGAGGGCAGAGGTGCAGTTCTTCTCCATGGCATGGATACCTACCTACAACGTTCGACTATCGGTGTGTGTGGGGGGGGGTAGAGACCGGTCGACTAGTATATGTCTGGGGAAGGAGAGAGACCTAGCTATGTATTGAGGGAGATCGATCGACATCCATGGATATGTGTAGCAGAGGAATAAGGTTGGGAAAAAGACAAAGGTAGAGCGTCGGAGGATTGGTGGTGGAGTGGCATCTCACAAATGGTGGGAGAGGCCTGCTAGACAAACGGAGGGTATGAGTGCAATATTAAAAAGAGAGGGCGGGGGATGTCTGTCTGTCTATGCATGTGCGTGTGAGAGACGGGTCGGAAGGTATTCAAGGATGATGAGGGGAGAAGATATGGTTGTGGTAAGCATGCGTAACTACATAGGAAGATCAACCGTCGTGTGTCCGAGAAAAGGAGAGACATAACTAGCGAGGTAAGTGTATCGGTGCTTGGTGAAAATGAATTATAGTCGACCTGGCTATATGTAGGGAGATTAGTTCATATACACGCCTGCATGTGTTAGAAGCAAATAAGGTCCGGAGAGGCAGACACGGGGAGAGAGTGTGGCTAGGAGGTGGTGCGAGAGGCCTACCATGTCAAGGGGGGAGGAGTGTGCGAGCATGTGACTAATGAAAAGAGGGGCGGGAGTGTGCACCTGCGTGGAATCGTATTGGACATATGGGGGCATGGACGGTGAGAAGAGAAGAGGGGAAGTATATATGTGTTTGTTGTGGGCACACTTGGCTAGAGAGGTATATCGACCGGTGTGTGCACACTAGAAGGAGCCGGGGGCCTACACACACCGCTGGTGGACGACCTAAAGAGAAATAATGAACGTGCACGATGGAGGGGACGCTAAGGGTGTGTGAGGGGGGTGGGCGTGTGCATGCACGACAGAAAGTTAGCGCTAGCTAGCTACAAATAGAAGAGGATCGTGAAGGTGTAAAAGACGAACAAAGATCATAATTCATTATAAAAAGGTGGATACGGATACTTGAAGAAGATATCATACTGTACAACATTGATTATAATTTGGGCTAATGTGTGGCTTTTGCAACTCAGGTCTAAATACTTGTCATAATGTAGGGGGCGGGGCACCATACTTTGTGTGATAAACACGGTGTACGTATGGAACAAGGTTTAGATTATGAATATATAGTTAGTACATCAAATGTACTATTATTTGGAATCAACATCAAGTGTATTCAAATAATAGAATTCGAGTTCATGTAGTACACATAGTTCATATCTATCTCTATAGTAATCATGTGGTGTGTTATTAAGGTAATACACGAATGATGGTTGAAGTTGGCAACAATCATGATTGTAGATTCTTATTGAAATAGAAAAACGAATTCAAATTTAGTTCGAATTGCAGCGGTAGTATAGACATTTGGAATGCACTAAAATGTTGGTATGAGTAGGTTACATGCATTATACAGCAAAGCAAAAAAAATTAATCGGACATAACATGGATTCATACTCCCTCCTTCCATCTATATAGGGCGTAATGAGATTTTTAAGACCACCTTTGACTATTGACAAGATTAATAGTACATGACATGCACAATGTGAATTTTATATGATTGAAAGAACCTTTCACAGACGAAGTTAACGGTGTGCTTTGTGCAAGTTGCATGTCATATATCATTGCTCTAATATTTGGTCAAAGTTAGCATCAAAAAACGCATTAGGCCCTATATAGATGGAAGGAGGGAGTAGCTTTGAATAGCATTTGTATAGTAAAACGGGGCAAGACTCTCTCTTTGTGTGGTGTGAATAGTTTTATTTTATTCGTTTTCTTTTTGGTTGAGGGAAGTGTGAATTGATTTGGTACGTACAAGTACAATATTACTACACGTTAGGCTTGTCCCTAAAATTCAACCCGCGTCTTGTTATATCCCGAAAATTCAGATATCGTGCTCCCAAAACTGGCGCCTTCACAACCCGCGCCTTGCTATCCCGAAATTACAACGCGCGCGAAAACTCCCTCCAGCTGCCAAATCCCGACACGCGAAATCCCCCTTCTAACCCTGAGCCTAAAGGGCCGCTAGTTCAAATCGGTGGGGGGTACTTTTGTAACACACCCTACATTTTGGACAAGCGCGTCCCTAAGTCACACTTCACCCCCTCCCATCGCCCCCTTTTCGCCATTCAAAATCCCAGGCCGCCATAACGTCTCCGCTCCAGCCGCGAAACCCCACCCTCCTCCGTCTGCCACGTCACTGCTGCCTAGCCGGAGCCTCTTCCCCGACGATGTCGTCCACCGCAACAGCTCGACGTCCCTCGTACACCTCCCCGGATGAGGATCCATCGTCCATCTTGCCGTCCCGCCGGTTTAGCCGCCCCATCCTCCACCTCCAAGGAGCTGCTCCGACGATCGCCTCATCTATCGCGGCTGCTCCATCCCCACAGCGCCGCCTTAACCTTCTCCACCAGAACCGCAACATCCTCACCGACTCCTCGGACGAAGCCGAGGCCTACTCAGCATCACCAAAGAGGTTGTACACTCATCGCATCGCACCTTCTCCTTAACTCGACCTCCCGGCACTGGCGGTGCTCCATCCCGCACCGCCATGGAGTGGCTACCTTGAAGTCGGCTCCGCGGGCGACATCTCCACAGAGGCTCTCCCCCAGTGTGAGGCCCCTTCGACGGCAGCGGCCATACCAGCCGGATCTGCTGCTGCTGCTCCGGCTCTCGCTCGCTCGCTCGCGCTGCTACTGCTGCTCCGGCTCTCGCTCGATCGCTCACTCGCCCAGCTGCTGCTCCTGCGCTCCCCCTCGCTCGTGCTGCTGCTCTGCTCCGATTAAGCCACACTTCAGTCGACTGAATCGACTTTTGGGTTAGTCGATTTTCAGGGGTTGGGGGGGCTCGCCTGAGTTAAGGAAGAACCACCCGCAGCGGGGACGGGGGCTTGCCGGCGAGGTACCCCACTATCTATCTTAGGGTTCAGGGTGGGGGCGGGGGGCCTAGAGGGCTGGCCGAGGCGGCGGTGGTGAGTTGTTTCGGGGCGGCGAGGCGGCGCTGGGGTGGTTCGTCCGGTGGTGGCAGGCGACTCAGGGGTGTGCAGGTTGAAGATGAACTGCAGGCCCTCCCTAAACTACATGTCAAGTGTCTCTCTGCTACCATTGCGTTCAGTTTCGACAGTAGCATTCAGATTCCACAGTTAATTTCAGTTTCGACAGTTAAGTTCAGAGTCAACAGTTTTTACCTCATCTGTTGTAGTCAGGTGGTTTTTGGTGATGTTAATTTTACATCCATTTTTCATCATCTATTGGAGATGCTGTTAGAATCCCACTTGAGATTGATGATGTCTGTCTTGTGCTGCTTCAGCCTTGACGTCTTACGGCTCACCGGAGCTGCTCCAACGACAGAACGATCCATCACAACAGAGCAGTGCCCTGGACGCCGTCTACAGATTCCTCAGATCTTCCTCCACACCTCCGACAGCCACCTCTGCCTCAACTGCTTTAGTGACCATCCCAATGATGCTGAGGTCGACACAGCTACGGCAAAGAGGTTGTACACTTTTTGCGTCACTTATTACTATACATTCACGTCGATCCATTAGGGCTATTTTGGTTCAACGGAAAAACATAGCAATAGGGAATTTTCCAATGGCACTCTACTATTCAATTATTCATGCATTTTGTTGAAAGGAATGAAGCAAAACATCCACCTGGACCTACTTTTCAAAATCCTATGCATGAAAACAAGAACAAGTGCATTAGTGCCAGAATAACATTCTAACTGTACACGCTTTCATACGGTTTCTCTTTATTTTGGCCATGTTTCTTTGCATTCCTCTGCTCTTCCAATTCCTGTAAACCAAACACCCAAGTTGATAGAAATCATGTGTTTACAAATGCTCTGTTTACCATGTGCATTTTCCTATCCTATTCCGGTGTTTTTCCTATCCTTGCGTTTTAAGAATCATGCAAGCCAAATGAGCCCTTACAGAATTACTTCATTTACACGTACGTGTCGAAGGGAACTTTGTGTGGTTTGTCCTGCTCCTACCGTTACGTCGTCCACCTCACCTGAGCTGCTCCATCGACAGAAGCATCCACCAAACCAGACATCATGACTCCTGACCATCTTTCGCCGCCTCAGATCTCCTTCCCTGACGCCAGCACGCACCCCAACGGCATCACCATCATCGACTCAGCAGATGAACCTGAGGAGTACACGGGTCCACAAGAGAGGTCACACTCTTTTGTTTCTTCTTATGTTATGCATTGCTTAAACTTACCTGCTACTTTATCGTCCTATTCAGCTGTTGGACTCCCAACTCAGGTCCAAATTCATGTTCAAATTGAGTTCTAAATTAGTTGTGGGGCACATATCGAGGCAGCAATGAATAGTATGTCTGTCTAATATCTGGTTCACCTAGGGTATGCCTATGTTGTTCATCTTGGGTGGGAAACAAATAGTAAAGCAATCATCATCTGTATTTTTATTAATTTAAAGCAATCATCAAGGGGAGGACTGAGTGGGAGGGCACGAAGCAATTCAGTTGCTGGTGCCTTGTAGTGAGTATTTTCAGACATCTAGTCCAGCACCCATGAATTCACATCTTCAGAGTTTCCTGTGATGTGCAGCATTGCATAGAATTGAAGAATGAGTTCTTCATTCCAGTCACAGATGTCAGTGCAGAAATTTAGCAATCCAACATCGTGAAGAACACTGAGGACTGGCTCGAAGCACGGCAGAGACTCCATGTCCACATGAGGAATATGTTCATGATCGAAGACTTTGTCTTTGTTGAACAGTACTGAGGAATAGAAATTTGCTTGACTAGCAGTCTAGAAGTGCCTCTTCCTTATGCGAGCAGAGTCATAGGGGTTATAGTCAGTGAAGAACACATGCTCGCTAAAGAAATCTTCAGCCTTGAACTTTTGCTTCTTTGAGAATGGATCAGTTGGCTTGGGCACGGGAGTGTCAGTGAGTTGCATCACAACCTCTGGAATCGCAATCTCAGGTTCTTCAGGCTGAGGAATTTCTGGTTCCTCTTCAGTGGCATTCTGCGTGTTCAAAGGTTCAATAACAACAGCTTCTTCAGCACTAGCGGCTGGAATGTCTTCATGCATAGACGAGGTGGGATGAGTTTCTTTAGAGCCCATTTGAACTGTTGGTGTAGGGGACTGAGGTATTTGTTGTAGTGGGGTGAAGAGTGGAGAATTGGGGTGCTAACTTTCCCAAAAGTCATCATTCATCACGGGCGTTGTGCAGCCAATGTCCATGTCTTCATCTTCAATTTCTTCAACGCCAGCCTCTTCAGCTGTGAACTGAGGCATTAGCGAGGAAGCAACATGCGTTGAAGGGATCGCATCCACTTCAATTTATTCATCAACCTGCTCCGACGAAGCAGCAGATTGAGGTTCTTCATTAGATCCGCTAGGGATCACATATTCCTCATCAAAAGGAACAAGGTCCTTTGATGGCATGGTGGAAATCGGAACAACATCAATTTGATTTTCAATAGAACTTGTCAGAGGCTTCATCTTCTTTGGAGCTGAAGATTCTGAAGCACTGGATGCTTTCCTTTTCTTCACTGCAGCTCGCTCTACAGCCTTGGTCTTCTTCACATTGAATGCACATGGAAGAATTGGAGTTGGGGTAGGCGCAGATGGAACTGAGGAATCTGGTTGAATTTCCTCAGGCGCAACTGATGCAGTTGCCCTGACTTCTTCAGTTTCTTTAGGCGCACCACTAGTGGATGCCTGGCAATTTCTTCAGCGGCTGGAATGGAGTCATCAACCCTGGAACTAGCATTTTCTTCAGCAGCTTGAATGTCATCAGCGGTGCTGGCATGTTCTTCAGTTGGCTGAGCAGATGCTTCAGCATGAGGAATTTCTTGTTGCGATGGGGCTTCAACATTTGTGAATTTCTCAGTCAGTTTCACAAACCTGACTTTGGCTCCTTGCCAATCTGCATAGTAAGCATTGAAGTCATTGCTGAGGGTTTTGATTTCAGCTTGGATCTTGAGGAGTTCATCAGTTGTCATATTGACAACGTTATTCTTCAGGAACTTCTCCTTTCAGAACTGAGTCTTCTTGATCTTCCTGGCCTTCTCAAATTTCCATTTCTCTTCAGTGATGAAATGGGTCATCATGTGACTTTGACCAGGAGTTAGATTGAAATCCGGCATAGGAGTATTTGGATCCTTGTGCCAGAGATCAATGTAATCAAGGATCGCCCTTGGATCCAATAGCAGTGGCACATTTGTGCCTTTGGCTCTAGCGGCCCTTTCTTGTCGGTCTCTGATGATTTCTGCAAGTTCATCATCATCAGCTTCAACGTCAGATGGCACTTGGAAGGCAACCTGTTTCTTCGGACTTGGCCGAGGACCTCGACAAGCCATTGCCTTAGTCTTCAGCAGAGTGGGGCCTGATGAAGATTTTGGTGCAGCTGAGGAACTTGCTGAGGCACCAGAGGCAATAGAGATGCCTGTTGTCCTTTGGCACGTGGCCAGATGTACACATGTTGAGGAATTTGCCGGAGCAGCTGAGGACTTTGGAGGAAGAGCAGTAGTTGGAACTGGCCGTGAGGGCTTTGAAGAATCTGGCCGTGAGGGCTTTGAAGATTCTGGCCGTGAGGGCATTGCTGATGAAGCACTTGGCTTGTGAGAAGGCTTCTTTGCCATTGATTTTCTTGGCTTGATAGAGGCCTCAGTGGCAGTAGCAGCAGCAGAGTCTTCATTAAATTTCCTTACTGCTTCTTTGGCTTGTCTTGCCAACTTAGCTTGGTATTTGGCCCATTCTTCAGGAAAATCCTCACCACGCTTGATGCTGGTGGGGTCAGCTTCTTGGCCAGGTGCCAATGGAGCTCTTGGGCATGGAGGATTAAGTGTGAATTTCTTCATATACTTTGGAGTCACATATCTGTACTCCCTCCATTCTCTTGCCCATCTCCGTTCAATCTTCTGTATGCGCACCTCGCGCTGATTTTTAGTTTCTTTTCCGTACTTGGCCTCATCAGGTGTGCAATAATCACCATAGATGGCCTCAGGTATTTCAAAAGCAGTCATGACCTCAGGCTTCTTTCCTCCTTTCTGCGGTTTCTTACTGTCAGCCATATTCTTCGGATGAGGAATTTGAACAATCGAATTTTCTGAAGAAGTGTGCAACTTTTCTTCGAGGAACGCTGCAAATGAGTTAAGTTGATGAGAACCCAGTGATTTAGCAGCGAACATGAGTACCTGTGAATAGAGTATAGTTGCGAGGAATTTGGAGAGGTCATATGTGTTCTCAGAAGGTTTTTCAAAAAGAACAAGTTTGAGGAATTTGACCAGATGAGTCTTGAAGAATTTCACTAAGCGTTCTTTGTCTTAGGTTCCAGAGTTGTACAGATCGAGGATCCACACAATTGAGGAATCTTGAAGAAAAACGATGCTTAGAGAAACGAATCAAGAACAGATGACTAGTGAGGTGTTTTGTGTGTGAGGATTTGAAGAATAAAACACCTTTGAAGATTTTGTTGTGAAATTTCAAATCAAAAAAGGGCAGTAGAAGTAACTTTTAATTACCCTTGATGAAGAACACGACGAACTGTGAAGAAGAACAGTGAAGTTCGTCGGTGTAGATCTTCCACGCCCTAACTTGGCGGAGGAAGACAGCTACGGCGGCGGCGGAGTGAAGATTTCCACGGTTGGCGCGAGTACGACGGCGATGAGGTCGAGGAAGTGAAGCTCTTCCTCACCGGCGACGATGGAGTAGCGGCGGCGCTAGGGTTTGAGGAGCTCGAGCGAGAGAGAGAGCGGTCGAGCGGAGTAAAGGAAGTGAGGAAGGGGAGAGGGGGTATTTCTAGTGGTAGTGAAAAACTGTTTGCCTAAAGATTTAGGACGAACATGCCCTTGACCCTTCTCCTTCGCTTGACATGTGTCACCCACGTACTGAGAAGTGGAGATCGTGTTAGATCGTGGGTGAATAGATAAGTCTATCGTGGGATCCGGAACGGATTGAGCGGTAAAACCGCAAATTTGGATAAGATTAATTTTAAAGTTCCGTTCGCAAATTCTTCAGCTGTCAAGGACACAGTGAAGATTTTGAACGAGTTTCAAATAGAACGCACATGAAGAATTTGTGAATAGATTGGGTTGAGTATAGCATAGAGGGGGAAGGGTCCGATCACATTCACTTAGCAGAAAATGCAACTTGAAGAAATAGCCATAAGTGAATGCTGTATAGGACGTAAACTCATATATATATATATATATATATATATATATATATATAGCCAATGAAGAAAAACGACGGAAACATTGAAGATTTTGCAAAGTTTAAGAATTTGAAAAACTGAAGAATTTCAAAAACTGAGGAATTTCAAAAATGAAGATTTTCATCTTTGGTGGTGGCGTGACCCACCGTATAAGAATGATGATTTCAGACACCGCGTACAATTGTCGTAGGGTTCTGAGAATCAAATTCTTCATTAATTTCTTCACACTTAGAGTGTTATTCTTCATTGATTGAAGAAAAACGTTTCTTCATGTGTTGCACATCTAAGTCATCAATTTTTGCATAAGTGTCAAGATGTGTGTCCTTTTCAAAGAACATTCGAAGATTCTAAGATATTTAGCTCACACCGCAACTTGCTAAATCTCTTCTCATCCAAGGGCTTTGTGAAGATATCGGCTAGCTGTTCTTCAGTCTTCACGTGCTCGATGGAGATGTCGCCCTTCAACACATGATCACGAAGAAAAATGATGACGAATCTAAATGTGCTTTGTCTTCGAGTTCTGAACTGGGTTGTGAGCAATCTTGATGGCACTCTCATTGTCATAGAGGAGAGGCACATTATTCACATTGATGTCGTAGTCCTTGAGGGTTTGCTTCATCCATAGCAGTTGAGCACAGCAAGAACCAGCAGCAATGTACTGAGCCTCTGCAGTAGACAGTGATACACAGTTCTGTTTCTTCGAGGACCAACAGACCAAAGATCGTCTGAGGAAATGAAAAGTACCAGATGTTGACTTGCGGTCCACACGATCACTAGCATAGTCAGAGTCAGAATATCCAATGAGATCAAAAGTAGAGCCCTTGGGGTATCATAATCCTAGTGTTGGTGTGTGAGCTACATATTGAAGAATATGCTTCACAGCCTTATGGTGTGATTCCTTCGGTGCAGCTTGAAATCGGGCACACATGCAAACACTAAGCATTATATCTGGCCTAGATGCACATAAGTACAATAACGAACCAATCATGGAGCGGTATACCTTGTGATCGAAGTCAATACCATTTTCATCAGTGCATGGATGGCCATTTGTGGGCATAGGAATTTTGACGCCTTTGTAGTCTTGCATGCCGAATTTCCTCAGAACTTCCTTGAGGTATTTCTCCTAAGATATGAATATGCCATTGTGCTATTGACGAATTTGAAGACCTAAAAAGAATTTCAACTCTCCCATCATAGACATTTGATATTCTTCACTCATCATATAGGCAAATTCATCACTATAACGTTGGTCGGTACAGCCAAAGATAATATCATCAATGTATATTTGGCACACAAATAGTTCACCAACATAAGATTTAGTAAAGAGAGTAGGGTCGAGTGAACCGGGTGTGAAGCCATTCTTCATGAAGAATTCCTTCAAAGTGTCATACCACGCCCGAGGGGCCTGCTTGAGGCCATACAGGGCCTTGTTGAGTCTGAAGACTTTGTCAGGATTCTTTGGATCTTCAAAACCTGGGGGTTGAGCAACATATACTTCTTCCTCAAGCTTACCATTAAGGAATGCACTTTTCACATCCATTTGTTGTAAGATGATATTATGATGGTTAGCGTAAGCAAGTAATATGCGAATAGCCTCAAGTCTAGCAACAGGTGCAAAAGTTTCATCAAAATCAATTCCTTCAACCTGTGTGTAGCCTTGAGCTACAAGTCATGCCTTATTCCTCACCACAAGGCCATTTTCATCTTGCTTGTTGCGGTAGATCCACTTTGTGCCAATGATATTATGCTTGCGAGGATCTGGACGTTTTACCAGTTCCCACACATTGTAGAGCTCAAACTGATGTAATTCTTCTTGCATGGCCTGAATCCACTCAGGTTCTAGAAATGCTTCATCTACCTTAGTGGGCTCTGTAATAGAGACAAAAGCATAGTGCCCACAAAAGTTAGATAAATGTGAAGCTTTTGAGCATGTGAGAGGACCTGGCGCTCGAATGTCATCGATGATCTTTTCCACTTGCACTTCTTTTGCAATGCGAGGATGAGCTGGTTGTCGTTGAGGAATTTGATCAGCATTATCTTCAGCACCATTTTCTTCACGTTCTGGAATGAATTCTTCAATAGATTCTTCATCACCATTAACACCAGCTCGATTTTCTTCACGTTCTGGAATGAATTCTTCAACAGGTTCTTTGGTAGGAATAACATCCTCAGTAGCCTTGAACTTGATAGAATCCTCAGGTGTTGGTTCATCTATCACAGAAGGTAGGTGCTCTCTTTGCGAGCCATTAGTTTCATCGAACCGCACATCTACAGTTTCAACAACCTTGTGAAGAACGTTGTTGAAGACTCTGTAGGTGTGCGAGTCATTTCCGTAACCAAGCATAAAACCTTCATGTGCTTTCGGTGCAAATTTAGCATTGTGATGAGGATCTCTAATCCAACATTTAGCACCGAAGACTTTGAAATAACTCACATTGGGTTTCTTGTTAGTGAGGAGTTCATAGGCAGTCTTCTTGAGGAATTTGTGAAGATATACCAGATTGATGATGTGGCACGCAGTATCAATTGCATCAATCCAAAAGCGACGAGGCGTTTTGTATTCATCAAGCATAGTGCGAGCCATTTCAGCGAGGGTTCTGTTCTTGCGCTCCACGACGCCATTCTGCTGAGGAGTATAAGGAGAAGATAACTCATGAGTAATACCAAGTTCATCAAGATAGCCATCAAGATCGGAGTTCTTGAACTCGGTCCCATTGTCAGTTCTGATGTGCTTGATCTTCACACCAAAGTTGGTTGAAGCCCTCGAGGAAAATCGTTTGAAGATTTCCTGCGCTTCATGTTTGTAAGTGACAATGTGTACCCATGTGTAACGAGAATAGTCATCAACAATAACAAAGCCATATAGAGATGCATCATTTGAAACAGCAGAATAATGATTAGGACCAAAGAGATCCATGTGAAGCAATTCAAATGGACGAGTAGTGGTCATGATATTCTTCGCTGGATGCTTGGCCTTTGTCATCTTTCCAGCTTCACAAGCTCCGCATAAGTGATCCTTGAGGAATTTGACATTTTCAATGCCAATGACATGCTTCTTCTTCGCAAGCGTGTTCAGATTCCTCATGCCAGCATGATCAAGTCGTCGATGCCATAGCCAGCCTTCTGAAGCTTTTGCAAGTAAGCACACGGCTGGTTGTGGTCCTGTAGAGAAATCAACAATATACATATCTCCTCTCCTAAAGCCTTCAAAGACTTTGGAATGGTCAGCTTCCATGATCACAACACATCGATATCTTCCAAAGACAACAACCATATCGAGATCACAAAGCATTGAGACAGACATGAGGTTGTATCCTAAGGACTCGACAAGCATGACTTTGTCCATGTGTCGATCCTTTGAGATCGCAACCTTACCTAGACCCAATACTTGACTTTTGCCTTTGTCAGCGAAGATGATGTGCTTCAGATGTGACGGTGTTAAGGGAGCATCCATTAATAGGTTCTTGTCACCAGTCATGTGATTTGTACATCCACTATCGAGAACCCACTCGTTTGCATTGGGCTGATCATCCTGCAGATGAATTAGTGCAACTTACGATCTCATATACTTCATTAGTGAAAAATATGATATCAAGTTCATCAGATGAATTTCATCACTCAGTAAAACAGATATTTCAGTATGAGGATGTGTGAAATGAAAGTTCATTTCATCATGATTCGCCTTTCAGGCATTTTTGTCAGGCCTCCAGCAAATTCTTCAGACGTTTAAAGCACGTCTGGAGACCTGACCCTGCATAAGGGATTAGTTCTTTTTCTTCACCACCCACATCTGAAGGGGTGGCAAAGAGTTCATCACTCTGCGAGCACCATATGAGAATGGTGGCATAGAAGCCAATCCATTTCGTTTCACACAAGAGGGGTTAGGGTAAGCATATGAATAAGCAGAGAAGTTCTTCGAGGACTTATGAACATAATGATTTGAAGAATAATGTGCATATTCATAGCCCTTAGCTCTACCCTGCGAAACAGAATTGTTAGCACGATGATAGTCATATGAGGACTTTGGTCCATTTGAGGAATTTGATCCATGTGAGGAATTTGGTCCGTATGAGGACTTGGATCCATATGAAGAATTAGGTCCATATGAAGAGTTTGATCTGGGGTTCCTGTTCTTCACAGGTGGTGTCATGAGGACATTCACCTGAAGACTTTCAACATAACTTTTGGGAACCCAGATTTTCTTCATAGGGGAACCGTTCCTGCAGTTAGTCCCAACATATCTAGCAAATACTTCACCATTCTGATTTTTGAACAGTTTATAGTTGGAGTCAAATGACTCATCAGAAGAATGAGGAGATTCACAGGTAAAGCCAGATAAGTTGGATGGATCAATTGGAGGTCCCTTTGCAGCAACCCATGAGGTTTTGGGGTACTGCTCAGGCTTCCAATATGTTCCATCAGCATTGAGTTTCCTCTCAAAGGCAATACCCTCTTTCCTAGGGTTTCTGTTGAGGATCTGCTTTTTGAGCACATCACAAAGAATCTGATGCCCTTTGAGGCTTTTGTACATGCCTGTCGTGTACAATTCCTTGAACCCTGCATCATTAGTAGTACTAGCAATGTCCTCAGATGAGGAATTAGTGATAGCAGGGGCAGGTGAAGAATTTGTAACAGTTGAAGCATTTGAACATTCAGGTGAAGAATTAGAAGATTCATGTTCAATGCACTTTAAGCATGGAGGAACAAATTCTTCTTGAGTAGCGCTGATTTGTTGAGCAAGTAATGAATCACGATCCTTCTGAAGATCTTCATAACTCACTCTTAGATTCTCAAGATCTTGCTTTCTTTGAAGAAGTTCAATAGAAAGTTTCTCGTGATCCGATAAGAGAGTGTTATGATGAACTTGAAGATCGTCAAACTTGGAATGGAGTCCCTGAAGACTTTCAGCCAAGGCTTCTGACTGATGCATTTCTTCACCCAACATGTCATCGCTCTTATTTAGCATGTAATGAACTTTTTCCAAAGCTCTTTGTTGTTTAGTGGCAAGGGAAGCAAGTTTATCATAGCTAGTTCCAAATTCATCACGAGATTCATCATTACTGGACTCGGATAGGTAGCATTCGTTTACTTTAGCACTTTTTGCCATAAGGCAAGGGTTGGACGATGATGATTCTGGTTCGGATGTCATCTCTTTGAGAGATTCCTTTTAATCATCAAGCCAAGGATCATGACGATTTAGATGTCCATCATAGACCTCAGAGAGACGGTCCCAGATTAGCTTCGCGTGATTGAGATGCATGACGTTCCTGAATTGATTTTGGGACAGACTTGTGCAGATGACATCCTTCGCTGTGAGGTTGAGGAGAGTGTACTTGCGAATGTCATCAGCTTCAGCCATCTTGCATAGATCGGTAAGACCGATCTCGGTGACGGTCCATAGTTTGCTGTCCATAGCCATGAGTCGCTTCTTCATCATAGCCTTCCACCGAGGATACTCATGACCCTCAAAGATGGGGCAGGAAACGTTCCTCAATCCTGCAGTCGACATAACTAGAACTCCAGGTGGTTAAACCAAAATCACACATAACAAGGGAGTACCTTGTTCTGATACCAATTGAAAGTGCGTTATATCGACTAGAGGGGGGGTGAATAGGCGATTTTTATGAATTCTTCACTGAGGAATTTGCCGGTGAGGAAATTCCTTAGCGAAGAACTACTAGCAGCGGAATAAGTATTCAGAAGTAAGCATAACAGGATACAGACATAGTCATCATGATAAAATGAAGACAAGCACAGAGTACAGGAAGCGTAAACATAGATTAACACAAGATGAAGACAAACAGACTGAAGAAATTGAACTGAGGAAATTGAGAAAGTCTTTAGTCAAAGTCTTCAAACACAGATATGAACAATCACTCAACACAGTAATGAGGAAATGAAAGAGTTGAGGAAATAGAACCAGTAAGGTTGGTGAAGACAATGATTTGGTAGACCAGTTCCAACTGCTGTCTCAGTTGTACGTCTGGTTGGAGCGGCTGAGTATTTAAACTCGAGGACACACAATCTCGGACACCCAGTCGCTGAGCATGCAGCTCAGGACACCAAGTCCTCACCGTATTCTCCTTGAACTAAGGTCACACAGACCTCGTCCAATCACCCGTGGTAAGTCTTCAGGCGACTTTCCAAACTTCACAGACTCGGTCACTCGGCGATCCACAATTCCTCTTGGATGCTCTAGACCATGACGCCTAACCGTCTGGAAGAAGCACAGTCTTCAAAGGTAACAAGCATCGGATCCATGCAGGATCAATCTCTTCAGTGATGCTCAATCACTTTGGGTTTGTAGGTGTTTGGGTTTGGGGTTTTTCCTCACTCGATGATTTTCGCTCAAAGTCCTCGGAGGATGGGTTGTTCTCAAATGACAAGCGTCAGTTTCTCTCGAAGCAGCCAACCAGCTAGTGGTTGTAGGGGGCGGCTGTTTATAGCCTAGGGAGCAGCCCGACATGATAAGACATAAATGCCCTTGTCTGATATGACCGTTAGGTGGATAAGATATTTTGGGATAGCTGGCGCGTAGCACAGCAACGGTCGGAAATTTGACTATCAAATTCCTCGGGGCTATCATGATCCTCACTGTGTAGGCAAGCCGCACTGGCGAATTCCTAACTCCTCAGTCAGAACAAATTCCTCAGCGGCCAGAAGAACTTCGTCTCTGTCACTGAAGAAATTGACTGAACTGTATGAGATTTCCAAAGGCTTCACTCGAAGGGTTTGGTAGGTGTAGGATTTTGAGTTGAGCATCACTTGGAAATTTTTCCTTAGTATTTCCTCGACCCCCTTTAATAGTACGGTGTTTCCTATGACTCAAGAAAGAGAAAAACAAAACTATGAAAACGAAAGTCTTCAAGCTTCATATTCCTCACATGAATATCAAGTCTTCACGGTTACACCAATTTCTTCACTTTCAAAGTCTTCATGAAAGTCTTCAGAAATACCAAAATCTTCAGTCGAAGATATTCATTTTTAGGGGTCGACTTTCCCTATAAATATCAAACTCCTCATAGACTTATAGACATGTGTACACTCACAAACACATTAGTCCCTTAACCTATAAGTCTTCAATTCACCAAAATCACTAAGGGGCACTAGATGCACTTACAAAGGAGTGCAACGTTGCCAACACGGAGCTGCATGTGGTGCAAGGTCGGTGTTGCAATAGCTAGTAGCTCCATAGGATGACTTATCTCGAAGGCCTGAAGCCACTCCTTGGTGCGGCGCCAGGTCCGTGCGTCGGCAGCTGAGGAGTTGCCGGGCGAGGTCCTCGCGAGCCTCTTCCCCCTTTCCCTTACTCCCCTTCGTGCTCTATGTCCTCGGGTCCCGGCCCTCGAGCGAGCTCAGCCGTCGCTGGTATGCCAGGTCGCGATGCCGTGGACAAGGCCAGGAGGTAAGGGCTAGAGAGGCAGTAAGAGTCCATGAGTCGCGATGCTCAGGCGCCCCCCCTTTAACGTGCAAGAGGTTCGTGCGGTCAAGAGGGAAGGAGACATCGCAAAAGCCTCTCCCGAAGTTGCTCCTTAAAGGTATCATGCGAGCTCATCACAAGGAAAACGAGGGTTGCCGTTACAATTGCCAGCCAGCTACTGGTTGCTCTGGAGGCGTAACGAGGGCACTGAGGGCCTGGTGAGGTGGCGCCTTGCGGGGTTGCCATGGCCAGAGCTCAGCCACTCAGGTTTGTCGATGTTGCAGGGGCGGACCCATGCGCAAGCGTCATGCCATTAAGGGGCAGCTCCATAAGTTGGTGTCAATCGAGCGGGCGATTAAGTCAAGCACGTTAAGCATGAAGGAGCAAACTCATTTAGATAGATGAAGAAAAAGGCAAACACCGCTGGGTCAGGCCCGAGCAGCTTGGGGATAATGCAGCCCGAGGGGCGCCCCCAACAAGGTAATCTAGAGACATGAACAAAAGGGATACATGCCGCTAGGACGGACCCACGCGGCCTGGGAATGATGCAGACTTGGGGGTGCTCCCAGCTGAAAATGAAACTCGAAGGATGTCACCTGGTGATGTTGAAGATGAAGGGATGCTGAAGTAGCTGACGACTCACGCTGCGGAAACCGATCCTCACGAGCCCCCAGGCCCAGGAGCCTCGGGTGGCTCCGGAGGTGCTGGCGGCTCTTCAAGGGCCATCTCCATCTCTGCTAGGACCGCGAAATGCCTGACCTCCCGAGTCTCCAGAATGCTCCTCATGAGGCGCTAACGCGCAGCAGCCGCGTTCGGCAGGCCGGAAGGCATGCGAACATAGTTGTGGGGTGGACCTTCGCAGCATCCCACGCGTGAGGGCCAGAAGCGCTCCTGAGAGGTGGCTCGGTTGATCCCTGGTACGTCGATGCAGACGCGCAGCCCACCATCCTCGCCTGGATGGGGAGCTACGGCGGGTAATCGGCGGCTGCCACTCATGAATCTTGACTCCTGCAGCTCCTGAATGATCTTGCTAATGAACTCCTGAGGGTTTGGCCCTCCTTGCCTTGTTCCTTCCTGAGGGAAACGTGCTTTGAAGCACGCCTCCAAGTCGTGCCCAAGCGCCTCCCTCATGATCTTGGCAAAGTCGATGGCCCTCCAGGAGAGAGAGCCCGAGCCTTGCCCAAGCAGTGCGCCGGGTGCGCCTTCCTATGCGACAGAAGGAGGCGCCCCTTGAACAGGCGCGGATCCTGAGGGGCCTGCCTCCCGAGGGTTCGAACCAGGCGATGTCTTCTTCTTCTTAGGGACTGCCTCGGGAAGTCTTCCGCTCATGTGATCTTGGTCTTTGATTGACGCGGCTTGGAAAGCTCGCTCAAGGGAACACACTACATCCCTCTCCTCACAAGGCACTTTGATGACTCCACCGCTTCCTGGCATCTTGAGGACATTATAGCCGTGATGGGTCACTGCCATGAACTTGGCCAGGGCTGGGTACCCGAGGATGGCATTGTACGGCAGGCGATGTGGGCGACGTCGAAGTCGATGAGCTCGGTGCGGTAGTTGTCGCGCTGCCCAAAGGTGACAGGAAGGCGGACTTGCCCTATCAGAACTATGGAACCATCAGTGACTCCTGAGAAAGGCTTGGTTGGCTGAAGCTGATTGTATGGCACTTGGAGATTGTTGAATGTCTCGATGGACAGGACGTTGAGTCTTGCTCCGCCATCGATGAGGGTCCTGGTGACTTTCACATTGCTGATGATTGGGGAGCAAAGCATGGGGAGGACTCCGGCCGTGGCTGCGCACTTGAGCTGATCCGCATAGCTGAATGTGATAGAGCACGTTGACCACCTAAGAGGGCGCGTGGCCTCAAGCTTGGGAAGGACTGCGTTCACCTCGCGAGCAAACTGCTTGAAGATGCGCTAAGAGGCTGGGGCCTGAGCGCCGCCCAAGATGCAAGCGATTGCGCGCGGCTCCTGGAAGCCCCCCATCCCCTTCGTCCTGATGATGGTCTTCATTCCTCCTTGGCTGAGGTGGCTGAGGAGGGAGGCCTGTGTTGCCTTGAGGGCGATCCTCGCGAGGCTGATCCCTCCAACCTCCCTCGCGAGGCTGGTCCCTCCAACCTCTCTCGCGAGGCTGGTCCTGCCAGCGGTCCTCGCGAGGTCGGTCACGCCACCCTTGACGAGGGCCACGGTTTTCCCATTGTCCTCCACCTCTTCCTCCTCCTCGGCCATAGCCCCGGTCGTTGCGCTCGGGGCGTTGGCCGGCACGCACATCTGCACAGCCCTGAGCTCTTGGCATTCGTTGGTGTTGTGGGTGTGGAGGTCATGGTACACACTATACCTGCTGCCCTTGGATGACTCAGGCTGATCCTTGCCTTGCTTGGTGTCCGGCTCTGCTGCCAGCACAGCAGCCCCTTGCGCTTCACGTCTTTGACCTTGGGCTTCTCCTCTTCTGGATCGTCAGCCGGAAGCTCGAGGAGGGAGAGATGCCCTTCCTCAGCCCTGGCGCACTTGGTCGCCAAGTTGACCAGCTCCAGGGATGTGCACAGGTCTTCATGGATTGCTAGCTCCTCTTTCATCTTGATGTCACGCACGCCGTCGGAGAAGGCTGAGATGATGGCCTCCTTAGTCACCCTGGGGATCTTGAGGCGAGCGTTGTTGAAGTGCTGGATGTACTTTTGCAGGGTCTCTCCTGGCTGTTGCTTGATGCGGCGAAGGTCGCTCATGGCTGGGGGCCGGTTGCGAGTGCCTTGGAAGTTGGCGATGAAGCGGGTGTGCATCTCGTCCCAGGAGGAAATCGTGCCAGGAGCCAGGTTTAGGAGCCAGGTGCGGGCACCGTCCTTGAGCGCCATGGGAAACCAGTTCGCCATGACCATCTCGTCCCCGTATCCAGGAAACCAGTTGGCGATGAAGCGGGTGCGCATCTCGTCCCAGGAGGAAATTGTGCCAGGAGCCAGGCTTAGATTCCCAGCTCGTAGAGCTGGAGGAACTCTGCAGGGTCAGCCGTGCCGTCGTAGCGCGGGGGCGGATCTGGCTTGAACTTGCCTGGCCAGGCCACACCGCGTAGCTTGGCGGTGAAGGCACGACAACCTGCAGTGGCCACGGGAGGCCTTTGGTGACGAAGAGCTTGATCTTGGAGGTATCCGCGCGCTGCCGCCAGGAGCAGCGCGGGGTCTTGGCGCGCTGGAGCAGGAGCGCGGTCATAACGTGCCGGTGCGGGGAGCACACGGGCAGCTTCTTGAGGACGAGGGATCTCTTGGCAGCTCTTCTCTTGCTACGCGGGCGCTGGATGGAGCGGGTCCCATCCTGGGGCCGCGCGCCTCGGGACCAAGGCGCCTTCTTGAGGGGGAGGTAGCTGAGGCGCCTCTGGAGCTGCGTTGCCCGCACAGGGCAGGGAGCGGTGGAGCGAGAGGGATGGTGCAGGGGATCCCTCGGCGGCGCTGACGAGCTCGGTGATGCGGGCGAGCCACTCGTCGTAGAGGTCGTCGACGGGACGGTAGTGCAGGAGCTCCCGCGCCAGGAGCGGCGCGGCGTGCGTGTCCGCAGGAGCGCGACGGGCGTGGGACGACGAACCGGCTGGAGTCAGCGACGGGGTGGCGGTGCGGCCTTCTCGCCGCACCGAAGGATGCAGGGACGACGCCTGCTGCTCGTTCCCCACTGGGCCGGTGGCGGCGTTGACGGCAGGCGATGGGGAACGGCGGGGGCATCCGCCGACGGGCGCCGTCTGGGTGACGCGGGTGGCGAGAGCAGCCCGGCGCTTGGCGCGGGCTCGACGAGCGTCAGACATGGATGCGACGGACGACAAAACACAAGGCGGCGGCAGGAGGATTCCGGGGCGCCCCTACCTGGCGCGCCAAATGTCGGATTTCGGGTTCCGGCATACCCTTAAGGTTCGAACTCTGAGGTGTGCGCGGAGATCACTCCCTCTATCGACTCATGTCTCGTCGCCTCGCAAAGGATCTAAACTACACGAAGAACAACACAAGGGACACGAGGTTTATACAAGTTCGGGCCACCATTGTGGTGTAATACCCTACTCTAGTTTGTGGTGTGGTGGATTGCCTCAGGGGCTGATGAGGAACAATACAAAGGAAGAACTGCCTCGCAAGGGGAGGAGTTCTTGTGGAGGTGATGCCTCTTGGGAAGGATTGAATCCGGATCGAATCCCCTTCTACCGTGGTGGCTAGTCCTATTTATAGAGTGAGGCCCTGGTCTTCTTCCCAAATATTGAGCGGGAAGGGCGCCAACAATTGGCCATTTTGAAGGGAAACATCTAGTACACTTATCCTGACTAAAGTTGGTCCTCGCCTGCCAAAAGCTCTGATGATGATGCCGGCTTGGGCTCCACGATGACCTTCATCCTGCCGTTCTGCTGGTCTTGGTCTTGTTGCACCGAAATGGTTGCCTTTGTTTGGTGCCTTGGCCTGAGCTTGCCCCCTTTGCACCAAAAGGGAAACAAGGACACTGCCCAGGCCGGCGCCCGCCTGGCGCCCGCCTGGCTTCGGTCATCATGGCTTGCATCATGGGCACCTCGTGAGGTACCCCACCTTGATCTCTCCGCCTCCTCGCGAGCCAGCCTGACGAGGCTGTGTCTGAGGAAGCTTCCTGTCGTCCGCCATGCGAGGCTTGGCCCCTCGCGAGGGTCTTGAGCTTGTCTCGATGAAGATGGGCCATACTGGTCCACTCCTTGAGCCACGCTACAGGCCGCAGGCAAGCAAGTCTGGGTACCCCCGTTCTCAGAACACCGACAACCACAATCTGAAGCTCACTCCACATGATATGAGAGACATTAAGAGGCTCATCCTGATGGTGACGCGCTTCCTCACAAATGAGCCTCATGTCCACGAGATAGGAGTGCACCTTGTCCTTTTCGCCTATGCGAGGAAAAAGTGAGTTGTGGAAGATCCTGTGCATGATGTCAAGAAACGGATTCAGAACGAAGGATTTCTTGCCACTAGGGAGGGTCTTCTCAATGAAAAAAGGTTGAAGCTTGTCTTTGTTAGCAGACTCTGCATTGGCATGTGGACGAGCACCAACGGGCACATCAAGGCCCTCATCACGAATGTTCAACATAGCCATGAAATCCTTCCACTCAGCAGATATCCTCTTGCCATTCGTCATCCAAGTCATGGTCCGCTTCTCATCCGTGTGGAAGTGGACAGAAGCAAAGAACTGAGCCACCAGCTCCGGGTCAAAATCAAGATGGAAGGTGATGATGTCCTCAATGCCATATTGCTCCACCAAATCCAGAGCCTCACCAAAGAAACCACAGTTCTTCTTCAGACAATCCATGTCAATCCACTGAACTGGCACATAGATGTTCTTCTTGCCCTTGATCACATCTAAGAAGATGAGATTCTGCTGCTTGTCCAAAAAATATCATTGCCCCTGCTGAGTTCTCTAGGCTTGACATAGGGGTTGAGCTTTCTTCGAATCAGAAACTCCCCTTGAGGCATTTCATCCATGCCGACAGACGGCTCCTTGAGCTTGTTGGCGGTGTGCTTGACACAGCGTTGCGGGGCACTAGAGCCCTCAGGAACTTCTTGGTTGCGAAGCTGCTTGGAGCTTGTGTCACGACTGGGATTTGAGCTCCTTGCATTGGAACCGGAGCCACCACCTAAGACACACAAATCCAAACACACGAGAAGAGCAAGAATATTAATGCAAAGACCAAGGCCAAACCAAACGAAACAAGTAAAAATGAGATTGGCTTGGAGAAAACAGAGGAATTTTGAATTCAATGGTAGTACCGGGCCTAGATGCGGACGTAAATTTTTACATCCGCTCTAGCCGTGGTAGTACTGTGCCGGGTTGGCACGGTAGTACTGCGCCTGGAGTGGAAGTAAAATTTTACTTCCGCGCACCAGGCGGTAGTATCGCTCCAGAGGAGCGGTAGTACCACACGGGGCGGTTCTTGCATGAGCACGCGGTAGTACCGCTCCAGGAGGAGCGGTAGTACCGCACAAAACAAAACTCGCAAGAACAGGTAGGAACGGATCTAGAAATATCCCTAAAAATAGATTGGTACTACCGTTGATCAAAACTACACTCGTGCATCCAACCAAATAGCATCTCTACCGCACTAGCACTCTCCAACAATCTCCTCTTGCAAAGATTTGGTCGAAAATCATAAGAACAACACATGCATCTCCCAGAACCTAGATTCACAACAACGGGGAAAAGAGAGAGGGACGAAGGGAGATACCGGGTTCCATGGCAAGAGGGCGAGGTGGGGATCGATCCCATCGGACGGAATGCGAGGAGAGCGGACGGAGATGGAGATCCGGCAAGGTCCTCCGGTGCCGTTCTTGGGCAGGAGAGAGAAAGAAGAAGTGAGGGAAGAGATGAATGGGTATGGGGGAGTTGGAACTCCCCCTTCCCACTCTTAACCCCCACGGGATTTCGACTATGCGGTAGTACCGCGGTTCATTGCAGTACTACCGCCCGGGCAGAAGAACCGCACACAGGGCGGTAGTACTGCTCTTCCAGCGACAGTAAAAAATTACTGTTGTGCTAGAAGCAGTAGTACCATGATGGGGTTGCAGCTGCGCTAGCATAGAAGTCACCCACCTCATGCGGTAGTACCGTGGCTAGCCACGATAGTACTGTATGCCCAAGAAAGTGCAAGTTTTGACAAAACAGAAAAACATTGCCTTTGCAATGCATACTTCAAGCAACCAGACACACTCACAAGCACTCAAGAGTCAACTCAAACACAAACACAGCTCAAAGGAAGGCAAAATACAATGATAACAAAGTACCAACCGAAGCCTCTCAGAGAGAGAGAGGGCGGTGGCTGGAGCCACCTATGTTCGAGTCAATTGGTATGGCACCGCGAAGAATTATCCTTGGGCCCATGACCAAAACTCATCTTTGAAGCACAAGTACCATACAAAATGGCTAATGTGAAAGAGTTGATCAATTTATGCATAATGGGGGGAGGGAGAGTTCGTTGAGAGAACAACACTCCCCCTATGTCCATGCCTACACCTAAACAAGATATCAAGATGAGTATGGTGTGGTATGCAAAGGTTCAAGCCACATTGCTCAAATCAATGAAATTTAGCTCATGCCTTAACTCATGAAATCTTACTTCATCCAAGGGCTTCGTGAAAATATCTGCAATGTTATCATGAGTGTTGACATATTTGAACTCGATCTCCCCTCGCCTAATGTGATCTGGGATGAAGTGATACCGAATCTCAGTATGCTTCGCCTTGAAGTGTTGCGCCGGGTTGAGAGAGATCTTGATAGCACTTTCATTGTCACACCAAAGAGGCACTTTGTCACAAATGACACCGTAATCCTTTAAAGTTTGCCTCATCCATAGAAGTTGAGCACAACAACTACCGGCGGCCACATACTCCCCTTCGATGGACGAGAGAGACACACAACTTTGCTTCTTAGAAGACCAACTCACCAAAGAGCAACCAAGAAATTGGCACCCTCCGGATGTTGACTTCCTATCCACTTTGTCTCCCGCCCAATCCGAGTCCTAATAGCCCAAAAGGTTGATGTTAGCTCCTCTTGGGTACAATAAGCCAAAGTTTGGGGTATGAGCCAAATAATGAAAGATTTGCTTGACTGCCACATAGTGGCTTTCCTTAGGTGCGGCTTGAAACCGTGAATAAAGTCCCACACTCAACATGATATCTGGTCTAGTTGCACAAAGGTAAAACAAGGAGTGAGGGAGTCCTGGATTCGAGGGGTCCTCAGATGTCCGACCTAGGAGTTTGGGCTGGGTTGCATTGGCCATATAGGATCACGTCGAAGATCATCTACTATGTCGGATGGGACTTCTCAACACGTGGATGACAAGAATAGAGTCCGGCGGTTCCCTTCCCTGATAAACCAACTTTGTACAATCCATAGACCCCCTCTGGTGTGTATATAAACTAGAGGGGTTAGTCCATAGAGGGCAACTTTTTCACCATCATCGGAATCCTCATAGGCTAGACATCTAGGGTTAGCCATCACGATCTCGAGGTAGATCAACTCTTGTAATCTTCATACTCGACAATCATAATCAAGCAGGAGTAGGGTTTTACCTCCATTAAGAATGCCCGAACCTGGGTAAACATCGTGTCCCCTGGCCTCCTGTTACCATTGATCCTTAGACGCATAGCTTGGGCCCCCCCTACCCGAGATCTGCCGGTTTTGAGATCGACATTGGTGCTTTCATTGAGAGATCTGATGTGCTGTCTGCAAAAGGCGATCCATGGTCCGCTTAGTCATCAATGACAATATCACTTCTGAAGGGTGCCGAGCTTCGGGGCAGACTCTCCGGTTTGGCAGTTTTACCATGAAGGCCCGCGCGAACATTGAGCCCGCAACTCCTCTCATAGCTGCCAAACACCGTCCTCGCATTGCCCCAAGTACTCTAAAAAATTGGATCTGGCAGATGTTTCGTCTTTAAATGAACTGCTAGGCCGCATCGCTGCCCTTGGGGGTCTCAACGTACTATGATCAGATCGGACTCAAGCCCGACCAGAGGGAAATTAATCACCCACTTCATGGCGATAGTCGAGGAACAGGCCACCGATGACTCCCCCCCATATTGAGGACCAAGTACTCCGGGTCCCTGAATCCCTTGAGCCGGATACTTCTCCTTCGGAAGGGACTTTACTCCTGCCGGACTCTGGTTCAATTGCAGGGTCGCAAGAGCCTTTGCGCTTGTCCGGACCCGAACCGGTTACTGCGGAAGCCATACCAGCTCCGAGCACAGACGTGGGACATGATCCAAAATTCAATCCACCCACCCACCACAATCTATACTCTCCAAGCAACTCAGGTCCTCCAGATATATATGGCCTGATGTATGTGCGGCAGCAGCCCCAGGAAACTGTCCACCAGTTTTTCCTGCTTGTTAAAAACAAGATCAAGGACTATTCAGATGATGACATAGTTGCAGTCTTCCAGCATAACTGCACAGACGAAGGGATATTGAATGCCCTTGACTATCGCTACATACAGAGCTTCACGGAATTATCACATGTAGTACAAAAGTACTACGTGATGGAAAGCATATAGAGGGCCCAGAAAACTCAACTGGAGCCCGCCTCCTTGATGCAGAGTGCGGTCTGGGCTAAAAGAATATACCCCGGCGGATCACCCGAACATCAGGCTACAGGCAGGAAGAATAAGCGCTTCATGGGACATAGGTCCATTCTTGACAAACTATTGGACAAACCCTGCCCGATCCATACTACTCCGCACACAATCCCAACCCATATCCTCCGGGCATGCTGGGTACTCCGACAGGTAGCAAAAAGTGGAGCGTCAATCCTCACCACAACCCCAGAAGGATATTCACCGGAGAAGGACAACTTCAACGTCCAGACAGTCTTAGAGACTTTCTCCTCTAACAACTGGCGTAGACGGGCGCTTCACGACCTCGCCGAAGTCCATCAAGTTACTAAACTGAGCCCATGGAACAACATGGCAATAACCTTTACGGACGAAGATGAACCAAAGGCTCAGTCCGTCCGAGCACCTGCCGTCTTGGTGCTAAACCCCATTGTTGATGGTTTTCAGCTTACCAAAGTACTCATGGACGGCGGTAGTGGACTTAACCTTATCTATGAGGACACACTCGATAAGATGCAGATGGATAGGTTATGCATCGAGCAAAGTAACACCATCTTTCGAGGTATTATCCCCAGTCGAGAGGCACACTTCTCGGGAAAAATCAAACTAGATGTGGTGTTCTGCACACCTGAGAACTATAGATCTGAAGAGTTGCTTTTCCACGTGGTCCCATTTAACAGTGGGTATCACGCTATCCTCGGCCGGGACGCCTTCTCACGCTTTCAAGCCATACCTCATTATGGATACATGAAGCTCAAAATGCCTGGCCTGAACGGAATCATTACAATCTCAAGCGACCCGGAAAAAGCTCTCCGTGCCAAAAACAAGACCGCGTCCTTGGCCCTTGAGGCACTGTTTGAAGCCCTAGCGGTAGAAGAATTAACCACCCTACGAGCTATGATGGATAGGGACGGCATGATCCTTGATAAGAGATCAAACTCCACCTCTTTCAAGCCAGCCGAGAAAATAGTAAAATTCCAAGTGCACCCAACGGACCCCAATAAAACAACATCCATCGGGGCACAGCTGGATCCGGCAGTGGATGCCGCCCTACGCGCATTATTGCTCGAGAATTGGGATATCTTCGCCTCGCATCCTTTAGATATGCCCGACATCCCACGTAGACTAGCCGAACACAGTCTCAATATAATCAAGGGATTTAAACCCGTGAAGCAGACACTACGGAGATTCTTCGAACCCAAACATCAAGCTATGGGAGAAGAGCTAGCCAAGTTACTAGAGGTTGGGTTCATTAGGGAAATCAAACATCTGGATTGGCTAGCCAATCTGGTTATGGTCCCTAAAAAGGACAAAACATGGCGCCTGTGTGTCGACTTCAAGGACCTCAACAAGGCCTGCCCCAAAGATCCTTTCCCATTGCCTTGCATTGACCAAATTATCGACGCAACTGCAGGACACAATTCGTTGTGTTTCCTCGATGCTTATTCCGGATACCATAAGATTAAGATGAAGGAATCAGACCAAGCTACAACCACATTCATCACCCCTTATGGTCCCTTCTGCTTCAATACTATGCCCTTCGGACTCAAAAATGTCGGGGCCACCTACCAGCGCATGATTCAAACATGCCTGGAAAAGCAAATAGGAAAAACAGTTGATGCATACCTGGACGATGTGGTCATTAAAAAAACACGTCGAGTCACTGGTGGATGACCTTCGCCTCACCTTCGACAATCTCCGAACATATGACATCTGGCTTAATCCAGAAAAATGTCTTCGGAGTCCCAGCCGGAAAGTTGCTGGGGTTCATTGTTTCCCTTAGAGGAATTGAGGCAAACCCAGCAAAAATCCAAGATCTGTCACAATTGGACACGCCAACAGACCTAAAGCAACTCCAAAAACTAGCTGGGTGTATCGCGGCTTTATGTCGAATTATCTCCAAATTAGGAGAAAAGGTATTGCCATTATTCAAGCTACTACGCCATACTGATAACTTCAAATGGACGGATGCAACCACAACCGGATTGGAAGAAATAAAGGCCCTTCTCACAAGCAACCCAATCTTGGCCGCACCAGGCATTGGAGAGCCTATGTTATGATACATCTCGGCAACTAACCAAGTAGTTAGCGCCGTCCTCGTCATTGAGCGAGGGGAGGAGGGACATAAATTCCCCACCCAAAACCAGTTTATTATGTGTCGGAGGTCCTTACACCTTGCAAATTCCGATACCCGCACTATCAAAAGATAGCCAACACAATCTTCATGGCGTCTCGCAAACTTCGGCACTACTTTCAAGAGTGTTCGATCACGGTGGCATCTGAGGTGCCACTGAATGACATCATTAATAACAGGGACGCCACTGGATGCATAGCCAAGTGGGCCATTGAGCTATTACCGTTCAAAACCATATACAAGCCACGCTGGGCTATTAAATCCTAGGTATTGGCCGACTTTATAGGTGAGTGGACAGAAGCCGAACTCCCAAAAGAGTACAACTCATATTCTAATTGGGTCATGTACTTCGACGGCTCCAAAATGTTGGCCGGACTGGGGCTGGCATAATCCTCACATCCCCCACTGGGGACACAGTCCGATACATATTCCAAATCATGTATACGTACTCTAATAATGCAGTTGAATATGAGGCGCTACTGCACGGTCTTCGTATGGCTGTCTCCATGGGCATACAACGCTTGGAGGTGCGTAGTGATTCAAACCTCACAATTTCACAGGTCAATGGAGAGTTCGATACGAAAGATCCAAAAATGATGGCATACTGAAATGCCATATTAAAACTGTCAGCTCGATTCGACGGACTCGAATTCCATCATGTCGCTCGAGAAAGTAATCAGGCAGCCGACATCCTTGCTCATATGGGCGCTAAACGCGGCCCCGTGCCACCCAACACCTTCGTGGAGCATCTCTTTAAGCCATCTGTGGTGTGGCAGGGTGCAGCGAAGGCAACACATACCTGATCACACCCTCAACCGCGAAACACAATGCGGACAATGTCGGGGGTTTGGATATTGATATAACACTCTCTGCTCATGAGATCATGGCGGTTATCGCGCCTTGGATTGAACCTTACTTGGCCTACCTTAATAGGCAAGAGCTCCCCGACTATCAAAACAAGGCGCGATGCATAGTTCGGCGCTCCAAAGCCTTCAAAGTACATGAGGGAGAACTATATAAAAGAAGTACAACCGAAGTCCTTCAAAGGTGTATCTCCGAAGAGGAGGGAAGGCAGCTCTTGGTAGAGATACATGCCGGTCTCGGCGGTCATCCCGCTGCAGCCCGTGCCCTTGTAAGCAAGGCGTTTCAGACATGTTTTTTCTGGCCTATGGCTCGAGCTGACGCTCAAGACCTTGTCCAACATTGCATGGGCTGTCAACTATTTGCCAATCAGAGCCACATGCCTCCCATCGCATTAAAGAACAATCCCCATTACTTGTCCCTTTGTGGTATGGGGGCTTGACATGGTCGGACCCCTTAAAGGGGGAAGCCACAAAAATAAATACTTACTGGTCATGGTGGATAAATTCACTAAATGGATAGAAGCCAAACCCGTCAAAACAGCTGAGGCCGGACCAGTGATTGATTTTATATCAGGCGTAGTCCACCGTTATGGTGTCCCGCATAGTATCATCACTGATAATGGCTCTAACTTCACAGATGATGAGGTGAAAACCTGGTGCGCTAAGTTGGGCATTAAACTCGACTATGCATCTGTATACCACCCTCAAACGAACAGCCAAGTCGAATGGGCCAATGGACTAATCATGAGTGGTATTAAACCCATACTAGTGCGCTCTTTACGAGAATTGGATAAGCACTGGGTTGAGGAACTCGATTCCATACTCTAGGGACTCCGGACCATGCCCAATCGAACGACCGGATACAAACCCTTCTTTATGGTGTACGACGCAGAGGCCATATTGCCCTGTGATATTATTCATGACTCACCTAGAGTGAGCATGTACGAAGAGAAAGAAGCCGAACTAGATCGGCAGGACAACCTACATGGACTTGAAGAGGAGCACGATGTAGCCAAGGCCCGTTCCGCATTCTATCAACAACAGGCCAAGCGTTACCAAAGCAGAGAAGTGTAGGCTAAAACATACAACGTCGGAGAACTTGTTCTATGCCTCCCGGAGAAGAAAAAAGGGTAAGCTCAAACTCAAATGGGAGGGGCCCTTCATTATAGATGAAGTCCTTACTAGAGGAGCCTATCGCCTTCTCAATGCGGAGGATAATCGCCTTGAGCCGAACCCATGGAACACCGCCTGGCTCCGAAGATTTTACGCATAATTTGGCCTCCTTAGGTCTAAGTTTAAAACTAGGTTTTTTCCATGTTCTCTTTCTTTTTATCCTCTTTACCTTTCTCTCCTTATATTGTATGTTTGAATAAACCACATTGTTGGGGGTACACATCTTTAAATGTATAAATCCCACCATACATGGGGGCTTCTTTTAAAAGAAGCATTTTATTACAAAGCTTACAAGCTTCTTATATCCGTACTATATGTTGTTTCTGCCATTTTATGCACCTCTATGACTTATGTTTTTGCCAAGCTGGGTTGCCTAGCTCCTGTGCTTATACCCTACGTTCATGATTGTTCGGCTCGGGTGTAAAGGGAGCACCTCTGCGATTCTTACAACCGGGTTATCCGGCGCTGTACCTCAGACAGGTGAAGCCGAAAGCTAGCGTTCTTTTGAGAATAATTGGGCGGCACATATTCAACAGGATGTTTTCGGAATAACACATAAAAGTGGACGTCTGTACTTTAGATACAAGCCCAGCCTAAGAAAAGGAACCCCTAACGGAACTATTTTTCTTGGAATATGTTTCTTATGTTTAAAAATAATATAACATAACTCTGCCGAACACATTTTGTCTGTTTGAGCAATACAACCGGATTGCCTGGTTTCCGACAATACCACATGTTTACTAGTCAAACATAGTCTGTTGAAACACTCCAACTTTTTGGTTCGGAGGTGGAAACCGAAGGTCTGCGATGACAAAACTTTCATACAATTCGGTAGGAGATAAGTTCGGTCATAAAGTAAATGGGTACATCAAATCAAACGCTCACTCCCTTTCTACGCCATCTAGTAGGCTATCTAATTTACAATCCTGTTGCCAAAATTTTGCCGCTATCATCACTTGGTCGTATACCAAGCTTACGTGAATTTCCTTCCCGTCGGGTCCTCGCGGTCTAACTCTGGCCATATGGTTCGGGTCAAGACCAGTATAGCGTGTCTTCACCATGGCCCATGCCTCTCGAGCACCTTCACGGCATGCGGATGTCTTCCACAGCTCGAACTGACTCCAGGCACCCTGGAATAGATCAGCCAACCCCTCCATACTTTCTGGAGGGACGTCGGAAGGCCATAAGGCTTTGGCCATATTCTTCATCGCCTTCCGAGCTTGCTCGTGCAGCTTGGCCAGCTCCTTCAGAATGTCGCTCTATAGAACTAGCATTTCCTCCTCGGGGCGACTGGTTAACATAACTGTATCAACTGAACTATCATATTCCGCATTATATGATCCTATCAATAATCCGAACGGTTCACAAAACATACTGAATATGCCGCCCTTCAGTTTCTGGTTTTCTTGTTGTGCCTCTAAGAGTTGAGCCTTCAAGCTCTTTATCTCTTCGGCCTGTTTCTTTACTTCTCCTTCCATTTTTTTATAGTTGCCATAATACATTGGGGCACTCTTTATTTCTTTGAGCTCCCGGGTCAGTGTGATGTTCTTCTCCTTGAGAACTTGTGGTCATCAAACGATCCTTAAATCGGTTTTGTTCACCTGCTTTAAGTCTCGGGGGCTACTACTACTATCTATCTATTAAGTTACTGAATATTTTTACGTGCAAATCCTTTGAGAACAGGCGAGCGACCCCGGTGAGTCCATCCCAGACAGCTCGGGTATAAGCACCTACAGTGCTTAGGGCGTTAAACTCTGGCTCCATTAAGGCAGGGGCACATAAGGCTTCTTTTGAGTGACGATGGTTCATCGCACTCTCGACTTCGGAGTTGGTCATAGACATCTCATCCGACTCTCCATGCGACAAGCGAGTCTGTGCCACAATCAGCATGCGCCTCTGTCCCGATTGGTATCTCTGGCGCCGGGTTAGCCGCAACTCGGCTGGCTGGGACCTTACCCACGGAACGCCCAATACCCCTCCTGCAATAATAGAGGGAGGATTGAAATGACGGTCCGACTTCACGACCAAATAATAGCAAAGAAGTATAGACCTTTTCCATGGTGGAGCAGGTTCATTGTTGTTCCCGACCTCCTTTCGTTTTGCACGACCCTTCCGCGAAGATGCTAACCTTTTCTTGGTCGCCCTCCCTTGGGTGTGTGTCAGGACCTCGACTCAATGGTACACCGATCTAGCATGTAACACCTCATATCACTTTGCGGCCGCACACACGGTATTCCCGCAGGTGTCGCCTTACCAGGCCCGGGACTGTTTGCGCCTTTTGGCACACGTATATGATAGTGTTGCTAGCATCCATGTGACAAGGAGCCCGGGCTGACATGGCTAGTCGTGAACCCAAAGTGGCACTAACTTACAGGGACAGACATACATGACCCAGCAACGAACGTGTCGGTCATCAGCGAGTGAATCCGGGCTGTAGCAACTGGTCTAGCAGGACTCTGGCAGACACCGCGTGACATTTCCCCGAAGGGACAGACATAGGAACAAAGAAGGACACATGCCGGCCAGCCTAAGTGTTCCGGAGCAGTAGCAAGCTACCAAGGCTCAGTGGAAACAGTAGGAGACATTTCCCGGTAAGAGAGGCTACCAAGGATAAACAACTAGATAGTCAGATCCCACACATACCAAGCATTTCAATAACATACACACAATATGCTCGATATGTGCAAATACAACATGGCATCACAACATGAATCTACAACTTAAGTATTTTATTCAATAGACTCCGAGGAGCGAGATATTACAAACATGGGTCTCATGACCCAGCATTCAGAGCACAGAAGTCAAGCACAAGCGGAAGCTTAACATGTCTGAGTACAGACATCTACAAATGAAAAAGGCTGAGATGTCTGTCTATCTACCAGATCCTGCCGAGGGTACAAGATCGTAGCTGAGGTAACAAGCTAAACGTCGAAGTCCACGTGGAGCTACTAGCGAGACTGAAGTCTCTCTACAAAAACATAAATTAAGCAACGTGAGTACAAATGTACCCAGCAAGACATAGATCAGAACTAACTACATATGCATCAGTACCAACAAAGGGGATGGTGGGGTTTAACTGCAGCAAGCCAGCTTTGACTCAATGGCTAACCTGAACTACGACTGCAAGTAACTATTTTGAGGTGGCGCCCACGAGTCCACATATTCACCATATCAATACACCACTATGGATCCGCTCCCGTCTCCCTACGAGAACGCCATCCATAGCACTCATGTTTATCTTGCGTATGTTAGAGTATCCACTTTCACTTCTCTATGAACTGTATAGGCAACCCAGAAATCCTTTACCGTGGACACGGCTATTCGAATAGATGATGTTAACCCTGCAGGGGTGTACTTCTTCACACACGCTCTCGCCACTTACCAACATGTACACATCATGTATCTTGGCAACCTTCAAGCGGAAGCCTAGCGAGGGAGTCGGCCATGACCTGACTAACCACACAAGTCTCTCTTCCAGGTTTATCGCCTATTCGGGTTCCATCCGCAAGGAGATCCGGCCGGGGTGTCGCTCATGGCCCCAAACGATGTGAGAAGGGTTCCCAAGCCAACCATTCGGGTGCCACTTGGTACACCGTGCCACTGTGCCTAGTATGTCCCAAGCCCACCTATACCGGATGCCACTTGGTAGATTACTAACACTACCTACAAACACCAGAAACTAGTTGCAACTCCTGGACAGAGATCGGGTTGATTAATAAGCCGAGAGGGGTCGAGTTACCGGAACCCAATGTGTGGTAGTAACTGCTCATGGATCACAAACACAGAACTCAGTTCCTGAGGACGGTTTCAATGAGACAACCCACCATGTACTCCTACATGGCCTCTCACCGCTACCTTTACCAAATCGTGTTCACACACTTAGACCACACACAGTAGGATAAGTTCACACACCTCCAATTCATCCCTGATGAATCAGACCTGACTCAACTCTAAGCAGTAGCAGGCATGACAAACAAGCATGAATGAGTAGGCACATCAAGGCTCAAACAACTCCTACTCATGCTAGTGGGTTTCATCTATTTACTGTGGCAATGACAGGTCATGCAGAGGAAAGGGGTTCAACTACCGCAGCATGTAGCAGTTGAATCGTTGTTGTCCTAATGCAGTAAAAGAGAGCAGGAGCGAGAGAGTGGGATTGTATCGGAATGAACAGGGGGGTTTTGCTTGCCTGGCACTTCTGAAGATAATATAGCTCTTCATCGGTGTCATCGAACTCATCGTCGGAACCACGTCTATCGAGAGGGGACAAACACTAGCAAACAAGGAAGAACACAATCAATGCAATGCACAACATGATGCATGAATGTGACATGGCAATATGCTGTGGTTTAAGCTAATGCAACTAGCAGCAAGTTAAATGGAGTTGGTTTGAATCCATGATTCAAATGCAAACTCCATATGTGAAGGTTTAAATGCCAATTATATGATTTGTGCTAAACAACAGCTATAAGTTGTTCTAACATGCATTTTTGAAGTTTATAAATGGTACAGATGGATAGATTGGATTTTTCTGATCATTTTTCATATATAACTTATTTCATTTGGAGTTACGGTTGATTTTATATGAATTTTTGAAGTTTATAACATTTTCTGGAATTTCCTGAATAAGAATAAATCTAGTAAATGATTTATTGCGTAAGCACTGCGTCACTGTGACGTCAGCAGGTCAACAGGCGCTGCTGCTGGTCAAACCTGACCGGTGGGGTCCACTGGTCAATGACTGGGGCTGGTTAGTGCCGCTGACATGTGGGCCCTGTCAACGACCACGTCAGCTTGGTCAAATCTGACGCGTGGGGCCGCTATTGTTAATTAAAACTAAACAGGAAATAAACTGTGGTTAGTTAGCCAGTGGGGACCAGCTGTCAGTGACTGTGGTGGGTAATTAGCAGTGGGATTGGGCACTAATTAAGCCGGCCACGTCGGCGGTTAACCGCCGGTGACACACAGACGCGGCGGCGTCGCTCGTTCCGGCGACTCCGACGATGGGAGGAGGCAGAGTTGGGCTCTATGGCTGCAGCGTGATGGGGCGCATCGGGTGGTAGCCGTGGGCGGTCAGAAACAGCAACGGCGGCGAGCGAGGCGGTGGACGAAGCTCGGGTGGGTGTGGGGTTAGCGCTGCGGCTCGCAAACGAGCCGGCTATCGCGCTAGTTTTGCTCTACGGAACATTGCGAGTGCAACGGACGTAGGCGCGGGACCAAAAGGGTCACCGGGGCTTCGCCGGCGATGAGCCCGTGCGGCGGCGGCTACGTTAAGCAAGGGGGCGATGGCTACGATGACCAAACGGGAGCGGGGTTAGGGGAGAAATGACCGGGGGCTGACCACGGTCACGAAGAGATGCTCGGCGGGCTCGGGGTAGGCCGGATGGCGGCGAATCGATGGCGGCAATCCTCGATGGCGGAGGAGGGGAACGGCGGAGCTGGCGACATCCAGGGCTTCCGGCGCCTTCTGTCTTGGTGAGGAGGAAGAGGGGGACGAGACGGGGCTTCTTGGCACGTCGGCGAGGCGAGGGGAGCACGGTGGCTGCGGCAATCAGCGTCGGCGGCGATGGTGTCATGTTGGTGGTGCTACGAGAGAGAGCAGAGAAGGAGGGATCCAGGGAGAGTGAGAGAGGGTCGAGGGGCTGCGTGGCGCTCGTCTAGAGCCGTCCAAGAGGAACCAGGCAGACAGGGAGGGAGGAGGTGGCCTGGGCGTGGGCGTGCGGGCGTCGGGCACGCGCTCGTCCTTCTGTCCCACGAGGAAGACGACAGGAGGAGCTGCAGTGGTGGGTTCGGCCTATGCTGCTGGGCTGACTTCAGGTAAGGCCGGGTAGGCTTCGTCTCTCTCTCTTCCTAATTCTTTTCTGTTTTCTATTTTCTGTAATTGTGTTTGGCTTTATTAAAAATGCCAGGGCATTACCAAAAATCATGAAACTGCTCAATGTCACTGTTTGGAATATTTCCAACAACAAACATTTCAGTTTGTGATTATCTGAGCATTTAAAATATTATTTAGCAATTAAATGCCCAAATGCAAATATCATATGATTTAATTCAAAAACCCAGAATGGCCTAGAAATATGTGCACCATTTTTGGCAGAGGTTTTAAACCAATCCAAAAATGATAAACTTTTCTGAAGGGAATTTTGGGTTCATTGATAATATTTTTATTTGAACCTAGTTGATTTGGTTTGGTGCTAGGGTTTGAGCAATCCCCATTTCAACTTTCAAAAGAACTTAAACATGATGCTACAGACAAGTGCTAGCCTAGTGCAAGGTAAGGCTAGGGATGTGACAACTCACCCCCACTAAACAAGAATCTCGTCCCGAGATTCAAGCGGTAGGGTAAGATGAAGGGGGAACGCAACTAACGCAATCTTCACGATGCAGGTTGCACTTCAAATGAACATTTATTCAATCACCATCTTTGTCTCGTCGTCCTGCTATGAGAACTCCAGCCAACATGACAAAGAGAGGAGAAGGAGACTCTAGAAGGATCGATCTTCTCAAAGATCGAACAACTCAGGGTTAACTCACAAAATGAGACATAGAACACCTCTTGAGCTGAGATATTCAAACACACTTCGGGGGGGGGGGATGGAAGAACAGATGACGTGGGTTCAATTTGGTAGGCAACAATTCCACGCTTGACGAGATGGTGAATGGTTTCAAGATAGCGATGAAATAATTGCCATGATTCCATAACGGGGCACCATAGAGAAGGTGGCTCATAGAATTATTACCTTAAGTGGCAAAAAGAATTTCTTTTGATATAGAGATCATTGAGACTCTCTATACCAGCCTAAGGAAAATCTCGAGCCATCGTTTGGAGGAGTACAATAGAATGACATACTCGGATTAGGATGGATGATGTGGATTACCTTGTTGAGAACAACACAAGGGATGATTTTAGTAACTGGGCAGAAGCTCAACAGTAGAGAGTGAGTCCACCATTTGAAAAGTTATAGCATAACCGAGGAAGCTAAGAGCAATCCCAGTTAGTGCCGATGATAACACCTAGCGCTTGTGCGTGCCCTCAAGAACTTGAGCATTTCCATATTCATCAAGGTTTTACCAATATCCGTGTCAAGGATCCTGGCAACACAACTTACTACCATGATGAATGGTGATGGAGGATGCAGATGCAAAGGAAGATAACACTTTCTCAAATTTCACCTTAGCGAGGCCAAGGGATCAAAATCCGGATGATCCACCGTTAGACATTTAGCACTCCGCTTCTAATGTTCTCCTTGATGTGCTAGCACAACCCATTTATAGATATGGTTTGATAACTAGAACATCAAGTAAAAGATCGTACTTCGGGAGCACAAGAATCCATAAGGAGTAACTTATTGGAGTAAATCCTACGAAATCCTTATGGGGAGGTGGCCAACTTCCTCAATCAAGATACTACAACAACAGGTCTTCCGGCTGGGTGTGTTGGCCACGACATCCACTTTACCGGATTACAGAGAGACCATTGTTATAGTTCTTGGGAAATGTTCCAACCATCATAACCGCCTGAGATTCAGATCTGGTTGGTGTCAGGATATTCCAGACTCATTAAGTCTAGAAAGAAAAATGAAAGTTTGCAACACAAATCGACGAGACGACATTGCGGGATTCTCGGGGAATGAACTGTGATACCAAGCTCCAAAACATGAGCTGGTTCTGCTACACACATACGAACATGCTATCTCAGACAAGCATGACCACATAGTAGTCTTATAATAAAACACTTCCGAGTTCGGGTGGGGAACCCTCATCGAGGATATCGAAGTCTTTACGCAAGTCCATGGATTAGATCCCAAGCATAGACTTCTCTTCCTTGAACAAGTCAATTAGTGGCTTGGTGTGCTAGGAAGACATATAGAATGAAGATGATCAGTCTAACAGACCACAGAATTCTTCGCACGTGCATGACTGACTTGGGATGATTCCATAGGAGGCAAAACTATCTTTCTCTAATTCACGGCGGCAACTTGCATCAAATGCACACGTATCAGAGGAAATCAGTTCTTTCATCCGAACATATGCTTCATGAACGGAACACGAAAGCATTGCTCACAAAGTTTCCAATACTAGCTGGAAGTTCAACACGAATCATGGGGAAGGTAAAAATGTTGTCGATGGGCTCAACAACATGTCATCCAGATTTCCGTGAAGATAGAATTCCATAATTATGCAAACACGATGATAGCATTGGTCAGACCAAATGATATAATGGGGTATGCTCGAGGAAAAACCACGAGTAAAACAACATTATGAATATCATTGGTTCTGATTTGATCTGAGAATAGCCCACACTCAAATCAAAGATTGGATAAGGTGATAGGTCCATTAACTGATCATAGGCCCAATCGGTGAAGATATCATCTTTCTTCAACACACACACACACACACACACAAAGATATCCCTTTGGAATGAGCTAAGTCGGACAAGCTTTCATCTTCCAACTCTCCAAGTTGTTGTTTAGCTTAACCAACTAGATTAGGGTATCCAACACAGATTCTTGGAGAAAGGGTGGTTTACAAGAAACCAACTTGATCATGAACTCAACATAGCGGTCAGGTGACAACCTGGTAACACTTCCGAGAAGATATTCGGAAAATCACGAACCACCCATATGTTACTAAGCTCGAGAACGATCTTGCTTTTCAGGGCAAGATGATATGATCTAATGAGCGAGGATTTGACAAAATCCTAACTTATCAATCGAAGAGTACACCAGGAAATAAGGACTAGGTAGCAAAATCTATCTTAGAATGACGATTCAAGAACCAACACGCTAAGAATGAAATTATTGTCCTTTAACTACCAAGCAACGGGGTTGCTAGCAGTATTGATTTCACACATCACAGTTCACTTGTCGGTATTCCGGTTACAACAACAAGGGGACCAAGGGATGAATAATGATGGCGAGAAGTATTACCACATTAAGAATTCATAAGATAAGGTGCAATTCTCATGACATTCCTGACATAAAGTGGGTAATACTTCAGGGTAGAACAGACGAAAATCTTGATTGCATTTGATCTGCGGAATGCAGCTGCTTTAACCCAATCCTAGAAATGGATGAGGTACTAGAGTTTGTTTCTCCTAGTCATTCTGAACTAGAATGGCTTGACGGACCAAAGAATGATAGGCACCGATGAACGAATGCACGCATGCTCTTGACTATCAATTGATAGGCGAAGGTCATAAGACAACTAAAGAGGGACAACTCAAAGGAACATATATCTTTAGGAGTTGTGGATGCATAGGTTAGTATGTCGAACAAGTTCAACATATTTCTTCTGGATAACCCATGCTGAAGAGGAAGGACTAGCAGATTCACAACTATGAATGGAGGACTCATCAAGAGCACTCTGGTTGTGATCTTTTGGTTCAAAGAACTTCCGCCATAAGCAGTTCATGGTATTTGGAAGAAGGCAATACCACGGACCTCGAGGACTATCGCAAAGGTTACTAATATCCTAAAGGAACTAGCAAACACTATCAACATGAAATAAGTAGGGTGAATCTCGGGTTCAAGAACCCAGGAATAGAATGGCTACTAGCTAAGTGGCATCACGGGATGCTCTCGAGAATGATGGCCAGAATCATCACACTCGGAACACAAAACATGGCTAGATTACAAGGTGATACTCTAGACATCTAGGGTCATAATAATAGCTCCAACATATATGTCGAGGCAATAGAGTACCTCAACTCACCATTATTTGTGGTTAACCTGGCCAGAGAGGACATCGGGAACGGGAAGAAGGGATTTGCAAATGCATCAGACTATTAGAACCCTGGGATGACTCGGACAACATAACGGCTGTAAATGCTCAAAATGATTTGAGACATCCTACAAAATGGTGGCATAACCACTCTATCATCATAATATCAAGGTTCTGAGATCAACTATGAACACACAGAAGATGGTAGGAACTTAACTGAGGCTTAAGTCCAACAATTCTATAAGTCTACGGTTTAGTAACACGTGATCCTAATAGAAAGAAGAGAGAGCCTAGTTCCTTAACCCCGTAGGAAAGATAAGCTGACTCAGATGAGAAGGTCATAAGGTATAAGGAGTAAAAAGAGCCTTACGTTCCCAACCACAATCAATTCCCTTATATAACTAGAGAATTTCTAGACTCAACTTCGACCAGTTTGGCTTGGTAATCCTACAGGCAGTCAAGCTCTGATACCAAAGCTGTCAGGACCCCGACTCAATGGCACACCGATCTAGCATGTAACACCTCATATCACTTTGCGGCCTCACGCACGGTATTCCCGCGGGTGTCGCTTACCAGGCCCGGGACCGTTTGCACCTTTTGGCACACGTATATGATAGTGTCGCTAGCATCCATGTGACAAGGATCCCGGGCTGACATGGCTAGTCGTGAACCCAACGTGGCACTAACTTACAGGGACATGCATACATGACCCAGCAACGAACGTGTCAGTCATCAGCGAGTGAATCTAGGCTGTAGCAACTGGGCTAGCAGGACTCCCGTAGACACCGCGTGACATTTCCCCGAAGGGACAGACACAGGAACGAAGAAGGACACATGCCGGCCAGCCTAAGTGTTCCGGAGCAGTAGCAAGCTACCAAGGCTCAGTGGAAACAGTAGGAGACATTTCCCGGTAAGAGAGGCTACCAAGGATAAACAACTAGATAGTCAGATCCCACACATACCAAGCATTTCAATAACATACACACAATATGCTCGATATGTGTAAATACAACATGGCATCACAACATGACTCTACAACTTAAGTATTTTATTCAATAGGCTCCGAGGAGCGAGATATTACAAACATGGGTCTCTTGACCCAGCATTCAGAGCACACAAGTCAAGCACAAGCGGAAGCTTAACATGTCTGAGTACAGACATCTACAAATGAAAAAGGTTGAGATGTCTGTCTATCTACCAGATCCTGCCGAGGGCACAAGATCGTAGCTGAGGTAACAAGCTAAACGTCGAAGTCCACGTGGAACTACTAGCGAGACTGAAGTCTCTTTGCAAAAACATAAATTAAGCAATGTGAGTACAAATGTACCCAGCAAGACTTACATCAGAACTAACTACATATGCATCAGTATCAACAAAGGGGATGGTGGTGTTTAACTGCAGCAAGCCAGCTTTGACTCAGTGGCTCACCTGAACTACGAATGCAAGTAACTCTTTTGAGGTGGCGCGCACGAGTCCACATATTCACCATATCAATACACCACTATGGATCCGCTCCCGTCTCCCTACGAGAACGCCATCCATAGCACTCACGTTTATCTTGTGTATTTTAGAGTATCCACTTTCACTTGTCTATGAACTGTATAGGCAACCCAGAAGTCCTTTACCACGGACACGGCTATTCGAATAGATGATGTTAACCCTGCAGGGGTGTACTTGTTCACACACGCTCTCGCCACTTACCACCATGTACACATCATGTATCTCGGCAACCTTCAAGCGGAAGCCTAGCGAGGGAGTCGGCCACGACCTGACTAACCACACAAGTCTCTCGTCCATGTTTATCGCCTATTCGGGTTCCATCTGCGAGGAGATCCGGCCGGGGTGTCGCTCATGGCCCCAAACGATGTGAGCAGGGTTCCCAAGCCCACCATCCGGCTGCCACTTGGTACACCGTGCCACTGTGCCTAGTCTGTCCCAAGCCCACCTGTACCGGGTGCCACTTGGTAGACTACTAATACTACCTACAAACACCAGAAACTAGTTGCAACTCCTGGACAGAGATCAGGTTGATTAATAAGCCGAGAGGGGTCGAGTTACCGGAACCCAATGTGTGGTAGTAACTGCTCACGGATCTCAAACACAGAACTCAGTTCCTGAGGATGGTTTCAATGAGACAACCCACCATGTACTCTTACATGGCCTCTCACCGCTACCTTTACCAAATTGTGTTCACACACTTAGACCACACACAGTAGGACAACTTCACACACCTCCAATTCATCCCCGATGAATCAGACCTGACTCAACTCTAAGCAGTAGCAGGCATGACAAACAAGCATGAATGAGTAGGCACATCAGGGCTCAAACAACTCCTAGTCATGCTAGTGGGTTTCATCTATTTACTGTGTCAATGATAGGTCATGCAGAGGAAAGGGGTTCAACTACCGCAGCATGTAGCAGTTGAATCATTGTTGTCCTAATGCAGTAAAAGAGAGCAGGAGCGAGAGAGTGAGATTGTATCAGAATGAACAAGGGGGTTTTGCTTGCCTGGCACTTCTGAAGATAATATAGCTCTTCATCGGTGTCATCGAACTCATCGTCGGAACCACGTCTATCGAGAGGGGACAAACACCGGCAAACAAGGAAGAACACAAACAATGCAATGCACAATATGATGCATGAATGTGACATGGCAATATGCTATGGTTTAAGCTAATGCAACAAGCAGCAAGTTAAATGGAGTTGGTTTGAATCCATGATTCAAATGCAAACTCCATATGTGAAGGTTTAAATTCCATTTATATGATTTGTGCTAAACAGCAGCTATAAGTTGTCCTAACATGCATGAAAATGGTACAGATGGATAGATTGGATTTTTCTGATCATTTTTCATATGTAAATTATTTCATTTGGAGTTACGGTTGATTTTATATGAATTTTTGAAGTTTATAACATTTTCTGGAATTTCCTGAATAAGAATAAATCTAGTAAATGATTTATTGCGTAAGCACTACGTCACTGTGACGTCAGTAGGTCAACAGGCGCTGCTGCAGGTTAAACCTGACCAGTGGGGTCCACTGGTCAGTGACTGGGGCTGGTTAGTGCCGCTGACATGTGGGCCCAGTCAACGGCCACGTCAGCTTGGTCAAAGCTGACGTGTGGGTCCGCTGTTGTTAATTAAAACTAAACAGGAAATAAACTGTGGTTAGTTAGCCAGTGGGGACCAACTGTTAGTGACTGTGGTTGGTAATTAGCAGTGTGATTAGGCATTAGTTAAGCCGGGCACGCCGGCGGTTAACCGCCGGTGACACACAAACACGGCGGCATCGCTCGTTCCGGCGACTCGGACGACGAGAGAAGGCAGAGTTGGGCTCTACGGCTGCAGTGTGATGGGGCGCATCGGGTGGTAGCCGTGGGCGGTGCCGGGGCGGTCAGAAACAGCAAAGGCAGCGAGCGAGGTTGCAGCCGGAGCTCGGGTGGGTGCGGGGTTAGCGCTACGGCTCGCAAATGAGCCGGCTGTCGCGCTAGTTTTGCTCTACGGAACATTGCAAGTGCAACGGACGTAGGCGCGGGACCAAAAGTGTCACTAGGGCTTTGCCGGGATGAGCCCATGCGGCGGCGGCTACGGTAAGCAAGGGGGCGACGGCTACGACGACCAAATGGAAGCAGGGTTAGGGGAGAAATGACCGGGTGCTCACCACGATCACGAAGAGATGCTCGGCGGGCTCGGGGTAGGCCGGACGGCGATGAATCGATGGCGGCAATCCACGGTGGCCGAGGAGGGGAACGGCGGAGCTGGCGGCATCCAGGGCTTCCGGCGCCTTCCGTCTTGGTGAGGAGGAAGAGGGGGACGAGACGGGGCTTCTTTGCGCGTCGGCAAGGCGAGCGGAGCACGGTGGCTGAGGCAATCGGCATCGGCGGCGATGGTGTCATGTCGGTGGTGCTGCGGGAGAGAGCAGAGTTGGAGGGATCCAGGGAGAGTGAGAGAGGGTCGAGGGGCTGCATGGCGCTCGTCTAGAGTCGTCCAAGAGGAACCAGGCAGGCAGGGAGGGAGGAGGTGGCCTGGGCGTGCGCGTGCGGGCGTCGGGCACGCGCTCGTCCTTCTGTCCGACGAGGAAGACGACAGGAGGAGCTGCGGTGGTGGGTTGGGCCTGTGCTGCTGGGCTGACTTCAGATAAGGCCATGTAGGCTTCATCTCTCTCTTTTCCTAATTCTTTTCTATTTTCTATTTTCTGTAATTGTGTTTGGCTTTATTAAAAATGCCAGGGCATTACCAAAAATCATGAAACTGCTCAATGTCACTATTTGGAATATTTCTAACAGCAAACATTTCAGTTTGTGATTATCTGAGCATGTAAAATATTATTTAGCAATTAAATGCCCAAATGCAAATATCATATGATTTAATTCAAAAATCTAGAATGGCCTAGAAATATGTGTACCATTTTTGGCAGAGGTTTTAAACCAATCCAAAAATGATAAACTTTTCTGAAGGGCATTTTGGGTTCACTGAGAATATTTTTATTTGAACCTAGTTGATTTGGTTTGGTGCTAGGGTTTGAGCAATCCCCATTTCAACTTTCAAAAGAACTTAAACATGATGCAACAGAGAAGTGCTAGCCTAGTGCAAGGTAAGGCTAGGGATGTGACAGTGCGGCTCACTGAGCGCCGATCCTGCGAAACATGGTCCAATGTAGAGGATAAGGAAACTGGTGGAAGTATCACTCTTCTTTGAGAAAACAGTTTCCGAACACTTACCTTCACGAAGGGATAGAGGTCGGGGTAGTCAGCCATAATGGCCACCTCTGAGCCATCAAGGCTCGCCTGATAGTAGACTCCATCTTCGAACTTTACAAACATGTTCAGATCCTCATGGAATTCAGGGTCTTCATTGCGATCATGATCCTCTGGCTGGTGGGGGGGGGGGGCAGTTAATGTTCTCAACAAACTGCCTCCATGACTGTTCAAAAAATAAACAGCCAGGATATTGTATCAATGCATCCCTATGGATAAAAGAGCATTGAGCGGTTAAAAAACTTACCCATTCAATAGGAGTTTACATGGAGTAGGCTTCTCGGCAATTTACACGCATGCAGTCTTATTCTTCTTCTTTATATAGGTCGCCCAAAGCTGCCGCTAATGCGGCTTGGCCATCCGGACCCTTTCACCTGTAGCGGGATGGGTCGTCCTCCCCGTAGTAGTTCCATAGGGGAGTTACTCGGGATTGAAGTGGTTGGATGCCTCTCTTTATCATGATAGCCATAACTTCTACTATGGAGAGTCCAGAATGGGTCAATAGCTTGATCTTGTTTACCAAGTTCATCACCTCCGCGCTGTCTTCTTGGGCGGAGGATTTGGGATGCCAGCTGTATAGCTTCTTCAGGGGGGCGCTGGAAAATTCTGGCAGTCCATGCTGAATAGGGTTTGGAAGGGGTACATCATGAATATAGAAACATTCCAAAGACCCATTCGGCAGATCGTTTCTTCGGAGTCCCGACGGGGTAGCAGGATCCGGCTATACGCCATACTTCGGCACCGCCCACTTCGAAAATAGAGCCACAGCCCTGATGGCGGGGGACGAGGCAGAAGAACTTTTTCCATAGTTTGAAGTGAGCCTCGCAACCCAAGAATAATTCGCAAAGTGCGACAAAACTAGAGATATGTAAAATAGAACCTGGTGTGAGGTTGGGCAGCTGGATCCCGTAGTGTTCCAGTAGACCCCTAAGGAAGGGGTGGATTGGGAATCCCATGCCCCTAAAAAGAAATGAGGTGAAGCACACCCTCTCCCCTTGACTAGGAGTGGGGAAATTCTCCGCCAATGCATCAGCATCTATAGTGGTTAACCCCGCTGTACAGAGACTAGATCTAGGGGAGGGTGGTATCCTTGCGTTTGGAGTCGACTAAGCTGGAGGTGAGATACAGAACAACTCTACCAGTCCCCCTCTTGAGGGTCATGAGGACGCGAGGAGGAACCAGGGGCTCTTGCCATGGTCTGTTTTTTGTGGCTTGCTCTGTTGCTTTTCGTGTGATGCGAGATGATGGTTTAGATCTCGCCTCACTTTATAGGCGCGATTTGTGCCTGCCAGGAATATTAAAATACAAGGATAATAGACCGTTCCCATTCACTCGGGCGCGTGTAAATCGCGGAGATGGTGGGAGGAATCGTAAAGACTGGACGCGGAAGCCGACGCCGGACTATCTTCAATCCGGATTATAATGGAGAACCTGCCTTGCAAAGCCGAAGACTTGCGTCCGCATACTACATCTACATTGAAGGCAAGTTCGGGGGCTACTGAGGGAGTCCTGGATTCAGGGGTCCTCAGATGTCCAGCCTAGGAGTTTGGGCCGGGTTGCATGGGCCGTACAAGATCACGTCGAAGATCATCTACCATGTCCAGATGGGACTTCTCAACACGTGGACGGCAAGAATAGAGTCCAGCGGTTTCCTTCCCTAATAAACCGACTTTGTACAATCCATAGGCCCCCTCCGGTGTGTATATAAGCTAGAGGGGTTAGTCCATAGAGGACAACTTTTTCACCATCATCAGAATCCTCATAGGCTAGACATCTAGGGTTATCCATCACTATCTCGAGGTAGATCAACTCTTGTAATCTTCATACTCAACAATCATAATCAAACAAGAGTAGGGTTTCACCTCCACTAAGAGGGCTCAAACCTGGGTAAACATCGTCTCCCCTGGCCTCTTGTTACCATTGATCCTTAGACGCATAGCTTGGGCCCCCTGAGGAAGTCCTGGATTAGGGGGTCCTCGGACAGCCGGACTATATGCTTATGCCGGACTGTTGGACTATGAAGATACAAGACTGAAGACTTCGTCCCGTGTCCGGGTGGGACTCTCCTTTGCGTGGAAGGCAAGCTTGGCAATTTGGATATGTAGATTTCCTTCTCTGTAACCGACTCTGTGTAACCCTAGCCCCCTCCAGTGTCTATATAAACCGGAAGGTTTAGTCCGTAGGACAACAACAATCATAGTCATAGGCTAGCTTCAAGGGTTTAACCTCTATGATCTCATGGTAGATCAACTCTTGTAATACTCATATCCTCAAGATCAATCAAGTAGGAAGTAGGGTATTACCTCCATAGAGAGGGCCCAAACCTGGGTAAACATTGTGTCCCCCGCCTCCTGTTATCATTAGCCTTAGACGCACAGTTCGGGACCCCCTACTCGAGATCCGCCGGTTTTCACACCAACATTGGTGCTTTCATTATGAGTTCCACTGTGTCGTCATCATAAGGCTTGATGGCTCCTGAAATCGTCTACAATGATGCGATCCAGGGTGAGGTTTTCCTCCGTGGACAGTTCTTCGTATTCGGCGGCTTCGCACTGCGGGCCAACTCGCTTGGCCATCTGGAGCAGATCGATAGCTACGCCCCTGGCCATTAGGTCAGATTTGGAAACCTTAACTACACGGACGACATCCACGGAGACTTGATCTTTGACGGACTCGAACCCATGACAGGTGCACCCTACAGTCGTGATGAGCATGACTTAGATCTGCCATCAGACGCTGTTCAGGAGATCACACCTACAGCTGCCCCAGCTTTGAATCCAGAGCAGATCGTGCCATCAGTGGACGGGTGTATGAACCCCGCCATGGAGGCCGCACACTCAGCAGTGATAGAGCCGAACACAGATCTCACTTCCAAGGGGTTCTGTGTCTTTGGACCCTCGGACTCGTCTCCAGCCATAGGCTCCGAACCGCGTGCATCCGTGCCCATTGAATCTGACTGGGCACCGATCATGGAGTTTAGCTCCGCGGATATCTTTCTGCACTCGCCCTTGGGCAACGTTCTAAACTCATTAAAATCTCTCTCCCTGTCGGGAAACTCTTGGCCGAACTATGTCTTGCTTGAGTGGGAAGCGGACGACGAAGGAATTTGTTACCCACCACCACCCACTTAATAGCCACTATCGACGACTCAACCGACATGCTTGATTTCGACTCCGGAGACATCAACGGTATGGACGACGATGATGCCAGAGAAAAACGGGAACCACCGCCCCCAGGGCGCTGGACGGCCACCTCATCATATGATATATATATGGTGGACACACCCAAAGAAAGCAATGGCGATGATGTAATGGAGGATAATCCCCTCGAGAAGCAAACAAAGCGCCGACGTCAGCGGCGCCGCTCTAAAGCCCGCCATAGCAAAAACAGCGATACCGGCACAAGAAAGAATAATACCCCGAACGATGCTAAAGATAATCACGACCCCGTAGACCCAGTGAGGGAGCAGGATGAGCCGGGGGACAGCGAGCACAGTCCGGGGCCACTGTCTGATCACAGTGATGCCGAAGACAAAACCTATAAACCCATCTCCGGAGAGGAGAACTGTCCGGACGATGATGCACACATCATCCCGGAAAAACAATTCGAACAAGAGCACCTCCACAAAAGGCTTATTGCCACCGCGAGGAGCTTGAAGAAGCAGAAGTAACGACTTTAGGCTACGCAGGATACGCTCAACCGCAGATGGAGCAAAGTGCTCAACACTGACGAAATTTACGGCAGTGATCGCCACACAAAGAGCTACCCTAATTGCAAGCTGCTGCCCGTATTCAACGACGAGGCTATAGAGCCCGTTCCGTCGAAAAACAATATGGCCGATCTGCCGGACCAACCACCCCGTGGCCGGGACAGAGCGGCTAACGTGTGAGCACCTAGACAAAAGAGCCGGTATGGCCAGGTCCATCTATGGATCTAGGAAATGTGCTCCTATGCAGGATCACGGCCACCAAACCGACTATAATGATCGAATACCAGCTCAGAATCAACACCGAACACTATAGCCGTCGGACGCATGCCAAGACACATCCAAATACAGGGGTGCCGCACACCCCGTGTGCTTCACCGATGAGGTGCTGGATCATGAATTTCTAGAGGGGTTTAAACCCATAAACATCAAGGCATACGATGGAACAACATACCCTGCAGTATGGATTGAGGACTTTATTCTTCACATCCATATGGCTCGTGGAGATGATCTCCACCCTATCAAATACCTACCTCTCAAGTTGAAAGGACCAGCTCGGCACTGGTTGAAAAGCCTCCCCAAAAAATTCAATTGGAAGTTGGGAGGAACTCGAGGACGCTTTCAGGGCTAACTTTCAAGGGATCTATGTATGACCTCCGGATGCAGACGATTTAAGTCACATAATCCAACAACCCGGAGAATCAGCCCGTAAGCTTTGGAACAGATTTCTCACCAAGAAGAACCAAATCGTCGACTGTTCGGATGCTGAAGCCCTAGCAGCTTTTAAACACAGCATCCGGGACGAATGGCTCGCCAGACACCTCGACCAGGAAAAGCCAAGGACAATGGCAACCCTAACAACTCTCATGACCCGCTTTTGTGTGGCCGAGGACAGTTGGTTGGCTCGCAGCGGCACCAGCGACCCAGGCACATCCGAAATCAGGGATGGCAATGGGAAGCCGCGATTCAATAAAAACAAGCGCCGAAATAATGAAGACAACCCAGACAACACAGTGGTAAATGCCGGATTCAGGGGCTCTTGACCCGGTCAATGAAAAAATCCATTTAAAGGTAGCAGAGATGGACCATCCAGCCTAAATAAAATTCTAGATAGATCCTGTCAGATTCATGGCACCCCCGAGAAACCTGCGAATCACACCAACAGAGAATGTTGGGTCTTCAAGCAGGCCGACAAGCTAAATGCCGAACACAAGGAGAGGGAGCCGCCAAGTGAAGACGAGGAAGAACCTCGCCAGCCGAACATTGGGGGACATAAAAAATTTCCACCAGAGGTCAAAACAGTGAGCATGATTTATGCAACCCACATACCAAAGAGGAAGCACAAACGCGCACCCCGAGACATATACGCTGTAGAGCCCGCCGCCCCCAAATTCATCCCATGGTCGGCCTGCCCGATCACTTTCGATCGCAGGGATCATTCGACTAGTATCCGGCATGGTGGTTCGGCTGCCTTGGTGCTCGACCCAATAATTGATGGGTTCCATCTCACCCGAGTCCTCATGGACGGCGGCAGTAGTCTTAATCTGATATATCAGGACACTGTCCACAATATGGGGATAGACCCGTCAAGAATCAGCCAAAGCAATACTACCATCAAAGGAGTAATACCAGGTGTAGAGGCCCACTACACGGGCTCTCTAACATTAGAGGTTGTATTCGGTTCTCCCAACAACTTCCGAAGAGAAGAACTAATCTTCGACATCGCTCCGTTCCGAAGTGGCTATCATGCACTACTCGGAATAACGGCCTTCGCTTGTTTCAATGTAGTACTGCATTACACTTATCTTAAACTTAAGATGCCCGGTCCACGTGGCGTCATCACAATTAGCGGAAATACAGAGCGTTCCATGCATGCGGAAGAATATGTGGCGGCTCTGGCAGCAGAACCACTGAACGTCCTCTCCAACCCAAGTAACTATTCGGTCGTCGAGACCACGGACACAGCTAGACGTGTTCGGCTCACCACTAGTTGTAGCAACCAAAATAAACCTGAGCTTGATTAACGGCTATGACCCCATATGTGGTGCTGGGGGCTGCCTGCACGAAAAAGATCCATAGTTCAGCTGGATCCTATTCACACTCAAGAAATTGAATTTTCATGGTTCATTAAGTTTAACCGACGTGATGCACAGTCACACAAGATTCTTTCACCTGGGTTTTTCTTTCTTTTTACAGATGACCATCGTGCTACACCCTTCTAGAATACGACACAACAGAGACAAAGCCGCAGACGTGCAGTAGGGCCCCGTTCCAAGGTTTCTTTTTAGATTAAGACCTTATGTAAACCTTTTTATTGTCTCTTGTTGGCTCACACCCTCCTGGTACTTAAAACGACAAAGATGGATACTGGCGTTATTGGCAAGCTTATTATTCGTCGATCTAAAATAGACGTTACAAGGGCAGCAACCAATGTGTTTTTGGGTTCTATGCTCTCACCACGAGCCGCTCTTTCGTCACGCCAGATTAATGCATGTACCTGAAAATTCAGGGCTCATTATCGAGGGCGGTACTCAGCCTAGTATATGTTGTCAAGTTCGAATACCTTCGGGAGTGTTCGGCGTCGCGAGTTTGGCCTTATATGCATCAGCTCCGAATCATGTCTTTCGTCAATAGTTGGGTTTGCCCGGCTCCCGTGTTTTGCTACCTTACATTCCGCTCTATCGGCTAAGGTGGCACCAAGAGAACTACTGCGATTGTGCCCTGGTTCATCCGGATGAGCACCTCAGTAGAGAAACCCGAAAACTGACTATCATGATAAAGCGAGAGACTGGTTAACCACTCGATGACTCAGCGGCATCTTCGCGATTCCTCCGCATTAACGAAGGACCGGTTTCCCGGTCACGTATGTACACACACCGTATTCGGATGAACACGGACATACCAGGGGCTATATAGTAGCCCCACCGTCAAACTCCTATGGCTAAGTGAAAGTGTTAAAGCTATATAGTCCGATTGCCTCGTTCGCCGCGCTACCACCTCCTTAACGGACCAAGACATTGGATCAAGTGTGATTACGCGCTTTGCAGAACACCCCCGCATTATATGCGAGGGGGCTAAAGCCGACAACTGCAAACTTTCAGGTTATATACATATCTACATAAGCGGCCGCACAGGAGGCACTATAATACTTTATGGGCAAAAGTATAAATATAACCTTTATTATCAAAAGCATTGTTTTTACAATCATGATACATGTCACTGGAACATGGTATTCTTTGAGCACTGAGCCTCTATTAAACGGGCACCTTCTAAGACTTCTTCAAAATAGAGCTCGGGCGAGTCCTGGTCTCCGGGCGGACCCCTGGTTACGATATCAGTGGCCTCCATCTTTGCCCAATACGTCTTAACACGGGCAAGAGCCATCTGTGCACCCTCTATGCACGCCGACCTCTTGACAGCGTCGATATGCGGCACAGCACGAATAAATCATTGCACCAAACCAAAATAACTATCCGGACTTGGTTCCTTCGGCCACAGATGATCCACGACAGCCTTCATGGCAAGCCCGGACAACCTATGGAGCTCGGCCCACTCAGCCATTTGCTCATTCAACCGCAGCGGATGCCTTGGATTAATGAACTACGACCAGAACAATCTTTCCACCCCATGATCTTCTCGATCTTTGAAATACTCAGTCGCATCGGCCGCACTCTTTGCTAAATCCAAGTATGCGTCTGCAGAACTCCACAATTGATCAAGAGGGGCATACTTCAGATCGCCGAACTTCGTTCACAATAAAAAGGGCTTCCCAGCCGCGATATCACTGGCTTGACAAAGCTCCTCCCGCGCCGCTCTGATTTCAGAGCGAGTTTCCTTTGCTACTTCCAAGGCCTTCTTTAGGTCAGCCATTTTCATTTGGTTTTCCCTGTTGAGAAGCTCATATCGGCTGGCGGCATTTTGCAGCTCAAGAGCCAAGTTGGCTATTTTATCCTCACTCTGGTGATGAGCAGCCTGTTCGGCTTTTAATTCTTCGGCTGCCTTCAGGGCGGCCGCATCACTTCTCTTGGCTTGTTCCTTGGCCCGGGCAAGTTCTGCCCAAAGGGACTCCACGGCGGCAGCTCCATCTGTAGTCAAAGCATATTATAAATACTAGCATCATGCTCTTATTAATATTTGCTGACCACCCAAATATACATACCATGTGCCTCGTCAAGCCGCTTGTTCACAAGCGTGATGTCCGCATCCGCCACGTCAAGTTGCCGCCTCAGTTCGGCAAATTCAGTAGTCCGGTCAGCCGCCGGATCTGCAGCCGCCTGCGCACAAAAGCAGCGCTATCATTACCTGAGACTATGATCCTCTGCTCGCCTCGTCTGGACGGCAACCAGAGTCTCAGCGGCTACTATCTATACAAAGCACACCTTGCGTTTACGGTACAATCAAATATATATATATATATATATATATATATATATATATAACTTTGCGTACCTCGAGGCCTCTTAGCAGGCTCGTAAAAGCTTCATTCAACCCGCTTTTCACGGATGAAATCCTCTCCACCACCGTAGCCATTAAGGTACGATGTGACTCTGATATATCTGCTTGCTGCAGAAGGCCCATCAATGTGTCCGGTTGTACATCCGACAATCCCGGGCTTTTTCTTTTGGTCTCCTTAGGAGCCGAGAACTCCGGACTTCGGGCGGCCGAAGATTTACCTTCTGGCCTTTGCGTATCGGGAGAGATCCCCGGGACAACACCTCAGGGTCGTCCGCCCCATGAGGCAGGGAAGCAGGAGGAGGCGTTTCGCTCTCCATCATCTCCGGAAGAAGATCCCCCGAAGATGAACATTGTGGAGAAGGGCTATGAGCCGAACTACAAAACATATGTCTCGATTGTTATTCTCAGGAAAAGAGCGGGGCATGCTTACTAAAGTGCCTTTGTTCACTTACGGCTCGGTCGACGGCTGGCCCCCTTGTGCGCGCTGTGCAGTAAGGATGCCCTTCGGGGTAGGCCCCCCTGGTGAAAGTTTCTTCCCTCGTTTGGAAACCTCTGTTTCCAAGTATTCAGGGGCGGTGCTTTTCTTCCCGTGGGCAGAGGGGATTCTAGATTCTCCTCCCCGATCATCCTCCAACACGGGGGCACTAATTCCCCCGGTTAGGATGCGTAATGTACCTCCAACATGAAGCCCGCTTTTGGCTTCCCTATTCCTCCCCTTGTCCTCCCCTGATGGCACTTGATAAGGTGCGCGAGCCAGCATCCTGGTTAGTATAGGATCCGGCGAGCCTTCGGGAAGAGGGGCCGAACACCTGATCCTCTCCGCCTTTCTTATCCAGTCCTAGCCAAGGGTGGTTTTTCAGAATAATGTTGTGACGAATATAATGACAACATGTTCGGTGGTGGAGTTACTTACTTGGGTATCTGGACGGTTGCAGTTGAGATCCGCATCCTCTGTTGTGTCCGGACACTTTATTTGTGATCCAAAAGTAATCGATACATCCCTTTGAGCGTCACGCCAAAGAAGTGTTGAATGATTCGCGGTCCTTCCAGGTTGAACTCCCACATACGGAGAGATCAACGTTGGCATGGCAGGACCCGACGAACTAACATTACTTGAATTACATTGACGAGACTGATATCCCTCTTGAGGAGATCTCGAATGCGGCTTTGCAATGTCAGCACATCATTAACCGGTCCCCAGTCCAGCCCCTTGTTGACCCATGATGCAAGCTATGGCAGAGGGGCAGAGCGGAAGGCCCGGGCGGCTGCCCACTTTGTACCTCGGGGTGCTGTGATATAAAACCACTCCCGTTGCCATAGGTCGGACACCTCCGGGAATGAACCCTTTGGCCATAAGACGTCAGCACCTTTGCTTATTATAGCGCCTCCGCACTCCGCGTGTTGCCTGTCGATCATCTTCGGCTTCACATTGAAGGTCTTGAACCATAAGCAGAAGTGTGGGGTAATGCGGAGGAAGGCCTCACACACGACGATAAACGGCAAGATGTAAAGGAGGGAATCTGGAGCAAGATCATGAGAATCCAGCCCGTAATAAAACATGAGCCCTCTAACGAAGGGATGAAGACCAAAGCCTAGCCCTCGGATGAAGTGGGAGATGAATACAATGCTCTCGTTGGGTTTGGGAGTAGGAACAACCTGCCCTTGGGCAGGAAGCCTGTGAAGGATTTCGCGGTCAGATACCTAGCTTCCCTAAGCTTCTTGATGTCCTCCTCTATGACAGAAGAGGCCATCCATCGGCCTTGAGGGTTGGATCCGGACATGATTGAAGGTCCGGAGCGCGTGGACTGAACCTTGGGTGTTGGAACTCGAGGTAGGAGAAGGGAAGGATCAGGCATGGAAAGAAAAGGACATGTCTTGGCCTCTTTATAAAGACGTGAATGTCAAGCATCCTCCGCGTGGCTGTTTGGAACTTGCCTAAACCAAAGAATCATACTAACGGCATGATTGGGTTACCCACGCCCGTATTGATGAGAATCCCGTGATAAGGGGAACATGATCTCTGCTTCGACAAGACGTGCCAATAAAACTGCCTCGCAGGACGTGCAATGCCAGGTTGGGAAAAACGGTTTTGATAATAACCGGGACGTGGTGTGATGTATCACTAGGTAAAAGTTGTCAGCAGATTAGATTCATGGAATATTGTGATCTCTACGGTGGTACGTGGGATTTGCTTTGCAGAGTCGGACATGATTCATGTGTTCAAAATCTTTTTTGGAGTATTCGGAGAAGGAACCCGCCTTGCAATGCCGAGGACAATCTGCGTGCTGGACTCATCGTCATTGAAGCCTGGTTCAGGGGCTACTGAGGGAGTCCTGGATTAGGGGGTCCTCGGACAGCCGAACCATATGCTTATGTCGGACTGTTGGACTATGAAGATACAAGACTAAAGACTTCGTCCCATGTCCGGGTGGGACTCTCCTTTGCATGGAAGGCAAGCTTGGAAATTTGGATATGTAGATTTCCTTTTGTGTAACCGACTCTGTGTAACCCTAGCCCCCTTTGGTGTCTATATAAACTGGAGGGTTTAGTCTGTAGGACAACAACAATCATAATCATAGACTAGCTTCTAGGGTTTAGCCTCTACGATCTTGTGGTAGATCAACTCTTGTAATACTCATATCATCAAGATCAATCAAGCAGGAAGTAGGGTATTGCCTCCATAGAGAGGGCCCAAACCTGGGTAAACATTGTGTCCCCTGCCTCCTGTTACCATTAGCCTTAGATGCACAGTTCGGGACCCCCTACCCGAGATCCGCCGGTTTTGACACCGACACCCCCTACCCGAGATCTGCCGGTTTTGACAGTGACAATGAGCCAATCATGGAACAATATACCTTTTGATCCACCTCTTTACCATTGGGATCAATGTCAAGTTGCCATTTGACGGGCATTAGAGTGGAAGCCGGCTTGACATCCCTTAGCTTGAATCTCTTGAGCATGTCTTGAGTGTATTTGGCTTGGTTGATGAAGGTTCCTTCTCTTCTTTGTTTGTTTTCTAACCCGAGAAATAACTTGAACTCTCCCATCATGGACATCTTGAACTTTGAGGTCATGAGAGTGGCAAACTCCTGATTGAAAGCTTTGTTAGGAGAACCAAAGATAATATCATCAACATATAGTTGGCATAGAAAAAACTCCTCTTTGACCTTCTTAGTCAAAAGAGTGGGGCCGATTTTCCCGATTTCAAACCCACGATCTTGCAACAACTCGGTAAGGTGCTCATACCACGCACGTGGGGCTTGTTTAAGGCCATAGAGTGCCTTATCGAGTTGGTACACATGATTGGGGAACTTGGGATCCTCAAACCCCGTGGGTTGTTTGACATACACCAACTCATTAATAGGACCATTAAGAAAAGCACTCTTCACATCCATTTGTTGGAACTTGAAGTGATGATGAGAAGCATAAGCAATCAACAAACGAAAAGATTCAAGGCGAGCAATAGGAGTAAAGGTTTCACCGTAGTCGATACACTCGACTTGGGAGTAGCCTTGTGCTACCAAATGAGCCTTGTTGCGAACGACCATGAGCATCTTGCTTGTTCTTGAATACCCACTTGGTTCCAATGTCATTATGGTTCCCCGTGGGCATTGGCACCAACCTCCACACCTTGTTGTGCTTGAAGTTGTTGAGTTTATCATGCATGGCATTGAGCCAATCCGGATCCTTGAGCTCCTCATAAACCTTTTGGGGTTCACAAGAAACAAACACGTGATGTTCACAATAGTTTGCTAATTGTCTACGAGTGCTTACCCCCTTTCTCAAACTTCCAAGCACATTCTTCATGAGATAATCTTTGGTAGTGAGCTTGGAAGCAATCTTGGTGGCACGACGCTCCAGTTCCTCCTCAAGAGATATTTGAGGAGCAGTAAGTTGATCATCTTGAGCGTTGTCTTGAGCTTGTTCCTGATCTTGAGCTTGCTCTTGATCTTGAAATTCCTCGGGATGGAGAACTTGACCTTGGGCATCACTTGGTGGTTCACCACCATCTTGAGATTGATCTTGCCCTTGATCTTGTTCACTTGGTTGAGGGCCTTCACTTTGTTCATCGGAAGCGTGTGGGTCTTGGGTTGGTGATGGCTCCACTTGAGTGGAACATTGTCCTTCTCCTTCGGCCCCAAGTGGTTCCTCAATGGGTAGGATATGACCGACACCCATTCTTCTTATGGCCTGGGGAGGAATTTCATCACCTACATCACAAGTACCACTTTGCTCCACTTGGGAGCCGTTATTCTTGTCAAAATATGTGTTACACGTCTCCTCAATGAGTCCCATGGACTTGTTGAGGACACAGTAAGCATGAGAGTTTGTAGCATAACCAACAAATTTGCCCTCACGAGGTCTAGCCTCAAATTTGGACAAACGAACACCTTTCTTGATAATGAAACACTTCCAACCGAACACCCGAAAGTACTTGAGATTGGGTTTGTTACCAGTGAGTATCTCATATGGAGCTTGTTCAAGCCTTCGCGGAGATAGAGCCGATTGGATGCATGACAAGCGGTGTTGATGTCTTTGGCCCAAAAGTTGTAGGGAGACTTGAACTCCGCCATCATGGTCCTTGCCGTGTCCATCAATGTCTGGTTCTTCCTCTCAGCTACACCATTTTGTTGAGGGGTGTAAGGTTCGAAATATTGATGCTTGATCCCCTCATCACTAAGGAACTCATCCAAGGGGTAGTTCTTAAACTCGGTGCCATTATAACTTCTTATTGTCAAGATCTTTGCATTGTGTTGACGTTGAGCTTCATTTGCAAAGTTGATGACGGTTTGTTGAGTCTCACTCTTCCTCTTGAAGAAATATACCCAAGTGTATCTTGAATTATCATCCACAATCACCAAGCAATACTTTCTACCCCCAAGACTTGTCGGCGTTCTAGATATGGGGGTATCCAGACTTGCCTGCCTGCGGCCCACCGCGTGGCTCCATCGACGGCCTGGTATGGCCCAGCTTCTACATCAATAGCTCAAGACCCTCACGAGGGGCCAAGCCTCACGAGGCGGACAATGGCAAGACCCCTGAGGGGATCGACCTCTTCAGGCTGGCTCCCGAGGGGCGGAGAGTTCTATGCAAGGTGTGCCTCATGAGGCTCAGCTGAAATGAGCCATGACGACCATGGCCGGGCGGGCGCAGAGCGCTAGTTTCCTCTTTGGTAGAAGGGAGGCAAGCCACAGGCGTGGAGTCCCGAGGAATCAGCCAAAGGTTTCCCTTCTGGAGCAACAAGACCAAAACCACCAGGACGGCAGGACGGAGGTCATCACCGAGCCCACCGCAGCATCACGACTAGGGGCTTTTCGCAGGCGAAGACCACTTTTGTCAGGATGAGTTGTACTACTTGTCCCCTTTCAAATCCGACCGTTGTGGGATCCCTTCCCGCCAACATTTGTGAAGAGGACCAAGGCCACTATAAATAGGACTTAGCCACCACCATAGAGGCGGATCAGATCGCATTTGATCTGGTTCACATCCCACCAGCTCTCTGGAGCTCAAGAACACCTCACCTCCTGAGGCCAGTTCATCCACTGTACTAGTTCATCCTCTGCCCTTCAGGGTAATCCACCAAAACGCTGGAGTAGGGTATTACACCGCAAGGTGGCCTGAACCAGGATAAACTGCTATGTCTCTTTTTCTCTTCGAGCTCGTCTCGCTACGCTAGGAGGATCGCGAGTAGGCAAACTGGGTAAGTTGAGATCTCCGAACGCACCCCAGAGTTCGAACCTTTCAAGGGTTTGCGGAACCCTTAATCCGACATTTGGCGCGCCAGGTAGGGGTGCGATACAAATCCGCTACTCTGTCCGCCGCATCCCGCCACCGGCTTCGATGGTGGGCGTTCCTTCGTCGACTCGGCCGTCACACGCCTCCGAGGGAGACGAGGGCCTCCGCGCTTTCGCTCCCGCCTTGCGACGGGTGGAGTGGCCACCCAAGTTCAGACCAGAGATGCCACCACGCTACGACAGCACGGTGGACCCGGCCGCCTTCCTCCATGCGTACGAGGAAGCAGTTTGGGCGACCGCCAGAGGTGACAAGGTGAAGCCCAAATGGCTCCCCATGGCCCTCGTGGTCGCTGTCGGTGTCAAAACCGACGGATCTCGGGTAGGGGGTCCCGATCTGTGCGTCTTAGGCTGATGGTAACAGGAAGCAAGGGACACAATGTTTACCCAGGTTCGGGCCCTCTCGATGGAGGTAAAACCCTACTTCCTGCTTGATTAATATTGAAGATATGAGTAGTACAAGAGTAGATCTACCACGAGATCGTAGAGGCTAAACCCTAAGAGCTAGCCTATGATGGTATGATTGTAATTGTGATCGGCCTTCTAAGGACCATCCTCTCCGGTTTATATAGACGCCGGAGAGGGCTAGGGTTTACATGGAGTCGGTTACAAGGAAGGAAATATAATATCTGGATCGCCAAGCTTGTCTTCCACGCAAAGGATAGTCCCATCCGGACACGAGCCAAATTCTTGAGTCTTGTATCTTCACACTTCAATAGTCCAGACGATGTGTATAGTCCGGCTGTCCGGATACCCCCTAATCTAGGACTCCCTCAGTAGCCCCTGAACCAGGCTTCAATGACGATGAGTCCGGCGCGCAGTCTTGTCTTCAGCATTGCAAGGTGGGTTCCTCCTTCCGAATACTCCAAGGTTATTGTCGAACACGTAGACCGTGTCCGGATCTGCAAAATGATCTTCACACACCATTTTAGGGAACACATCACGAATCCGTTCTGCTGGCAATCTTCGTATGTCGTGCTCTTGCATCGGGGCCTGGCCCAACACCAACCAGCGTTTCCTGCCCCACCATGACTCGCGTTGCGAGGCGGTTTTATTAGCACATCCTGCCAAAGCAGAGATCGTGTTCCTCTTATTATGGGATCTTTCATCAATATGGGCGTGCGTGACCCCACGGCGACCGTTGGTATGACTCTGTATATTTTAGATAAGTCCCAAGCGGTCACGCTGAGGACTCTTGATATTCATCCTCTTTATAAAGGGGTTAAGGCCTACGCCTCTTTTCCACCTCTCCTGCTCCTTCTCGCACCTCAAGCTCCAGCACTCAAAACCTAAGCTCCAACACCCCAAATCCTCCAGTATGTCCAGATCCGACGCAAAAGGCCGGTGGGTGGCCTCCTCGATCCAAGAGGAGATATCACTAAGCTTAGGGAGGTCGGATACCTGACCACCGATATTCAGCACAGGATTCCTGCTCCAGGGCAGGTTATCCCCACGTCAGAGTCCAATGAGAGCGTCGTGTTTGTCCCTCACTTCCTCCGAGGCCTGGGCCTCCCCCTCGACCCCTTTGTGAGGGGGCTCATGTTCTACTATGGCTTGGATTTCCATGATCTGGCTCCAGACGCCGTCCTCCATATCTCGTCGTTTATTATTGTGTGCGAGGCCTTTCTCCATGTCAACCCACACTTTGGCTTATGGCTCAAGACCTTTAATGTGAAGCCGAAGATGATCGACGGGCGACATGCAGAGTGCGGATGTGCCATAATAAGCAAGAACGCCGATGCCCCATGGCCAGAGGGTTCTTTTCCGGAAGTGTCCGATGTATGGCAACGGAGGTGGTTTTATGTCACAGCTCCCAGAGGCACAAAGTGGGTAGCCGCCTCCGAGTTCTGCTCAGGCCCTCCGTCACAGTTAGCGTCTTGGACCAACATAGGACGGAATTATGGGCCTATTGGCGATGTACCAGAACTGCAGAATCGTATCCGGGAGCTTATTGAGAGGGACATAAATCTTGTCAGCATAATGCAAGTGATGCTAATCTGGGGGATATTGTCGTGCAAACGTCGGCCTCTTCGGATGTGGGAGTTTAATCCGGAGGCTCCGCGTACTATTAAGCACTTCTTCGGCCTGAAGCTCGAAGGAATGTGTAAATTATTCTTCGGACCACAAGTAAAGTGTCCGGACGCCACCGAGGATGCGGGCCTAAGCTGCAATCGCCTAGATGCCCAAGTAAGTAACCTTAAAGCCGGACACTTCATTTATATTTATCATAGCTATTATTCTGAAAATCCCTCCATGGCCAAGAATGGGTCAACAAGGCGGAGAGAATCAGATGTCCGGCGCCACTTCCTGAAGGCTCGCCTGGTCCAACCATTGCCAAGATGCTTGGTCGGGTGCTCAGCAAAATCCCCTCAGGGAAAGGCGAAGGAAAGGGTAGTGAAGCCTAACTTCACACATTATGCATCCAGACCGGGGGAATCACTACCTCTCCTATGGAGGATAGTCAGGAGGGGGAGGTTAAAATCTCCTCCCCACGCGGGAAGAAGAGGGCAGCCTCCGAAGACTTGGAGATGGAGACGCCCAAGCAAGGGAAAAAGGTATCACCAGGAGGCTCTGCCGCGACGGGCACCCTCACCGCGTTGTGCCCACCAATGGGCCAGCCCTCCACCGAGCCGTAAGTTATTCATTAATTCGAAGGTGTGGTGTTACTCCAAGATCCATAACTGGAACTTCATCTTTTGTAGTCCGGCGAGCAGCTCTTCTCAACAGAGTTCGTCTTCGGGGGACCTTTGACCGGAGATGATGGAGAGTGAGACTCCACCCACCTCTCTGCCTCATGAAGCGGGCGACACGGAGGTGTCGTCATGGAGGAGTCCGGATCTACCGAAGCCGGAAGCGAACACGCCAGTCACCCTGGGCCCGAAGTGTTTGGCTCCCACGGGAGGTGATGAAAAGGATCCGGCACAGTTCGATGTCCGTCCGGACGTACTGACGCGCCTCCTGGAGCGAGCTGCGCTCTCGGAGTAGCACCGCTCTTTAATGAGCATGGTGCTCTCGAAGATTTTATCCTCTACCAGCGGTTTGAATGAGGCATTTACAAGCCTGCTCAAAGGCTTGGCGGTATGTAGTGAACAATGCACTATTTTTTGGTTATGAAGCATGCGCTAGGTGTGCTCCCTATGGATAGTAGCCCCTGAGACTCTGGTTGCCTGCCATGGGCGGCAAATGGGGGATCATATAGTAACTGCTGTGCTGTATATGTGCGCAGGTATGCAAGGATCCGGCAGCCGACCAGTCTGTTGAAGTTGCCGAACTGAGAAGGCAGATCAGATCTATTGATGCCGATATCACGCTGGTGAAAAAACGGCTGGAAGAATCCCAGGGTATGTACTCTGCTTCCCTTATTATATTGTATAGGAAAATGCGAGAATGGCATAATGTTAATGCCCTGTGTATGCACTACAGATAGTGCTGCTGCCGTGGAGGCCCTAAGGGCCGAGCTTGCTCAGGCCAAGGAACTAGCTCGGGCTAGCAATGCGGATGCCCTAAAGGCGGCCGAAGAGTTGAGAGCCGAGCAAGCTGCTCATCGCCGAAGCGAGGAAAAGATAGCCGAAATGGCTGAAGAGTTGAAAAATGCCGCCGACCGGTATGTGCTCCTTGAAAAGGATAATAAGGCTAGTTCGGCCGAGCTGGACAAGGCACTTAATGCCGCCAAGGAGATGCGGACCAAGGTCCGGGATATGCGGGAGGAGCTCCAACAGGCCAAAAAAATCGTGGCTGGGGGCTGCTACCTACTGCGGACGAAGTTTTTGGATCCAAAGTATGCTCCCCTAGCTGGGCGTTGGAGTCCTGCAGACGCATATGCGGACTTGACGAATAGTAAAGCTGATGTTGCCAAGTTCTTCGAGGATCAAGGTGATAAGGAAGTGGAGAAGCTTTTTTGGTCGCAATTCAATGCTCCCACTCGCCCGCTGCTGTTGAATGAGAAGGTGGCTGCTGTGGCGGAGCTTCATAGGCTCTCCGGGCTTGCAATGCGGTCTGTAATAGACCATCTTTGGCCAAAGGGGCCCAAGCCGGACAGTTATTTTGGTTTGGTGCATCAATTCCTTGGGGTCCTGACTCGGATCGACGCCATGAGGAGGTCGGCGTGCATAAAAGGTGCATGGATGGTTCTTGCCCGCGTAAAATCCTATTGGACAGATATGGAGGCCACCATTATAGCGACCCAGGATCCGGCAGGAGGCCAATATCCGGCCGAGCACTACTTGGCGCAGGTCACAGAAGGTGCTCGCCTAATAGAGGCGCAATGCTCGAAGAATATTTTGTTCGAGTGATAAGCCGAATCATTGTAAAAACAATGTTTATTTTGATTATGAGGCTATATTTATATTTTTTTTGCCTGAAAATAGGACTGCGTCCCCTGTACGGCCATTCTTATATGTATAAGTAGTCCGAAAGATAGCAGTCATTGGCTTCAGCCCCCACACATACAATGCGGGGGTGTTCGCGAAGAATATGCTTAATCACACTTGATCCAATGTCTTGGTCCATTAAGGAGGTGATCACACGTCGAACTAGGCAACCGGACTATATAGCTGTAACACTTTCGCTTAGCCATGGGAGTATAATGGTGGGGCTACTATGTAGCCCCTGGTACCTTCGCGTGCATCCGAATACGGGCGCGTGTGTACATGGCTGGAAAACAACCCTTCGTTAATGCGGAGGAATCCTAGAGATTCCGGTGAGTCCTCGAGTGGTTGAACAGTCTCTCGCTGTATCATGACGGTCAGTTTTCGGCTTTCTCTACTAAGGCACTCATCCGGAATAACCAGGGCACAATCGTAGTAGTTCTCCTTTGGGCTGCCTTAGCCGATAATAACGGAACGTAAGGCGGCAAACCCAGGAGCCGGGCAAACCCAACATTTGACCAAAGACATGATTCGGAGCTGATGCATATAAGGCCAAACTCGTGACGCCGAACATTCCCGAAGGTGTTCGGACTTTATAACAGAAGATGGGCTCAAGAATGCCCATTCAATATGAACCCTGTGTTTCCAGGTACATGCGGTAACCTGTCGTGGCGAAATGCCAATAACGACAGTATCCTCTATGGGTATGGAACCCATGGGATGGTTTGAGCAACAAGAGGCAATAGAAAAGGTTTACACAGGGGCTTAATCTAAAAAGAAACCTGTTGAACGGGGCCCTGCTGCACGTCTGCGCCTTTGTCTCCGTTGTGCCGTATCCTGGAAGGGTATCGCGCGAGCGTTGTCTGTGGAAAAAAGGGAAAACCCATAGGAGAGTACAACATAAGTATGCGATTGATAGTAAAAGTGTAAGATGATGGCCTGCCAATAAGGTTGAGCCAAGTGTGGGGCTGTATTAAATATTTATGGCCCCTGTTTTCTGCTATGGGATTACATATACGGTGCTCGGTTGTACTTTATCCGGGCTACTGGACTCGTCAAACCGTGTCTATGGTCTTAATGACCAGTCATGTTTTCTGGTATTAGAGGCCGCTTATAGTCTGGCCGCCAGGGCCGTCGCGTGTTCCTCTGCGCATGAAGAGCGGTCTGCGATTCCGCGAACGGTGATGACGCCACGGGGACTGGGCATCTTTAGTGTAAGGTAGCCATAGTGAGGCAATGCATTGAAGCGGGTGAAGGCCGGTCTTCCAAGCAGTGCATGATAGCCGCTTTAGAAGGGTGCAACGATGAAGAGTAGTTCTTCGCTTCTGGAGTTGCCTGGGGGGGCAAATGTTACCTTTAGTACGACGGAGCCCCTGCCGTAGGCTTCAATGCCTCGTATCATCCCTTCAAAGGTGGTGTTGCTTTGGCTAATTCTGGATGGGTTTATCCCCATCTTGCGGACAGTGTGCTCGTGTATTAAGTTGAGACTACTACCGCCGTCCATGAGGACACGGGTGAGACGGTATCCGTCGATTATTGGGTCAAGCACCAAGGCCTGTGATCCTCCATGCCGAATACTAGTTCAGCCGTCCATGTGATCGAAAGTCATTGGACAAGACATCCAGTAGCCATATGTGGGTATGATGGGCTCTACAACGTGCGCGTCTCTGAGCGCGCGTTCATGCCTTCTCGTGGATGTGTAAGTCGCGTGGATCAGGTTTACTATTTTAACTTCTGGCGGGAATTTTTTCTGTCCCCCAGTGTTTGGCTAGCGAGGCTCGTCTTCGTCTTCACTTGGTGTTTCCCTCCCTTTGTGTTCGGCATTTAATTTGCTGGCCTGCTTGAAGAGCCAACACTCTCTATGGGTGTGGTTTGCAGGTTTCTCCGAGGTACCATGAATTTGGCATAGTCTGTCCAGGACTCTGTTCAGACCGGACGGTCCCTCTCTACTACCTTTAAATGGATTCTTCTGTTTTGAGCCCCTGAATCCGGCATTAACCGTTGTGTTATCCAGGCTCCCTTCCTTGCTTTGGCGTTTGTGTTTATTACGCCGTGGCTTCCCGTTGCCATCCCTTATTTCGGACATGCTAGGGTCGCTGGTGCCTTTACGGGCTAGCCAGCTATCTTCACCCGCGCAAAAGCGGATCATAAGGCTTGTTAAGGCTGCCATTGTCCTTGGCTTTTCTTGGCCGAGGTGTCTAGCGAGCCATTCGTCGCGGATGCTGTGTTTGAATGCCGCTAAGGCCTCGGTGTCCGGACAATCGACAATTTGATTCTTCTTAGTGAGGAATCTATTCCAAAGCTTGCGGGCGGACTCTCCGGGCTGTTGGATTATGTGACTTAGATCGTCTGCATCCAGAGGCCGGACATAAGTCCCTTGAAAATTGGCCCTGAAAGCGTCTTCTAGTTCCTCCCAACTCCCAATTGAGTTTTCGGGAAGGCTTTTCAACTAGTGTCGAGCTAGTCCCTTCAGCTTGAGGGGAAGGTATTTGATGGCGTGGAGATCATCCCCACGAGCCATGTGAATATGCAGGATAAAATCCTTGATCCAGATCCCTGCGTACGTCGTTCCGTCATATGCCTCTATGTTCACAGGTTTGAAACCTTGTGGGAATTCATGGTCCAGTACTTCTTCGGTGAAGCACAGGGGGTGAGCGGCCCCTCTGTATCTGGACGCGCCATGGCATGTGTTCGGCTGTTCTTGTGTCCGGAGTTTATTCCGAACTGGTATTTGGCTTATATGAGCCTTTGGGTGACCATAGTCCCTCGCCGGGGTGTGTCCTTTAGATCCATAGATGGACCTGGCTGCGTCGGCTTTCTTGTCCAGATGCTCAAGCAGGTCATGAGCGGAGTCAGTAGCCATTCTGTTGCGGTTGTGGAGTGGTATGTCTAGTCTCCTGGTCGTATTATTCTTTGGTGGAATGGCGTCGTCGTCGAATTCTGGCAGTAGCTTGCGCTTTGGATAGCTTTTGGTATGGCGATCGTCGCCATATCTTTCTTCAGTGTCTAGCACTTTATTCCATCTACGACTGAGCTTTTCCTGTGCGGCTTTGAGCTGTTGCTTCTGCTTCTTTAGACTTCTTGCTGTGGCCATAAGCTTTCGGTGGAGGTTGTCTCGTTCCACTTGTTCGTCCGGAATGATGAATGCATCGTCATCCGGACTGTGTTCCTGTTCTGGGGCGGTTTCATGAGCTCGTCCCTCCTGATCATTTTGATCGGGTGTTTGCTCCGAACTCGGTTTGGCGTGACCTGGATCGTCCTGCTCCATCACTGGGTCCATGTGGTCGTTACTGCCTTCGGGACTTACTGGTATGTCAATCCTTTTTGCGCTCTTGTCGCTATTTTTACTGTTGCTAGACTTTGAGCGGCATCTGCGCCGCCGTTTTGGCTTTTGTCTGGGTGTTTTATCTTCCGGATTATCGTTGTCGTCCTTCTTGGGTGTATCCTGTCACGACCGGTTTTTCAATAAAATATTTATTGAGAAATCGATCTCTTGATTCCAGTATAGGAAGAGTTATCCTTAGTGGTAGACAAATACTTGAATACAGAAGGCCAGTAGCATCAAATATATTACAGGGTTGAGCTGAGGTTGCTCAACAATTTATTACAAACACACCAATATTGTACATAAGGGCGATTATGACACAGGGGTGTGGTGACATGCTACTAACTCGAGATAAAAGTGGTGGTGGATAACTTGACTCCTAAACTGGTAGCTCATCGAGCGTCGAGGTGAGGCTCGATGAATTTATTTCTGGGGTAGCGGAAGCGGATATAATACAGTGACCAAATCCAGGATCGCACGGGACTGACTAGGACTCCTCTAGGCGTCGGACTCGCTATCGAACTCTTCATCCATGAGATCGCCTTCATCAACACTTGGCCAATTCAACAAGCCAGGTGAGTACTTTGAAAGTACTCGCAAGATAGTTCGGACAAAAGATATAACAAATGCATGCATGAATGCGTCATGAGCAAAAATAATAATGCTCATTCAAATGATAAATGTTTGCACGACATGATAAGTAAAGAGCAAGTCAGGTGTCAGTCCTCCCGAAATCCCAACAAACAACTGAAGACCGATCAGGTGTCTGGAGCGACGCCTCGAAAGGTAAACAAATAAATAATCATGCTGCAGTCGGGCGTCTAAGCGACACCACATAAAGGGCTTATATTGAAAAGTAAATGACAAGCGTGCCACAGTCGGACGTCTGAGCGACATCACAGAAAGGGCTTAATCAAAAGTAAATAACAAGAGTGCCACAATCGAACGTCTGAGCGACATCGCAGAAAGGGCTTATCTCGAAAGTAAATAACAAGTGTGCCACAGTCGGACATCTGAGCGACATCGCAGAAAGGGCTTATATCAAATGTAAATAACAAGTGTGCCACAGTCAGATGTCTGAGCAACATCACAGAAAGGGCTTATATCAAAAGTAAATAACAAGTGTGCCACAGTCGGACGTCTAAGCGACATCACAGAAAGGGCTTATATCAAAAGTAAATAACAGGTTAGTCCATCCACAAGAATAAAATTTTAACCGGACTTAATACTCATGTGGCTCACCGGAGTTTTGTCACTGGGACTGACATTTGACAAGATAAGATGAACACAGTACTTGGACATGTACAAGATGATTCAAAGGATTTTTTTTGACTCTGCAGAGTTTGTACTAATTGTCCACTGCCAATGGATTTCCGTAGTCATGAAGGACTAGTTCCGTTTACGGTATTTTGGTAGAAACACATCTAACCAGTACACACCCATTCCACCTCACGATGCCAGGAATCACCCTAGAAAACGTCCAAGAAAAACTTTGAGACGGGTAGGTCACAACCTCGAATAGCATGGGATCAAATTTCTATACGCGCGCTCTAAGGGGTTCCCCCCTCTCGGTCCCAACCGGAAACACCCATGCCCCCTGACCGGATGACGGGCTTTAATCCAGGGCCATGGAACCCTCATCACGACCTCTCTATTTGGTGTGTACCAGGAAAATGGTTTGCAACTTACTAAGCGATATTCCTTGCGGAAAACATATGGTAGTACAGGAAGGAAAATGAATGGGAACATGACCTGATTCACGTTGATACTGAAGTCAAATGGTCTGGCATAAGACTGGCATGCTACAACACTGCCATCTTACCTATTCTCATGCCATCACATGGCCATGCAAGCTTGTATCCAACAACATATGGATTTTCGAAACTCACTTGCCTCATCTTTGCATGAAATATAACATTTAACGAAATGCTCATAAACATGCCATGAAACTACTAAATGCAAACATGCAACAACCACTCATCATATCAAAAGTTCAAACATGCTTGCCTGGTTCGGAGTAGTCGGAGTCTAACTTGGCGAAGTTCGCGGCTCCGTCACCTCCTCCGGTATCTACGTTATAAGAAAAATACGCACTTAACGTAAATACCGCGAGTGCACAGAAAAGTGTTCCAAATATTTTTCAAATAATTATGACAAAAAACTAGACAGAAAAATAAAGATGACAGAAAACGAATCAATCAAAAATTAGTTTCTGTTTAAAAGTTATAAAGGTTTTGAAACCAGGGACTCATCTGTAACGAAACAGAAAGTTTCCAGGGGGTCAACTGATAAAACAGAAAACGATTCGAAAAAAAAGAAAACACTGATGAGGGGGTCCCACCCGTCAGGTTTAAATTTTCAAAGGGGAGAAACAGGGCTCGTCAGCGCCCGAGAGCTGCGGTGGTCGCCGGCGGCGATCCACGGCGAGTTAGGGTGATCGGAGAGTACCTACGTGCTCAGGGTGTCCTTCCGCGTCGGTGGGTGGTGGTGGTGGTCGTCGGCGAGCAACATGTCGATGGCGGTCCTTGCTCCGGCGGACGGCGGCTCGGGTGGAGTTGGATCTCGTCGGGGAGGGCTGCGGAGGTCAAATTGGAGCCGGGGTTAGATCACTGGGTTCCTGAGGAGGCTACTGACGAGGTTTGGGCGGCGAGGGTGGCCTCACCGGAGTGTATCGAGCTGGTGGCCGAGGCGGATCAGGGCGGCCGGAGTTGGGGGAGGAGACCTCCTCGAGGTCCTCCTAGTGGCTTGGCGGGGTACTGGTGGGGTGTACTGGTGGTGCGTGCTCGAGAACGAGCTCGGGGCTCCATTTTATAGGCGATCCGAGGCGGTGGCCGAGAACGGGGATCTCCGGCGATGGTTACGGCAACGTAGTGCTTGGTCGGGGAGATTAGGCGGTTGATCATCGACGTGGAGGTCCATGGGCTCCGTTTAGCATCTGACCTTGGCTGGATCGGGCGTGCTGGCTGGTTTCAGCAGAACGGGGCAGCGCGGGCCCGTCGGCGGCAGGGGGCGCGCCCTGTGCTTGCCGGGCCACGACGATGGTGCCGTGGTGTGCGCTTGCATGCATGAAGCCACGCGGAGGGCTAGGGAGCATTGGGCGGTGCAGAACGGCGTAGCGAGCCGGTGCTGGCTCCGTTTGGCCGCCACAGGTGGATCTGCCACCGCAGAAGCTGCCGGCGTCGGCGATGCTCGCAGCCACCGACACCTGCGTCCGTCCAAGCGGGCGTGTGGTGCTCTGGCCAGGGAAAAAGGGCTGTGCGCAACGCGCTAGTGTGCACGGGAGGTCGATGACAGGTCACTGACGAAAAACGACACTGAAGATACTCTGAACTCTGATTTTTTACTGAAAGTGCACAGGAACAGTGTCGGCCAAGTGTTTGATGAAATGATTCGAGCATGAGAAAAATTTATCTGGGGCTGATCTTTGGCGTGGTGGTCTCTCAAAGTACCTGGGGGCTGCCTGAATTTTGGTGGAATTTTTGGGGAAAGGAAAATATGAATTTCATCAAAAATGATGAATCTAGTCCAAACTTGCAGAGGTTGAAACTTGAAAATTTTGAACAGAGAAAGAGTGGATCTTGATGGTTCTAGGTTGTGGGTGCTAGAGACTATCCAGAGGAGTTGGTTTGAGATCAAAACTCAAAGGGAATTAGGCACTTGCTTTGCAAATCACCTAGGCTTAAAATAAATGACAGAATATTTTTGGGAAATAAAATAAATGAAATAAAATCCAAAAATGGATTTAACTTGTTGGGACAGAATGTTTGGACAGAATGTTTTGGGAGAATTTACCACAAGAGGCATGGTAAAACCAAGGATGGTTCAAAACAAAGGAGTAGCTCCAAAATCTTTAGGGTTTTCTTTTCTTTTTAAAAGAAAATAAATTCCAAGAAATGTTTTGAGAAGGGAAACTCAGAAGAAAGGTCTTTAATAACCAAATACCAGGGTTGCTGAGAATGCAACAAAAAACAAAGCCCTTTCCAAGGGAAAAAGTTTTTTTAGAGAGAGAGGTTTTAGGAAGGATTTAAATGACCTTCTTCAAACCAAGCAAGGCTTTTGCTGAAAACAAAAACTAATTTTTTTGGAGTGTCACAGCACCTACCCCCTCAGGAAAAATCTCGTCCCCGAGATTTCAGCTGATCCTCAAACAGGTGTGGGTGCTCTGTCCGAAGAATATCCTCTCTTTCCCAAGTTGCTTCATTCTCGGTGTGATTACTCCACTGAACTCTGAAAAACATGATGGTTTTCTGTCAGGTCCTCCTTTCAGACTCCTCTAATATTTTTATTGGATGCTCCCGGTAGGTGAGGTCTGGTGGCACATCAATGTTTTCATGAGATACTTGTTTCTCTGGGTTGCTTACGTACTTGCTCAACTGCGAGACGTGGAACACGTCGTGGACATCGGATAAATCTTCGGGTAAGTCTAGCTGGTAGGCTACCGTGCCTCTTCGGGCCACTATACAGAATGGTCCGATGAATCTTGGTGCTAGCTTTCCCTTAGCCTTGAATCGTTGCAGGCCCCTCATAGGAGATACTCGTAGGTACACAAACTCTCCGGGTTCAAAACTGATTCCCCGATGCTTTCGATCGTAATAACTCTTTTGTCGACTTTGAGCTGTCTTGAGTCGATCCCTAATCATCTTAACCTTTTCCTCAGCCTCCTTGAGCATATCTGGGCCGAAGATATGGCTGTCCCCGGTCTCTGACCAATTTAGCGGTGTACGGCATCTTCACCCGTACAGAGCTTCAAATGGTGCCATTTGCAGGCTGGCCTGGTAGCTGTTGTTGTATGCGAACTCTGCGTATGGCAAGCTTTCTTCCCAACTGGTCCCATAGGTGAGGACACATGCTCTCAGCATGTCTTCTAGAATTTGGTCTACGTGTTCTGTCTGTCCATCAGTCTGGGGGTGGTATGCGGTACTGAATGCTAGTTGAGTACCTAGTGCTTGTTGTAGGTGATCCCAAAACCTAGAGACGAATTGTGTGCCTCTGTCAGATATTATAGTCTTTGGGACTCCATGCAGGCAGACGATACGGACAAGATAAAGCCGGGCAAGCTTCTCAATGGTGTGAGTTGACTTCACTGGAATAAAATGTGCCACCTTTGTTAATCTGTCGGTGATGACCCATATGGCATCATTTCCGTGTCGTGACCGAGGTAGCCCAACAATAAAATCCATTCCAATCTCGTCCCATTTCCACTCGGGTATCTTGTTTGGCTGTAATAGTCCGGCTGGTTTCTGGTGCTCAGCCTTGATGCATTGACAAGAACCACAACATGCAATGAATGTGGCTATGTCCCTTTTCATACCGTGCCACCAAAATTTTTCTTGAAGGTCCTTGTACATTTTTGTTCCTCCAGGATGGATTGAATACGGAGCGGTGTGGCTTTCAGCTAGAATCTGCTGTTTGAGGTCCTTGATATTTGGTACGCAAAGACTTTCTCCGTACCACAATATTCCCTGCTCTTCTATGTTGAATTCTGAGGCCTTGCCCAAACTCACTTTCTTTTTTATGCCATCAATGCTGGGGTGTCCATGCTGAGCCTCCTTAATCTTTTCTATCTGGGTAGGCTGTATTTTCAAATTCTACACACTGCCTTCGGTGACCATTATTAAATTGAGTTTGGCAAATTCCTGTTGAAATTCTGGGCTCAAATTTGGTATACTATCGTTCCCCGAGCTGGGGTTCCGACTAAGGGCATCTGCCACTACATTTGCTTTTCCTGGATGTTAGTGGATTCCAACATCATAATCCTTCACTAATTCCAACCAGCGTCGTTGTCATAAATTGAGTTCCGGCTGTGTGAAAATATACTTGAGGCTCTTATGGTCTGTGTATATTTCACAACGATTTCCAAGTAGAAAGTGTCTCAATTCTTTGAGTGCATGGATGACTGCTGCCAACTCCAGGTCTTGAGTAGGATAATTTTCTTCATGCTTGCGAAGTTGTCTGGAGACATACGCAACTACCTTGCCTTCTTGCATCAATACCCATCCGAGGCCCTTCCGGGATGCGTCACAATACACCTCAAAATTCTTGTGTATGTCTGGCACAATTAATACTAGTGATGTTGTTAATTTCCTTTTTAGTTCTTGGAAGCTTTTCTCACAAGCTTCCGTCCATTCAAACTTCTTGTCTTTCTTGAGTAACTGCGTCACTGGCTTTGCTATGGTGGAGAATCCTTCAATAAATCTTCGGTAGTATCCTGCCATTCCCAAGAAACTTCGTACGTCCGTTACGCTGGCTGGTGGTTTCCAGCCAAGTACGGCCTTGACCTTTTCCGGGTCTACTGCAATACCTTCTTGGGTCAGTACGTGGCCCAGAAAACCCACCTGTCTTAGCCAAAATTCACATTTGCTGAACTTGGCGTACAGTTGATGTTTCCTGAGTTCTCCTAGTACAATTCTGAGATGTTCAGCGTGCTCCTCTGGTGTCTTGGAGTATATCAGAATATCATCGATGAATACCACAACAAACTTGTCCATAAACTTCATAAATACTTTGTTCATGAGGTGAGCAAAATATGCGGGGGCGTTTGTTAGTCCAAACGGCATTACTGTGAACTCATACAGTCCATATCTTGAGGTGAAGGCTGTCTTGGGGATATCTTCTGTTCGCACTTTTAATTGATGGTATCCCGACCTTAAGTCAATTTTGAGAAGACTTTGGCCTGAGCGAGCTGATCAAATAAATCATTTATCCGTGGCATTGGGTATTTGTTCTTGATTCTGACCATGTTAAGTGCTCGATAGTCTATACACAATCTCAGTGTCCCATCCTTTTTCTTGGCAAATAAAATTGGTGAACCCCAAGGTGAGGAACTGGCTCGTATGTATCCTTTGTCCAATAATTCTTTTATTTGCTTCTTCAATTCTACCAACTCGGATGGTGCCATTCTGTATGGTTTCTCATAAATGGGAGCGGTTCCGGGTGCTAGCTCAATGCTGAATTCTATCTCTCGGTCTGGTGGCATGCCTGGTAGTTCTTTGGGAAATACGTCTGGAAATTCACATACTACTGGAACCTTTCTTAACTCAGAAATGTCCACCTTGTTTAACCTCGGTTGCCGAGATATTTGTCTTTCTTTGGCTGAAACCTTTATTGTCTTCCCGTGATGATGGGTGAGAATTACGGTCCAGTTGAAGCAGTCAATAAAACCTTTGTTGGTGGTTAACCAATCCATCCCTAGGATGACATCGAGTCCTTTATTTTCCAGTACAATAAGGTTGGCGTAAAACTTCAATCCTTCAAATTCAATAACCACACCATGGCAGTAACTCTGAGTCACTTGCTTAATCCCAGGGGATTTGATGATCATGGATTTTTCCAAGGGAAGCATCGAAAAATTATTTTGCAAAGCAAAACTCTTCGAAATGAATGAGTGAGAAGCTCCAGAATCAAACAAAACCGTGGTAGGTATTGTGTTGATAGGGAATGTACCGAGTACGATATCTGGGGCGTTCCGTGCTTCCTCTTTGGTCACGTGGTTCAGATGACCCTTCCTGTGGTTGTTATTGGGGTTGAAATTGTTTCGCTTGGGCGCTGAATTATTGCCACTATTGTTAGGCTTTGGGGTTGAGTTCCTTGGCTTGGGGCACTGCTTGGCATAGTGCCCTTCTTCTCCACAAGCGTATCAAGTAACGCCTGGGCAATATGTGAACTCCTTGTCCCTTGCATGGAAATTCTTTATTGGGCATGAAATATTCGTCGTGGGTTTGTGTGTCCCACCTTTCTGAAAATCCGTGTTGCTTCGGTGGTTTCGAGCCTGAGCAGTCTGGTCCTTTTGCGTTTGCGGAAATCCTCCAAGCTGCGTCGCTCATTTTCCAAGGTAATCGCCTTATCCACCAGTGTCTTGAAATCTGGGAAAGTGTGCACAACCAACTGGCATCTAAGCGCGGGTGCCAGGCCTTCCAAGAATTTTTCCATCTTCTTGCTTTCAGTCATACGCTCTTCGTTGGCGTAGCGAGACAGCAGAGTAAACTGGCTGTTGTATTCTGACACCATCATGGTCCTTTGTTTGAGGTCATCAAATTCTCTCTTCTTGATCTTCATAACACTTTTAGGAATGTGTGCCCCACGAAAACCTTCTTTGAATTCCTCCCAGGTTATTTCATTTTCGTTGGGGTGCATGTGTAGGAAATTTTCCCACCATGATGCAGCTGCTCCAATGAGATAGTGCGGTGCATATAGTACTTTCTCACGGTCTGAACACTATGCAATAACTAATTTTCTTTCCATGTCTCGAAGCCATTCGTCGGCCTCAAGAGGTTTGTCAGTATGAGAAAATGTTGGGGGACACGTCTTCTGTAGCTCAGACAACTTGGATTGCTGCTGATGCTGTCCACGGTGATTCCCCATATTGATGACTTGGTTCATCATTTCCTTATGTTGTTGTTGACTCTATTCATAAAGGCGACATACTTGGGTAAATGCTGTTTCACTGTCATGTTGACTTGACTGCCCCTGTGTGAAATTGTTGTTTGGTGGTGTGACATAATTTTCCTCTGGCGGAATTGGCATGGAGCGCGTCCAAGGACGAGACATCTTTCACTCTAGGGATATATTTTGTAAAACTTGTAAGAAATGAAATTGAGTCGCAACAGTCAATAAATTCACAAATACGGAAATTTTAAAAGCTCCAGAATTTTTCAAGAAAAATAAATGATTTCGCACGGAGAAGGACTATTACACATCTTACATGCAAGCAGTAATAATACATCACTCATGATATGCGTACATATTCCTGACATGTAATTTAGGCTAGTGCACTTATCCAGACCCTACATGATGCGCGAACAAGCTACTTCTCACAACCTATGTACATATAAACATATAGCACAAGTCGGCACATCGCATGGCAGCTAAGCGTACTCAGTCGGAGATGGTGAGGATCTCTCTTGGCCTGCCGAGGGTGAGGCGCAGTGAGGCGGGGGACTCAACTTCCTCCTTGCTAATAGGCTCCAGACGTGAAGCGCTGCGCTGAGCTGGTGGAGCGGGTGCCATAGGTGGAGTAACACGAATAGGAGTGGGCGCAATAGGTGGTGTAGAACAAACTGGAGTGGGTGCAATGACTTGGTTGAACTCCTCGGTGGTAGGCAGGCGACGAGCAGTGGCGAGAATGGTAGGTGAATGAGATGCCGAGGACGAGATGAAAGTCAGCGGTGGAGCGGTGTGCAGTAGCTCCCTCCTGTTGGCAGCACAGCCATGGACTGAGTCCATGCGGGCAGCTACAAGGTCGTGCACCATGCTGTCGAAGGCTGCCTCCAGAGCTCGGAGGTACTCGACAAGCATCTCAAAGGCCTCGTCTCGCTCTCCTCTGGGCAAGCGAATGAGTAATGACAGGTGTATGGCACGTGGCATGGAAGGTAGCAGTAGCGACGAGTCTTCATTGAAGGAAGAACATCCCGGAGACGAGCTATCGCCTCACGGGCAGCCATCTGCATAGCATGCCTCTCCGTAGGCATGGCTCTCCCCAAGAACCGGAAGCGGCGTAACTCAACACGCCCTCCCTTGAATTGCACCGCGGCCTGGTGCATGGTCAGACTGTCGTTGATCTTGTGTGGGTAGAGTGTGAAGACTGGGCGCCCTGATGGCCCCATCGCGACCTGGACGATGAAGGAGAGGAGCTTGACGAACCCCTCAGGCATGTTGGTGAACACCTGTGACTCACAGTCATTGCCAGCCATCTACAAAAGTAGGCAAAAATTCTGAATGGTCAGATCATAAATTTATGCTGACTGTCAGAAAATGACTACATTTGTAAAAATATGAATGAACTATATTATGCTAATAACCGATTAGCGATCGCACCTAGAGGTTTCCTACAGTCAGCCTGGCTCTGGTACCAAGTTTGTCACGACCGTTTTTTCAATAAAATATTTATTGAGAAATCGATCTCTTGATTCCAGTATAGGAAGAGTTATCCTTACTGCTAGACAAATACTTGAATACAGGAGGCCAGTAGCATCAAATATATTACAGGGTTGAGCTGAGGTTGCTCAACAATTTATTTCAAACACGCCAATATTGTACATAAGGGCGGTTATGACACAGGGGTGTGGTGACATGCTACTAACTCGAGATAAAAGTGGTGGTGGATAACTTGACTCCTAAACTGGCAGCTCATCGAGCGTCGAGGTGAGGCTCGATGAATTTATTTCTGGGGTAGCGGAAGCGGATATAATACAGTGACCAAATCCAGGATCACATAGGACTGACTGGGACTCCTCTAGGCGTCGGACTCGCTATTGAACTCTTCATCCATGAGATCGCCTTCATCAACATCTGGCCAAATCAACAAGCCATGTGAGTACTTTGAAAGTACTCGCAAGACAGTTCGGACAAAAGATATAAGAAATGCATGCATGAAAGCGTCATGAGCAAAAATAATAATGCTCATTCAAATGATAAATGTTTGCATGACATGATAAGTAAAGAGGAAGTCGGGTGGTAGTCCTCCCGAAATCCCAACAAACAACTGAAGACCGATCGGGTGTCTGGAGCGACGCCTCGAAAGGTAAACAAATAAATAATCATGCCGCAGTCGAGCATCTAAGCGACACCACATAAAGGGCTTATATTGAAAAGTAAATGACAAGCGTGCCACAGTCGGACGTCTGAGCGACATCACACAAAGGGCTTAATCAAAAGTAAATAACAAGAGTGCCATAATCGGACGTCTGAGCGACATCGCAGAAAGGGCTTATCTCGAAAGTAAATAACAAGTGTGCCACAGTCGGACGTCTGAGCGACATCACAGAAAGGGCTTATATCAAATGTAAATAACAAGTGTGCCACAGTCGGACGTCAGAGCGACATCACAGAAAGGGCTTATATCAAAAGTAAATAACAAGTGTGCCACAGTCAGACGTCTAAGCGACATCACAGAAAGGGCTTATATCAAAAGTAAATAACAGGTTAGTCCATCCACAAGAATAAACTTTTAACGGGACTTAACACTCATGTGGTTCACCGGAGTTTTGTCACTGGGACTGACATTTGACAAGATAAGATGAACACAATACTTGGACATGTACAAGATGATTCAAAGGATTTTTTTGACTCTGCAGAGTTTGTACTAATTGTCCACTGCCAACGGATTTCCGTAGTCACGAAGGACTAGTTCCGTTTATGGTATTTTGGTAGAAACACATCTAACCAGTACACACCCATTCCACCTCATGATGCCAGGAATCACCCTAGACAACGTCCAAGAAAAACTTTGAGACGGGGAGGTCACAACCTCGAATAGCATGGGATCAAATTTCTATACGCGTGCTCTAAGCGGTGCCCCCTCTCGGTCCCAACCGGAAACACCCATGCCCCCTGACCGGATGACAGGCTTTAATCCAGGGCCATGGAACCCTCATCACGGCCTCCCTATTTGGTGTGTACCAGGAAAACGGTTTGCAACTTACTAAGCCATATTCCTTGCGGAAAACATATGGTAGTACAGGAAGGAAAACGAATGGAAACGTGACCTGATTCACGTTGATACTGAAGTCAGATGATCTGGCATAAGACTGGCATGCTACAACACTGCCATCTTACCCATTCTCATGCCATCACATGGCCATGCAAGCTTGTATCCAACAACATATGGATTTTTGAAACTCACTTGCCTCATCGTTGCATGAAATATAACATTTAACGAAATGCTCATAAACATGCCATGAAACTACTAAATGCAAACATGCAACAACCACTCATCATATCAAAAGTTCAAACATGCTTGCCTGGTTTGGAGTAGTCAGAGTCTAACTTGGCGAAGTTCGCGGCTCCGTCACCTCCTCCGGTATCTACGTTATAAGAAAAATACGCACTTAACGTAAATACCGCGAGTGCATATAAAAGTGTTCCAAATATTTTTCAAATAATTATGACAAAAAACTAGAGAGAAAAATAAAGATGACAGAAAAAGAATCAATCAAAAATCAGTTTATGTTTAAAAGTTATAAAGGTTTTGAAACCAGGGACTCATCTGTAACGAAACAGAAAGTTTCCACGGGGTCAACTGATAAAACAGAAAACAATTCGAAAAAAATAAAACACTGACGAGGGGGTCCCACCCGTCAGGTTTAAATTTTCAAAGGGGAGAAACAGGGCTCGTCGGCGCCCGAGAGCTGCGGTGATCGCCGGCGGCGATCCACGGCGAGTTAGGGTGATCGGAGAGTACCTACATGCTCAGGGTGTCCTTCTGCGTCGGTGGGTGGTGGTGGTGGTCGTCGGCAAGCACCACGTCGACGGTGGTCCTTGCTCCGATGGACGGCGGCTCGGGTGGAGTTGGATCTCGTCGGGGAGGGCTACGGAGGTCAAATATGAGCCGAGGTTAGATCACTGGGTTCCCGAGGAGGCTACTGATGAGGTTTGGTCGGCGAGGGTGGCCTCACCAGAGTGTATCGAGCTGGTGGCCGAGGCGGATCGGGGCGGCCGGAGTTGGGGGAGGAGACCTCCTCGAGGTCCTCCTAGTGGCTTGGCGGGGTACTGGTGGGGTGTAGTGGTGGTGCGTGCTCGAGAACGAGCTCGGGGCTCCATTTTATAGGCGATCCGAGGCGGTGGCTGAGAACGGGGATCTCCGACGATGGTTACGGCGTCGCAGTGCTTGGTCGGGGAGATTAGGCAGTTGATCATCGACGTGGAGGTCCACGGGCTCCATTTAGCATCTGACCTTGGCTGGATCGGGCGTGCTGGCTGGTTTCGGCAGAACGGGGCGGCGCGGGCCCGTTAGCGGCAGAGGGCGCGCCCTGTGCTTGCCGGGCCATGGCGACGGTGTTGCAGTGTGCGCTGGCATGCATGAAGCCACGCGGAGGGCTAGGGAGCATTGGGCGGTGCAGAACGGCGTAGCGAGCCGGTGCTGGCTCCGTTTGGCCGCCACGGGTGGATCTGCCACCGCAGAAGCTGTCAGCGTCGGCGATGCTCGCTGCCACCGACACCTGCGTCCGTCCAAGCGGGCGTGCGGTGCTCTGGCCAGGGAGAAAGGGCTGCGCGCAACGCGCCAGTGTGCACGGGTGGTCGATGACAGGTCACTGACGAAAAATGACACTGAAGATACTCTGAACTCTGAATTTTTACTGAAAGTGCACAGGAACAATGTCGGCCAAGTGTTTGATGAAATGATTCGAGCATGAGAAAAATTTATCTGGGGCTGATCTTTGGTGTGGGTGGTCTCTCAAAGTATCTGGGGGCTGCCTGAATTTTGGTGGAATTTTTGGGGAAAGGAAAATATGAATTTCATCAAAAATGATGAATCTGGTCCAAACTTGCAGAGGTTGAAACTTGAAAATTTTGAACAGAGAAAGACTGGATCTTGATGGTTCTAGGTTGTGGGTGCTAGAGACTATCCACAGGAGTTGGTTTGAGATCAAAACTCAAAGGCTATTAGGCACTTGCTTTGCAAATCACCTAGGCTTAAAATAAATGACAGAATTGTTTTGGGAAATAAAATAAATGAAATAAAATCCAAAAATGGATTTAACTTGTTGGGACAGAATGTTTGGATTGCCCCAAAGTGGAGGGAGGGGTTTTGGGAGAATTTACCACAAGAGGCATGGTAAAACCAAGGATGGTTCAAAACAAAGGAGTATCTCCAAAATCTTTAGGGTTTTCTCTTCTTTTTAAAAGAAAATAAATTCCAAGAAATGTTTTGAGAAGGGAAACTCAGAAGAAAGGTCTTTAATAACCAAATACCAGGGTTGCAGAGAATGCAACAAAAAACAAAGCCCTTGCGAAGGCAATTTTTTTTTTGAGAGAGAGGTTTTAGGAAGGATTTAAATGACCTTCTTCAAACCAAGCAAGGCTTTTGCTGAAAACAAAAACAAAATTTTTTGGAGTGTCACATATCCACCATGTATATATCGTGTGACAAGGTAGTAGTCTCGCGCCCTAGAGATTCTGGAGCTTCTCCTGCATCGGCGTCCATACTGTCGATGTCTTCAGAGTCGAGGTCAAGAACGTCGGTTAAATCATCGATCGTGGCGATGAAGTGGGTGGTGGGTGGGCAGCGAATTCCTTCATCCCCTGCTTCCCACTCAGGCCGGACATAGTTCGGCCCAAAGCCTCTTGACAAAGAGAGAGACTTTAATGAGTTCATCATGTCGCCAAAGGGCGAGTGCTGGAAGATGTCCGCAACAGTAAACTCCATTACCGGAGCCCAGCCTGGCTCGGCTGGCTCGAGGGTGTGCGGACCGGAACCAACAGCCGGATACGAGTCCGGGTGCCCGGGGTTACAGGCCTCCACAGAGGTGAGACCTGTGTTCGGCTCCACCGCCGGTGAGCGTGCGGCCTGCGGGACAAGGTCTACCCCTCCGTCCTTGGGAAATGCAACATTTCCCGGATTTAGATCCGGGGCTATTGCAGGGATGATTTTCTGAGCATTGTCCGACAACAGGTCTAGGCCGTGCCTGTCGTGACTGTCCGGCGCTCCTGGCATAGGGCCGAATCCGTCGAAGATCAAGTCTCCGCGAATATCCTCCGTGTAGTTCAGGTTTCCGAACCTGATCTGGTGGCCAGGGGCGTAGCTGTCGATCTGCTCCAGATGGCCAAGCGAATTAGCCTGCAATGCGAAGCCGCCGAACACAAAGATTTGTCCGGGGAGAAAAGTCTCGCCCTGGACCGTGTTGTTGACGATTGAAGACGCCATCAAGCCTCAAAGCGACGACACAGAGGAACTCTCAATGAAAGCACCAATGTTGGTGTCAAAACCGGCGGATCTCGGGTAGGGGGTCCCGATCTGTGCGTCTTAGGCTGATGGTAACAGGAAGCAAGGGACACAATGTTTACCCAGGTTTGGGCCCTCTCGATGGAGGTAAAACCCTACTTCCTGCTTGATTAATATTGAAGATATGAGTAGTACAAGAGTAGATCTACCACGAGATCGTAGAGGCTAAACCCTAAGAGCTAGCCTATGATGGTATGATTGTAATTGTGATCGGCCTTCTAAGGACCATCCTCTCCGGTTTATATAGACACCGGAGAGGGCTAGGGTTTACATGGAGTCGGTTACAAGGAAGGAAATATAATATCGGGATCGCCAAGCTTGTCTTCCATGCAAAGGAGAGTCCCATCCGAACACAGGCTGAAGTCTTGAGTCTTGTATCTTCACGCTTCAATAGTCCGGACGATGTGTATAGTCCGGCTGTCCGGATAGCCCCTAATCCAGGACTCCCTCAGTCGCACCACGCGCCTGGTTGCTCAACCTACCAGAGTCCTCTGTAGCCTCCTGCGAGGAGCTGTGCAGCCTCTTCCTCGCATGCTTCGTGACACCGGTGCCCCCCGTTGTTGCAGCTCTCCTAGTTGGCTCGCAGGCGCCACCCTCCGACCGCGACATCAAGAAGTTCTACCGACAAGTAAGTTCCGCACAAGCAGGCTCGGGGGCTCCCCCGGGATGGGCGGCGCCCAAGGCTGACCTCACCTTCAGCCCCAAGGATCATCCAGCCGCCACGACAGGAGCAGGCACGCTCCTGATGCTTTGCACCCCCAACATCCGCAATGTGGCGGTCACCAAGACCCTCATCGACGGTGGATCCGGCCTCAATGTGCTCTCAGCGGAGACATTCGGCCTGCTGCACGTGCTCCCCGACCGGCTCCGCCCCACCAAGCCCTTCTCCTGGGTCGGTAATGGCTCCACCAGCCCCCTGGGGCAGATCCGCCTCCCCGTCACCTTCGAGACCCGCGAAAACTACCGCACCGAGCTCATCGACTTCGACATCGCCCGGATCGACCTGCCATACAACGCAATCCTAGGGTACCCGACCTTGGCCAAGTTCATGGCGGCGACTCACCCAGCTTACAACCTCATGAAGATGCCTGGCAATAACGGTGTCCTCACGGTGGCAGGGGACACCAAAGATGCGGTGCAGACCCTCAAGCTCGCCTTCAGGTCGGCAGCATCCGCGCTACATGATGAGAAAGGGGGTCCTGGGGCCCCGGAAGCAGCGCCGGCCAAGAAGAAGCAATTGTTCTCCCAAGACCGAGCCGAGACGAAGCAAGTGCTGGTCAGTGAGGCGGGGACAACCAGCACCACCTTCACCATAGGAGTTGGCCTTCCTCAGGACCAAGAGAAAGTGTTGGTCAACTTCTTGCGTGCCAACAAGGATGTATTCGCTTGGGAGCCCAAAGATCTGGCTGGGGTCCCGAGGGGAATAATCGAGATACCACATGAAGGTATGCCCAGACATACGGCCGGTGACGCAGAAGGCCCGCCGCCAGTCCACCGAGAAGCAAGCATTTATCATCCAAGAAACCCGCAAGTTGCAGGATGCTGGGGTCATAAAGGAAGTACGATACCCAGAGTGGCTGGCGAACCCCATTGTTGTCCCCAAGAAAGGAGGAAAAGAACGCCGGGGCTACCTTCCAGCAGCTGATGCATATCACCCCAGGCATGCAGCTCGGGAGAAACGCAGAGGCCTATGTTAATGACATAGTAGTGAAGTCTCCGTAGGCCAAGACCGTCATAGAAGATCTGGAGGAGACGTTTGCCAACTTGCGCATGGTGGATCTTTGGCTCAATCCCGAGAAGTGTGTATTCGGGGTTCCCTTTGGCAAGCTGCTGGGCTTCCTGGTGTCACATAGAGGGATCGAGGCCAATCTAGAGAAGGTCAAGGCAATAGAAGAGATGAGCCCCCGCAGACCCTGAAGGAGATGCAAAAGCTGGCAGGCTGCGTAACCTCGCTTGGGCGCTTCATCTCCAAACTGGGGGAGCGTGCCCTCCCGTTCTTCAAGCTGATGAAAAGGAAGGAGCCGTTCGAGTGGACCCTGGAGGCAGATGCAGCCTTTCAAGACCTCAAGAGATACCTGACTAGCCCAGTAGTGAATGTGGAGCCACGCCCTCTCGAGCCCTTGGTGCTCTATTTGGTAGCCACCCCTCACTTAGCCAGTGCAGCCCTGGTGGCGCTAAGGAAGGAGCGCCCATCTAAGGACCCTCGGTAGGACGCTCAACCTCCAAGCAAGGCACAACACCCTCAGGACAACACGCCTGGGGCCTCGACCAACCCAGTGGTCAATGACCCTCACGAGGTTGCGATTGACCCCACAGCTGGGGGGGGGGCTCTTGAGGATGGACCTCGCGAGACCACCGAAGACCTGCGCCCTCAAGAAGAACAAGACTCCACTGATGCCTCTCCCCTCGTTGAGCACCCTGTCTACTTCGTCAACACGATGCTGAGGGAGGCACGAGTGCATTACCCCATGCCTCAAAAGCTCTTGCTCGCACTCCTCGTTGCATCCCAAAAGCGGCGCCACTACTTCCAAGGCCACCCCATCAAAGTCATTTTGGCATACCTGCTGGAGAGGGTGCTCCGGAGCCCGAACGCCGCCGGGCGAGTTGCAAAATGGAACATCGAGCTTCAGGCATTCCATCTCAAGTTCAGCACCACCAGGGTCATCAAAGGTGCGGCCCTCGCTGACTTCATGGCCCAGTGGACTGACCTCCCCGGCCACGGGGTGAGCGAGGACCGCTCCCTCTTACTTGGGAATGAGGAACTAGATGGGTGGATCATGTACTTTGACGGAGCGTTTGCGTGAAAAGGCGCAGGAGCAGGGGCCGTCCTCATCTCACCCACCAAGGCTAAGCTCTACTACGCGGTACAACTCTGCTTCCAGCAGGGCGAGAAGGTCTCCTACAACATCACGGAATTCAAGGGCTTGCTCGGCGGTCTCAGGGCCACAGCGGCACTGGGGGTGAAGCGCATCACCATCAAGGGCGATTCTCAGCTCCTCGTAAACTTCTCCAACAAGGAGTACATGCCCAAGGACGAGCACATGGATGCATACCTAGAAGAGGTACGCAAGATGGAGAAGCAGTTCATGGGCTTGGAGTTGCAGCATGTGCCGCGAGGGATGAACAAGGAGGCGGATGATATCGTGAAGAGAGCCTCCCGAAGGCTCCCCCAAGAGTCGGGCGTGTTTGAGGAGTGGCTCTTCAAGCCATCTACGGCTCCCCCCTCTCCCGTGGCTCCAGTACTGCCTCAGGAGGACCTGCCTCAGGCGACTATGACTGGTGCTGCAGCATGCGGCCATCCCATAGGGGCCCGCCTGCTGCTTGTGCTCGAGCCTCAGTAGGGGTGCTGGACTGAAGATTTCAAGGCGTACCTGCTTCAAGGGACCTTGCCAGAGAAGGAGGAGGATGCCGAGCGCGTGGCTCGTCAAGCCACTGTGTACTGCATCCAGGACGGTGAGTTATATTGCAAGAGGCCCAATGACATTTCGTTGTGATGCATCTCTAGGGAGCAGGGACTTAAGCTGCTATCGGACATACATGGTGGGGACTACGGGCACCATTCCTCGTCACGCACTCTTGTGGGCAAGGCATTCCGCAACAGCTTTTACTAGCCCACCGCACTCAACGACTCCGTAGAGCTGGTGCGTTCCTGTGAAGCATGCCAGTTCCACGCCAAGCAAATTCACCAGCCTGTGCAGGGCCTCCAGACAATCCCGGTCACATGGCCATTCGCGGTCTGGGGGCTAGACATCTTGGGGTCATTCCCTCGAGCGCCAGGGGGCTACCGATACCTCTACATCACCATCGACAAATTCACCAAATGGACGGAGGTAGAAGCCATTTGCACCATCCTAGCTGGATCGACCATCAAGTTCATAAAGGGTATCGTGAGCCGGTTTGGGGTCCCTAACTTCATTATCACCGACAACGGCTCGCAATTCACTAGCAACCTTTTCAAACATATTGTGCCAAACTTGGAACACAGATATGCTACGCCTCAGTGGCACACCCTCGGAGCAACAGCCAAGCTGAGCGGGCCAATGCCGAAGTCCTGAGGGGCCTCAAGACAAGAACCTTCAAGAAGAAGCTCAAGGCCTGTGGCAGGGGCTGGCTCGACGAGCTACAGTCCGTGCTATAGTCCATCCAGACCACCGCGACCAAGCCAACGGGAGAAACATCGTTCTTCCTCGTCTACGAAGCAGAAGCGGTTCTCCCACACGAGGTCAAGCATCGCTCCACGCGGGTCCTGGCGTTCGACGAGGCGCGTCACGATGCCACGCGGGGGATGGATCTCGTGCTGGGGGAGGAATGCCGTCGTCAAGGCTCGCTCCGGGCAGCAAGATACCAGCAGGCGCTGCGGCGGTATCACTGTCGCATCGTCCGCTCCAGGACGTTAGAGGTGGGCGACCTCATCCTGAGGCGGGTGCTCTCCAGGGAGGGGCTGCACAAGCTCCCTCCCATGTGGGAGGGCCCGTTTAGGATTACCCGTTTCTCTAGGCCTGGCACCGCGCACCTGGAGACACAAGACGGGGTCCCCATCCAGAACGCCTGGAACATCCAGCACCTTCGAAAGTTCTACCCCTGAAGAAAGGCTCCAGCCTGTGAAGCAAGGCTCTAGCCTGTGAAGGTCTCCACTTGTGACACTCTCACATAATAATGAGTGGGGTTGTACACGCCCCGGAGTCTCCTGAGAGCCGCCCTGGGGCCTCATAGGGGCTCCCTCCCATGTTTTAGTGGCAGCACTTAGCTCCGCGCTGGTGAGAAGACTAGATTAGGTGCTGGACGCGGCTATTCATTTGCTTTCTCAAGTAGCTTGCAGTCTTTTAGCAATCTTTCAATGGATTTGGTGCTTTCGTGTTTTGGTTCGCCGAGTTAATTTCTTCTCCTCCCGCTTGTTTGTTTTTGTCCTGAGGACAGGAGAGAGGTGGCAGTTGCCCGTCACTCTCCCTCGCACGCCTCGCGCATGGGGGCTAGGCAGGTGTGCGCGCCTTGGGCCTACCCTCGTGCGCGCCCACCGCGCCGAACCCCGCTGCCCTGGTGCTTCGGCCTTGTCCTCGCGAGGAGCCCTCGATCAAGCTCACAGGCATCAGCATCCCCCAGGTAGCACGACCCGGTGCATTAAGTCAGAGCTAATCTATGACAGGGGTCTCACATAAGGAGGAGTGAGGTGCTTGTCAGGTTTCCTTTTCCTTTAAAAGCAGCCCTACAGCGGTTCCGCAGCGGCTCCTGAGACCCTGAGGCGTCTCTCGAGGTCTATGACCTCGAGCTCCCCAGGAAGGGGGCCTCGTTGAGCGCCAGAAGCCAAGTCCTCACGAGGCGGAAAGCTATTGCATCCATATCAAGCTAAAATTTCCTATCCTGGCTTACTCAGAGCGCAAACATTACAGCACACATCAAGATAGCAAGCATAGCATAAAGGACATAACTTCCATAATTCATTACACGCCCCGGCGGGGTACACCATCTTTTTTTTTATTTACAGGAGAAAGGAAAGGATAAACAAAGAAGACCCGATGGCGTAAGAACCCGACACCAGCGCCGCATCCTCAAGTAGCGCCTCAAGGTGGCCCGGCACTCCACCAGTTCCCCCATAGGTGACATGGGGCCGCGGCAGGTCTTGAGTCCAAGTTCGATGGCCCCCATACTCACGCCGGACTCCTCTCCAGCTTCCCTGGAGCGCTGCGACGGGACGAACCACCACCATCCTCGACCCGAGCGCGACGGCATGGGGGCCGGCCGTAGCCACCACTAGTCGAGCTCTCATCCGAGGAAGAGCCGCCGTCACGAGAAGAGGAGCGCGCACCTCCAAGGCCAAGCTCACCTTTGCCACCCCTCGTCCTTGCTGCCATCCTATGGGCAGCACCCCACGCGGCGTCTGTCCTCCCTAAATACCCTCACGTAGAGGTTCGCCAGGCCATCATACTTGAAGTGGAGGGTGCACCTTCCACCCAGGCCTCGCACGTGGGCGAACGTCTACCAGCCGCGGGTCAGCACCACGCTGCCAGAGGCGGCGACCTCAGTCTCAACCCACGAAGCTCTGCTGCAGTAGCCGTCAGCCTGCAGCTAGAGACCATCAAGCTCCGAGGATGGAAGCTCGCCTGTGAAGAAACGCAGAAGTCGGAGCAAGGTGCCGGCCGAGCTCTCTAACCACACCCCTAACTCGTGGAGCATGTCCAACGGGGAGAAGCGTGGCTAAGGAGGGCGCACGATCATGACACGCCTCCCCTCATCATGGGGGCTGCTCCGAAGCCGGTGGCCCCCTCCGTGAGAAGAGGTGCCACCGTCGGCACCAAGAGAAGCGACAGCTCTGGGGGGCACATGTCCGCGCCCCCTGGGGCGCTGCAGGGGCGCGGGGTGCTTACGGGGACGGCCGCGGCCACTCTTGGGAGGCGGAGAGGCTGGTCCCTCCTTGGAAGCTTTCCCCTTCTCGGCCGCTGAAAACCTCCTCGGCGACACCATGGAAGCAAGACGAAGAAGGAGAAGAAGCGGGCGGCAGGAAGATGAAGGAGAGATGAGCGGGGGGGGTGTCGGTGTCAAAACCGGCGGATCTCAGGTAGGGGGTCCCGAACTGTGCGTCTAGGTGGATGGTAACAGGAGACAAGGGACACAATGTTTTTACCCAGGTTCGGGCCCTCTTGATGGATGTAAAACCCTACTCCTGCCTGATTAATATTGATGATATGGGTAGTACAAGAGTTGATCTACCACAAGATCAGAGATGCTAAACCCTAGAAGCTAGCCTATGGTATGATTGTTGTTCGTCCTACGGACTAAAACTCTCCGGTTTATATAGACACCGGAGAGGGCTAGGGTTACACAGAGTCGGTTACAATGGGAGGAGATCTTCACATTGAATCGCCAAGCTTGCCTTCCACGCCAAGGAGAGTCCTATCCGGACTGGGGACGAAGTCTTCAATCTTGTATCTTCATAGTCCGGGTGTCCGGCCAAAGTTCATAGTCCGGCCATCCGGACACCCCCTAATCCAGGACTCCCTCAGGGGGCTCAGCCCCTCCCCCACATTTATAGCCAAGGAAGGACAACCGCCAGCCTCCACGACCTCGCACCATGATGATCTTCTACATGCCGCATTGTTCCATCAAGCCGGTTGCCGAGGCAGCGTGGGGAAGTGGAGAGGCCCACATCCCATCAATCGACACGAGTCATCAAGGCCGCAGGCGGTTAGGGCCCGCGGCGCTCCGCACTTTCCCTTTGGCTTGGCCCGGAAGCCAAGTCCGAGCACGCCTTGGGCCCGGGGGCTACTATCGGTGTTCTGGATATGGGGGTATCCAGACTTGCCTGCCTGCGGCCCACCGTGTGGCTCCATCGACGGCCTGGTACGGCCCAGCTTCTACATCAACAACTCAACACCCTCGCGAGGGGCCAAGCCTCGCGAGGCGGACAACGCCAATATCCCCGAGGGGATCGACCTCTTTAGGCTGGCTCCCGAGGGGCGGAGAGTTCTATGCAAGGTGTACCTCATGAGGCTCAGCTGACGTGAGCCATGACGACCAAGGCCAGGCGGGCGCCAGTGAGTGCAGAGCCCCAGTTTCCTCTTCGGTGCAAGGGAGGCAAGCCATAGGCGCGGAGTCCTAAGGAATCAGCCAAAGGTTTCCATTCTGGAGCAACAAGACCAAAACCACCAGGACGGCAGGACAAAGGTCATCGCCGAGCCCACCGCAGCATCACGACCAGGGGGTTTTGCAGGAAAAGACCACTTTTGTCAGGATAAGTTGTACTACTTGTCCCCTTTCAAATCCGGTCGTTGTGGGATCCCTTCCCACAAACATTTGGGAAGAGGACCAAGGCCACTATAAATAGGACTTAGCCACCACCATAGAGGGGGATCAGATCGCATCTGATCTGGTTCACATCCCACCAGCTCTCTGGAGCTCAATAACACTTCACCTCCTAAGGCCAGTTCATCCACTTTACTTGTTCATCCTCAGCCCTTTGAGGCAATCCACCAAAACGTTGTAGTAGGGTATTACACCGCAAGGTGGCCCGAACTAGGATAAATTGCATGTCTCTTGGTATCTTCGAGCTCGTCACGCTAGGCTAGGAGGATCGCGAGTACGCATGCTGGGTAGGTTGAGATCTCCGCACGCACCCCTAGAGTTTGAACCTTTCAAGGGTTTGCGGAACTGTAATCCGACAAGACTATCAAAGGATGGAGGCCCAAAGAGATCCAAGTGAAGGAGCTCCAAGGGCCTCTTCGAGTAGATGATAGTCGTGGGAGGGTGAGCCTTCTCATGTAGCTTTCCTTCGATACAAGCACTGCAAGCATGATCTTTGGGAAAACAAACATTTGTTAGTCCACAGACACTACCCCCCTTGAGAAGACTTTGCAAAGATCTCATATTGACATGGGCTAAACGGCGATGCCAAACCCATCCCACGTCAACTTTAGCCATTAGGCATGTTGCGGTCTTGGTGGGTCGCTCCAAAAAGTTAATCACATAAAGACCATTCTCGACATGCCCAACAAAGGCTACTTTAAGGGTCTTGCTCCACAAGAGGGCCATGGTATCAATATCAAAGAAAGTGGCAAAGCCCATGAGTGCAAGTTGACGAACGGAAAGTAAGTTGTATGCAAGGGACTCAACAAGCATGACTTTCTCGATCGTGAGATCATGAGAAATGACAACCTTGCCAAGCCCCAATACCTTAGAAGATGAAGCATCACCCCATTCGATATTCGTGAGCATAGATGAAACTTTATGCACGTCCACCACCAAGTCCTTGCTTCCGGTCATATGATTTGTGGGTCCACTATCGAGCAACCATGACCCCCCACCAAAAGCAAACACCTACAAGAGATCAATGCTTGGTTTTAGGTACCCATTTTGTAATGGGTCCTTTGATGTTATCAACAAGGGTCTTAGGAACCCAAATAGACCATTCAATGTACTCATAAGAAGAACCAACAAATTTGGCATAAACATGCCCATCACTAGCATGGTATAACACATAAGAAGGGTTAAAATCGCCAGTTTTAAAGAGTGGCATTGCCCTTCTTTTGACACCGCCACCCTTCGTGTTCTTCTTCTTCTCCTTAGGAGTAGCCTCTCCCTCGTGCACAAAGGTTTGGTTGAGAGGAGGAGGTTGTGTGGTCTTGTCATTCTTCTTCTTCTTCTTGGACATGGGTGCAAACCCAATCCCCTCCTTGGCCACAACTTCCTTTTGATTGCTCAAAAGGTCGTTGAGGTTCTGCTCTCCTTGTATGCACGTCACAAGGCCTTTCTCAAGTTGCTCCTTGAACTTGGCATTCTCCTCCACAAGATGCACATGCTTACAACACGGGTTAGTAGCATTTGCATTATCAATTAAAACTATATGAGGAAACATGGCTTTCTCCTTAGTTAGCTTCACTTGGAGTTGATCATGAGACTCTTTGAGGCTTGCATGAGCACTCTTCAATGCCTTGTGAGCCTTGTCAAGTATGTCAAACTCCTCCTTGAGTCTAGCATGGTCAATCCCAAGTTTAGCCTTCTCAGAATTGAGCACACGAGATACAACAAGAGCATGATAAAGATCTTTCTTTAATTTAGCACGATCATCGCTATGTGACTCCTCAAGAGCCAAACGATGACCATGCTCTTCCTCAAGTGCATTAGAGAGATCTGATATCTCATCGGCATAATAACAACCATGCTCTTCCATCTTAGAGATGGTTTCTTCGTGAGCCTCGATCATGTCATTGGCTTCACCAAGTTGTTCCAAGAGAGCAACGAAGTGCTTATTGGATTTACTCTTGAGTTTACTCATAAAATACTCATATTCATTTTCTTCCCCCTTCGACCCCTCACTTTCATCAATGCAATCCATCAAGGAAGGATTAGTAGTGATGGTGGTTTTGATGTTGGGGGTTACCTTGTTGGTGGATTTAGCCATGAGGCACTTGGCGGTGATGTTCTCGTTGGGTGAGTCAAAGAGGGACACCCGTGGAGTTGTTGCAATGGAAAGGGAGGCCATGGCAACCGTCTCACCGTCTTCATCATCATCATAATCATCCTCATTGTACTCTTCTTGTGCCACCAACCCCTTGGGAGGAGTTTTCTTGGTGAAGTTGTTCTTGTTGGGGAAGGACTTGACCTTGTATTTTCAGATAAGCTTACCTCCATTGTCTTCCCTCTTCTTGTACGGGCATTCCGCAACAAAGCGGCTCACATTGCCACAATTATAGCATGTCCTCACACATTGCTTGCCCTTGGTGCCACTTGAGTTGTTCTTGTTGAAGTTGGGCCTTGTGTTTTTCTTGCTCCAAAATTGCCATGACGCGAGAGCCATGTGCTCATGATAAGCATACTTGGTGCCTTCGGGACAACATTCCTCTTCTTCCTCTTCTTCCAAACTAGTTGTCGGTGTCAAAACCGGCAGATCTCGGGTAGGGGGTCCCGAACTGTGCATCTAGGCGGATGGTAACAGGAGACAAGGGACACTATGTTTTTACCCAGGTTCGGGCCCTCTCGATGGAGGTAAAACCCTACTCCTGCTTGATTAATATTTATGATATGGATAGTACAAGAGTGGATCTACCACGAGATCAGAGAGGCTAAACCCTAGAAGCTAGCCTATGGTATGATTGTTGTTCGTCCTACGGACTAAAACTCTCCGGTTTATATAGACACCGGAGAGGACTAGGGTTACACAGAGTCAGTTACAATGGGAGGAGATCCACATATCGTATCGCCAAGCTTGCCTTCCACGCCAAGGAAAGTTCCATCCGGACACGGGACGAAGTCTTCAATCGTGTATCTTCATAGTCCAGGAGTCCGGCCATCCGGACACCCCCTAATCCAGGACTCCCTCAATAGCCCCTGAACCAGGCTTCAATGACGACGAGTCTGGTGTGCAAATTGTCTTCGGCATTGCAAGGCGGGTTCCTCCTCCGAATACTTCATAGAAGATGTTGAACACAAGGATAGTGTATGGCTCTGCAAAATAGTTTCCACATACCACCGTAGAGAGAATAATATTCGCACAAATCTAATCTGCTGACGTATTCCGTAACGTGACATCATGCCACACCCTAGCCTTTATTCGAATTGTTTTACTGTCCCACCTCAGCGTGTTTACGAGGCGGTTTCCTTGGCACGCCTTGTCAAAGCAGAGATCGTGTCCCCTTATTCCGGGATTCTCATCAATACGGGCGTGCGTAACCCAACCGCACCATTAATCGTGGCGCTTGGGAGATAAGCGGGTTTTACTAGGCTGGTGGGGGCACATAGTTTCGGCCGCCCATATAAGGGGATAAGAATCCACCCTTTCCATCTACGCTGTCGGAGTTCGGGTTCCGGCAGACCCTCTAGGTTCGAACACTGGGGTGCGCGCAGAGATCTCGCCCTCTGCCTACCTGCACCTCGCCACCTCGCTAAGATCTAAGCTATGAAAGGAACAACACAAGAGACATAGGGTTTATACTAGTTCGGGCCACCATTGTGGTGTAATACCCTACTCTAGTTTGTGGTGTGGTGGATTGCCTCTTGGGCTGATGATGAACAATACAAGGAAGAACAGCCTCGCGAGGGTCTGTTCTTGGCAGGTGTGATGAACTGCTAGGGGGAGTTCAGTCGCTCTTCCTACTGGTTTTCCGATGGTGATCCTCCTCTACCTTGTGGGTGGCTAGTCCTATTTATAGGCAAAGGCCCTGGGCCTCTTCCCAAATATTGAGCGGGAAGGGTACCAACAATTGGCCATTTTGAAGGGGAACATCTAGTACACTTATCCTGACTAAAGTTGGTCCTCGCCTGTCAAAGGCTCTGGTGGTGACGCTGGCTTGGGCTCCACAATGACTTCGTTCCTGCCGTTGCGACGGTCTTGGTCTTGTTGCACAACCGATGCCTTTGCTTGATGCTCTCGCCTGTGCTTGCTCCCTTTGCACCAAAGAGGAAAGGAGGAAACTGCACAGGCTAGCGCCCGCCTGGCGCCCTTGGTCGTCATGGCTTGCGTCATGGGAACCTCGTGAGGTACCCCGCCTTGATCTCTCCGCCTCCTCACGAGCCAGCCTGACGAGGCCGTGCTCGAGGAAGCTCCCTGTCGTCCAGCCCACGAGGCTTGGCCCCTCGCGAGGGTCTTAAGCTCGTGCTGATGAAGATGGGCCATGCTGGGCCACCCCTTGAGCCACGCCACAGGCTGCAGGTAGGCAAGTCTGGGGACCCCCGTTCCCAGAACGCCGACAGTAGCCCCCTGGCCCAAGGCGCGCCCGGACTTGGCTGAGTAGAGAAGCGAAGGGGCAAGTGCGAAGCGCCGTGGGCCCTAATAGCCTGCGGCCTCGGGCGCCGCGTGGCGGTTGGTTGGTCATGGGTGGCCTTGCTTCCCCACGACGCCTCGGCGACTGCATGAATTGACAAGTCTCTGCATGCAAAGCAGGTCATGATTACCTGCGATCATGGAGGCCGGCGGTTGGCCTCCTCCGGCTATAAGTACGGAACGGCGCGTGCCCTTCCAGTCCATCTCTTCTTGCTTCTTCTTCTTCCCCATCCCTGCTCCACCTTATCGCAATGGCTACAATCTGCCGGTTTTCCGCGGAAGAGAAGGGAAAGGCTCCCCGAGCGGGTCCCCACCCGCTTCCGCCGAAGAAACGGCTAGCCCTATGCTGTCAAGGCGAGGGCGCCCGGCAGGAGGTGTCGAGGCCTTGGTGCGAGCGGCCACCGCCAGGGTTCCCGCTGCCCTTGTACGACCACCTTGAGGGCCCTGCAGGAGTTGATGTCGAGCGCCATGGACAACGCCGCCGTCGACGCCGGCGGGTCACGATGGTGCGCGTTGTCCCTCCTGGAGTTCATGCCGAGGGCTCCTCCTGAGAGTTTGTGCTCCACGCCGCCATGCCTCCTCGGTCTTGGATTCGCCTTCCTCCCTCCTTCGCCTTCGTGATGCCGCAGGGGGGATACTTGGAGCTCTGGTTGCAGCACACCGGCTGCAACACCCTCGCGACCGAAGCTAAGGTCGCGGTGGTCGCCCCGGGCAAAGTCTTCATGACTCGAGGTTGGGGCGAGATCGCCCGAGTCTAGAGGACGAGGGGCGCCCTCGCGATCCACCTGGAGTACGACAGCGCTTCCATGATGCTCTTCAAGGTCTTCGACGCGGACGGACGCCGGCTGGAGTGCTGCCCTGAGAGAGGTGGTCGGGGCCCTGCCGCGGCGAGGACCAGGCTCGACGTCCGCTCCCTCAGCGGCTCCTCAGGCGGCGGGGGCGCCGGAGGATCCAGTGACTCCGCCGAGCTCTTCGCGACTCCGGAGACGAGCGACGACAGCTACGAGCCCCCGAGCCTGCGCCGCTATCGGAGCAGGACGGGCTCGTTAGGCCACCGCCGCCTCTGATCTGGATGAGGTTGGCGTCGGTGCCTGACGGCCCACTATTGATGATGGCGTCTCTTGCGGAGGCACATGTAGTTAGCGTTCTCTAGGACCTGTTCCCTCTGTTCCCTACGAGGAATCGGAAAGTGCGCCCCGTGGGGGCTTGTAAGATGCATGTGGTTCTGTTTGTTAATATAGTCCTTGTCGTGAAGTAGTGCGAGATGCTTATTCCGTCTTAGCTTAGTTCTTCCTTTCAAACCTTACGAGGGCTCGGTGCTCTGCACCGACAGGTCCCAGTCCCAAGGCAGGCTTCAGCCGTCGCTGGTATGCCAGGTCATGATGCCGTGGTCAAGGCTAGGAGGTGAGCGGCCCGGGGTCCAGTAAGAGCCCCTGAGTCATGATGCTCAGGAGGTCCCCTTTAGTGCTCAAGCAGCCATCGTTCGGCGAGAAAGGAGCGCGACGTCGCTAACACGAGATTGCATTGGATGCGGGGACGGTGTTGTGATAGCTAGTGTTTCTGGAGGGTGACTTATCTCGAGAGTCAGGAACCGCTTCCTGGTGCGGCGCTAGGTCCGCGCATCGGCCGGCGAGGGGTTGCCTGGCGAGGTCCCCGCGTGCCTCTTCCCTCTCGCCTTTGCTCCCCTTTCTTCTCTACATCCTCGGGTCCCGGCCCTTGAGCGGGTCTCAGCTATCGCTGGTATGCCAGGTCGCGATGCCGTGGACAAGGCCATAGGATGAGGGCTGGAGAGCCAGTAGGAGCCCATGAGTCGTGATGCTCAGGTGCCCCGCCTTTAACGTGCAAGTGGTTCGCGCGGACGAGAGTGAAGAAGACGCCATGAGGGCCTCGCCCGGCGCTGCTCCTTGAAGGGATCCTGCAGGCCCACCACAAGAAGAACAAGAATCCGCTATGACAAGCGGCGGTCAGCCGTTGGTTGCTTTGGAGAGGTGATGAGGCACTGAAGGCCTGACGAGGTGGCGCTGTGCGGGGCTGCCGCGGCCAGAGCTCAGCCATTCAGGTTTTTCGACATTGCAGGGACGGACCCATGCGCAAGCGTCGTGCCGTCGGGGTGCAGCTCCATCGGTTGGTGTCAGTTGAGCGGGCAACTAGGTCAAGCACGTTAATCACGAAGAAGCGAGTTCATTTAGATAGATGCAGGGAACGCAGACATCGCTGGGTCTAGCACGATTGGCTTGGGGATGATGCAGCCCGAGGGGCGCCTCCAACAAAGTAATCTAGGAACATAAAGTAAAAAGGGGATACATGCTGCAGGGACGGACCCACGCGGCCTGGGAATAATGCAGCCCTGGGGGCGCTCCCAGCTGGAAACGAAACTTGAAGGATGTCACCTGATAGCGTTGAAGACGAAGGGGTGTTGAAGTAGCGGACGTCGTGGGCTGCGGAAGCCGATCTTCATGAGCCCCTAGGCCCAGGAGCCTCGGGAGGTTCTGGAGGCGCTGGTGGCTCCTCATGGACCATCTCCATCTCCGCTAGGATTGCGGAACGCCTGGCCTCCTGAGCCTCCAGGATGCTCCCCATGGGGTGCTGGTACGTGGAGGCCGCGTTCGGCAAGCCGTAGGGCATGCGAACGTAGCTGTAGGGTGGGCCTTCGTAGCGCCCCGCGCGTGAGGGCTAGAAGCGGTCCTGAGAGGCGGCTCGGTTGAGCCCTGGGATGTCGATGCAGACGCGCAGCCCGCCATCCTCGCCTGGATGGGGAGCTGCGGCGGGTAAGCAGCGGCTGCCACTCATGACTCTTGACTCCTGCAACTCCTGCGTGATCTGACTGACGAACTCCTGAGAGTTTGGCCCTCCTTGCCTTGTTCCTTCCCGAGGGAAGCATGCTTTGAAAAACGCCTCCAAGTGGTGCCCAAGCGCCTCCCTCGTGACCTTAGCAAGGCCGGTGGCCCTCCAGGAGGGAGCCCCCGAGCCTTGCTTGAGGAGGGCGCCAGGCGCGCCTTCCTATGTGACAGAAGGAGGTGCCCCCTGAGTAGGCGCAGACCCTGAGGGGCCTGCCTCCTGAGGGGTCGGGCCTGGCGATGTCTTCTTCTTCTTGGGAGCGATCTCAGGGAACCTCCCGCTCCCGCGATCTGGGTCTTCAAGTGATGCAGCCTGAAAAGCTCGCTCCAGGGAACACACTGCGTCTCTTTCTTCACAAGGCACCGTGATGACTCCGCCACTTCCTGGCATCTTGGGGACGTTGTAGCCGTGATGAGTCACGACCATGAACTTGGCGAGAGCTGGGTACCCGAGGATGGCGTTGTATGGCAGGCGAATGTGGGCGACGTCGAAGTTGATGAGCTCAGTGCGGTAGTTGTTGCGCGCCCCGAAGGTGACAGGGAGGCGAACTTGCCCAATCGGAACCGTGGAGCCATCGGTGACTCCGGAGAAAGGCTTGGTTGGCTGAAGCTGATTGTAAGGCACTTGGAGATTGTTGAATGTCTCTACGGACAGGATGTTGAGCCCTGCCCCACCGTCGATGAGAGTCCTGGTGACTTGCACGTTGCTAATGATTGGGGAGCAAAGCATCGGGAGGACTCCGGCTGTGGCCGCGCACTTGAGCTGATCCGCTGAGCTGAACATGATGGCACATGCTGACCACCTGAGAGGGTGCGTGGCTTCAAGCTTGGGGAGGACTGCATTCACTTCACAGGTAAACTGCTTGAAGATGCGTTGAGAGGCTGGGGCTTGAGCTCCGCCCAGGATGCAAGCGATCGCGCGCGGCTCCTGGAAGCCCCCAGCCCCCTCGTCCTGATGATGGTCCTTGTTTCTCCTTGGTTGCGGTGATAGAGGAGGGAGGCCTGCGTTTCCTTGCGGACGATCCTCGTGAGGCTGATCCCTCCAGTCTCCCTCACGAGGCTGATCCTGCCAGCAATCCTCGTGAGGTCGGTCGCGCCACCCTTGGCGAGGGCCGCGGTCTTCCCAGTGTCCTGCATTCCTTCCTCCTCCTCGGCCGTAGCCTCGATCGTTGCGGTCGGGGCGTCGACCGGTCCTCCCTTCTCGCACGGCTTGGAGGTCTTGACATTCGTTGGTGTTGTGGGTGTGGAGGTCGTGGTACACACAACACCAGCTGCCCTTGAAAGACTCGGGCTAATCTCTCCCCCGCTTGGTGTCTAGTTCTGCCGCGAGCACGGTAGCCCCCTTGCGCTTCACGTCCTTGGCCTTGGATTTCTTCTCTTCTGGGTCTGCGGCTGGCAGCTCGAGGAGGGAAAGGCGCCCTTCCTCAGCCCTGGCACACTTGGTCGCCAAGTTGAACAGCTCCAAGGAAGTGCACAGATCTTCATGCATCGCCAGCTCCTCCTTCATCTTGACGTCACGCACACCGTCGGAGAAGGCTGAGATGATGGCCTCCTCGGTCACCTTGGGAATCTGGAGGCGTGCGTTGTTGAAGCGCTGGATGTACTTCTGCAGGGCCTCCCCTGGTTGCTGCTTGATGCGGCGCATGTCACTCACGGCAGGCGGCCGGTCATGAGTACCTTGGAAGTTGGCGATGAAGTGGGTGCGCATCTCGTCCCAGGAGGAGATCATGCCAGGAGCTAGGTTCAGGAGCCAGGTGCGGGCCCCGTCCTTGAGTGCCATGGGAAACCAGTTTGCCATGACCTTCTCCTCCCCGTTGGCGGCTTTGATGCCCAGCTCGTAGAGCTGGAGGAACTCCGCAGGGTCGGCCGTGCCATCGTAGCGAGGAGGCAGGTCTGGCCTGAACTTGCCGGGCCATGCGACACTGCACAGCTCGGTGGTGAAGGCGCGGCAGCCTGCTGTGGCGACGGGAGGCCTTTAGTGACGAAGAGCTTGGTCTTGCGGGTCCCCATGCGCTACAGCTGGGAGCAGCGCGGGGTGTTGGCGTGCTGGAACAGGAGCGTGGTCGTGACGGGCCGGAGCAGGGAGCACTCAGGGAGCTTCTTGGGGGCGAGGGACCTCTTGGCAACTCTGCTCTCGCTGCGTTGGCGCCGGACGGAGTGGGTTCCGCCCAAGGACCACGCGCCTTGGGGCCAGGGTGCCTTCTTGAGGGGGAGGCGACTGAGGCGCCCCCGGAGCTTCATTGCCTGCACAGGGCGGGGCACGATGCAGCGAGATGGACGGTGCGGGGGAGCCCCCTACGGCGCGGACGAGCTCGGCGACGTGGTCGAGCCACTCTTCCTAGACATCGTCGACTGGGCGGTAGCGCAGGAGCTCGTTTGCCGTGATGAGCGCAGCTCGTGCCTCCATGGGCGCGCGGAGTGCGCGGGATGAAGAACTAGCTGGGTGAGTGAGGAGTAGCAGTGCGGCCGTCTTGCCTCACGGACGGATGCTGGGACGATGCTTGCTGCTCGTTCCCCGCCGGGCCGGTGGCGGCGTTGATGGCAGGCGACGGGGAACGGCGGGGGAGGCCGCCGACGGGGGCCGTCTGGGCGACGCGAGAAGCGAGAGCGGCTCGGCGCTGGGCGTGGGCCCGACGAGCGTCTGACATTGATGCGATGGTCCGTGAAGAATAGGGCGGCGGAAGACGAATTCCGGCACACCCCTACCTAGCGCGCCATATGTCAGATTTCGGGTTCCGGCAGACCCTCTAGGTTCGAACACTGGGGTGCGCGCGGAGATCTCACCCTCTGCCAACCCGTACCTCGCCGCCTCACTAAGATCTAATCTATGAAAGGAATAACACAAGAGACATTGGGTTTATACTAGTTCGGGCCACCATTGTGGTGTAATACCCTACTCTAGTTTGTGGTGTGGTGGATTGCCTCTTGGGCTGATGATGAACAATACAAGGAAGAACAGCCTCGCGAGGGTCTGTTCTTGGCAGGTGCGATGAACTGTTAGGGGGAGTTCAGTCGCTCTTCCTACTGGTTTTCCGATGGTGATCCTCCTCTACCTTGTGGGTGGCTAGTCCTATTTATAGGCAAAGGCCCTGGGCCTCTTCCCAAATATTGAGCGGGAAGGGCGCCAACAATTGGCCATTTTGAAGGGGAACATCTAGTATACTTATCCTGACTAAAGTTGGTCCTCGCCTGTCAAAGGCTCTGGTGGTGACGCCGTCTTGGGCTCCACAATGACTTCCTTCCTGCCGTTGCGACGGTCTTGGTCTTGTTGCACCGAAATGGATGCCTTTGCTTGATGCTCTCGCCTGCACTTGCTCCCTTTGCACCAAAGAGGAAAGGAGGACACTGAGCGGGTTGGCGCCCGCCTGGCGCCCTTGGTCGTCATGGCTTGCGTCATGGGCACCTCGTGAGGTACCTCTCCTTGATCTCTCCGCCTCCTCGCGAGCCAGCCTGACGAGGCCGTGCCCGAGGAAGCTCCTTGTCGTCCACCCCGCGAGGCTTGGCCCCTCGCGATGGTCTTGAGCTCATGCTGATGAAGATGGGCCGTGATGGGCTGCCCCTTGAGCCACGCCGCAGGCCGCAGGCAGGCAAGTCTGGGGACCCCCGTTCCAGAACACCGACATACGCCTTCCTCCTCCTTCGCTTATCCATTCATGCGCACTCAAGCTCTAGCACCCAAGTCCGCACTTCCCACCTCAACCTTCTCCAATTATGTCTGGAGTGGGAGGCAAGTGGATGGCCTCCTCCGTTACGGAGGGGCAAATCAAGAAGTTGAGGAAAGCCGGATACTTGTCCAATGACATCGCGCACCGGCTCCCAGATGAGGGGCAGCTCATCCCCACCCCCAGGCCCCATGAGAGGGTCATGTTTCTCCCCCATTTCCTCCACGGACTGGGCTTTCCTCTTCACCCATTTGTCCGGGGGCTCATGTTCTACTACGGCCTGGACTTCCACGATCTGGCCCCGAACTTCATCCTCAACATCTAGGCGTTTATCGTCGTGTGTGAGGTCTTCCTCCGCATCCAGCCCCACTTCAGCTTATGGCTGAAGACCTTCAATGTCAAGCCGAAGTTTGTGGGAGGCCGACAAGCGGAGTGCAGAGACTCCATGGTGGGCAAGATGGCCAATGTCACATGGCTCGAGGGCTCCTTTGTGGAAACCATCAAAGGGTGGCAATGAGGGTGGTTCTACATCACCGAGCCACGTGACCCTGAATGGGCAGCGGCCCCCGAGTTCTGATCTGGCATTCCCATGCGGCACACCTCATGGAAAGAGACGTGTCTGTCGTGGGGTAATCCGGAAGAGGCGACCGGACTCCAAACCTGCATCCAGAACCTGATGGACAAGAAGGTTAAACTCGTCAACGTAGTACAGGTCATGCTCTTCCGCCGGATCCTCCCATGTCAGCGGCGGGCTTTTAATCTGTGGGAATTCGACCCGGCTCAGCGCCAAACTCTGTCCACGCTCTTCGACACAATGCACGAAGATGCTTGGAAGGTGCTTTTCAAGAGCTCCGAGGTCCACCCTCCCACTACCAAGGATCGTGGATTCTGCCCGAAGCCCCAAGCCAGCGCGGTAAGCTTAGTTTACCCATTACAGGGTATTTGTTTTTCATAGTTTGACTCTATGCAGGATCTAAACTCCCATTCCTTTAACAGGACTGGCAGAAGAAGGCCGGACAGATCGACTATCCGGCTCCTTTTCCCAAAGACCCAGCAGACGCCCTCTTGACAAAGCTGCTGGTCCCGGCACCTCACGTGGTGCCGGAGAAGAAGGCCAAGAAGAAGTCCACGGGCACTCGAAGGAGCTCCCGACGACTGGTGGTGTCGGACTCATCGCCCGACGACCCCGAAGTGCACTCCTCCTCTGAAGACGAGGAGGAGGAAGAATCAGCCTCTCCCCCTCCAACGGGGGGAGGAAAGAAAAGGAAGGCCGCCCCAACTGGGGAGGCCAGAGGGTCCAAGAAGGGGAAGACCCTTCTTCCGGACTACACCTCCGATGCCGAAGACGGCGGAGAGGAGTGGCCATCCAGGGCCAAGCCCCTGGCGAAATCGTAAGTAGCCGGTTACCAAAATAACTCACGGTATTCCTTTATTGCACAGTACCAACTGACGCCGAATATAATCATGCAGTCCGCCCAAGGCTCAGCTCGACGATTCGTCGAGTTGCTCCCTAGACTCGTCGGATATGAATAGTCTTTCACTCCCGACAGCTTCCTCCCACCGCCCTATGGACGAAGCCGAGGCAGAGTCCCGAAAGGGGCTAAGCCAGGAGGAGGTGGTCCTGGAGGCGCAGCAAGGCGACCTCCTGGACTCCAGGCCCAAAGGGGATAAAATCCTGGAGGGATCTAAGTCCGGCCCTGGGCCGGACACCGCACCGGAACCTTCAGTGGTTTCGGAGTCCGGCAGGCGGCCCCTTTGCAAGAAGGGCAAGCCTACGACGCTGGCGGCCTCCATCCAACCGGAGGCGCCGGACAATTTGCTGGAGGTGCTTAAAGGCGCCTCCATCAACGAGGAGCACCGCACTGTTATGAGTGCGGTGAACGAGAAGGTTCGGTCCGCCAAGAGCGGGCTGACAAAATCCTGTGCGAGCCTTCTAACAGGCTTTGAGGTATGTATTTAAAACATGTAAAAATGTTACCGCATAGACAGTAGCCCCTGATGCTCAGTTTGGTGTTCGGAAAGACAAGCCGGACTGAGGATCTAAAAAGATATACGCAGGAGTCTAACAGAAATATGTCAATATGGGAATGCAGGCTGCGCCGCTGACCTCTGCCGCACTGACTGCGGAGGTCGATGCAAGCAGAGCCTCGAGCGGTCCGAGAACGAGCTCGGCCTTGCCAAGGAGCAGCTCGAGGACAAGGAAGGTAGGTAGCGCCTTATGTAAATATATATAAAAATACCTGGTTGCAAATAATGACATGACCAACGTGAATGTTATAGGGGCCACAACCGAGGTGGCGACCCTGAAGGAAGCGCTATCCAAGGCCGAAGATAATGCGGCCATGGAGCGCACCGAGCAAGAGAAACAAGAGGCGCGGGTGGCGGAGGTGCAGCAAGAGCTTGATGCTCTCGTGAAGAAACACGAGAGTTTAGAGCTTGACTCAAAGACGCGAGAGTCCGAGATTGCCTCGGCACTTGAAAGCGCCAAGTCTGCCAAGGTCGAAGCCCAAAAAGCCCTCCAGGAGATTGAGGTGATGAAAAAGATAGCGGCGAGTAAGGCATTCTTTATGCAAAGCAAGCATGTGAAATTGAATTACGTGTTACTTACCCGAATCCGGAGCTCTCCAGGAGCATTCGCAGATCTGCCCTGCAGTGTGTCCGCCGCCGCTGCATTCTACCGAGCCGAAGAAGCGAGCTCGACAGAGAAGGTGTTCTGGTCCCAGTATGCTGAGGCCGGACGCCCGGTGCCCTTGAGCGACTAGCTGAAGCAGCTGGCCGAGCTCCATAAGGTGGCCGAACAGGCCATGAAGGGTGTCGGTGTCAAAACCGGCGGATCTCGGGTAGGGGGTCCCGAACTGTGCGTCTAGGCAGATGGTAACAGGAGACAAGGGACACGATGTTTTTACCCAGGTTTGGGCCCTCTCAATGGAGGTAAAACCCTACTCCTGCTTGATTAATATTGATGATATGGGTAGTACAAGAGTAGATCTACCATGAGATCAGAGAGGCTAAACCCTAGAAGCTAGCCTATGGTATGATTGTTGTTCGTCCTACGGACTAAAACTCTCCGGTTTATATAGACACCGGACAGGGCTAGGGTTACACAGAGTCGGTTACAATGGGAGGAGATCTTCATATCGTATTGCCAAGCTTGCCTTCCACGCCAAGGAAAGTCCCATCCGGACACGGGACGGAGTCTTCAATCTTGTGTCTTCATAGTCCGGGAGTCCGGCCAAAGGTCATAGTCCGGCCATCCGGACACCCCCTAATCTAGGACTCCCTTAGTAGCCCCTGAACCAGGCTTCAATGACGACGAGTCCGGCGCGCAAGTTGTCTTCGGCATTGCAAGGCGGGTTCCTCCTCCGAATACTTCATGGAAGATGTTGAACACCAGGATAGTGTCCGGCTCTGCAAAATAAGTTCCACATGCCACCATAGAGAGAATAATATTTGCACCAATCTAATCTGCTGACGTATTCCGCAGCGTGACATCATGCCACGACCAGGCTTTCATTCATTTCACTATTCCACCTCAGCGCATTTAGCGAGGCGGTTTCCTTGGCACGTCTTGTCAAAGCAGAGATCGTGTCCCCTTATTCCAGGATTCTCATCAATACGGGCATGGGTAACCCAACCGCGCCATTAACCGCGGCGCTTGGGAGGTAAGCGAGTTTTATTAGGCCGGTGGGGGGCTCGTAGTTTCGGCCGCCCATATAAGGGGATAAGGATCTACCCTTTCTATTTACGCCTTCTTCCTCCTTTGCTTACCCGTCCCTGCGTTCTCGAGCTCCAACGCCCAAGCCCGCAATTCCCACCTCGACCTTCTCCAATCATGTCTGGAGCGGGAGGTAGATGGATGGCCTCCTCCGTCACGGAGAGGCACATCAAAAAGTTGAGGAAGGCCGGATACTTGTCTGACGACATCGCGCACCGGCTTCCAGATGAGGGGCAACTCATCCCCACCCCCAGGCCCCATGAGAGGGTTGTTTTTCTTCCCCATTTCCTCCGCGGACTGGGTTTTCCTCTTCACCCGTTCGTCCGGGGGCTCATGTTCTACTATGGCCTGGACTTCCACGATCTGGCCCCGAACATCATCCTCAACATCTCGACATTCATCATCGTGTGCGAGGCCTTCCTCTGCATCCAGCTCCACTTCAGCTTATGGCTGAAGACCTTCAATGTCAAGCCGAAGGTAGTGGGCGGCCGTCAAGCGGAGTGCGGAGGCGCCATGGTGGGCCGGATAGCCAACATCCTATGGCTCGAAGGCTCCTTTGTGGAAACAATAAAGGGATGGCAGTCGGGGTGGTTCTACATCACCGAGCCGCGCGATCCCAAATGGGCGGCGGCCCCCGAATTCCGATCTGGCTTCCCCACACGGCTCACCTCCTGCAAAGAGACATGCCTAACATGGAGGGATTCGGAAGAGCTGACCGGACTTCAAACCTGCATCCAAAAGCTGGTGAACAAGAACCTCAAGCTTGTCAACGTAATCCAGGTCATGCTTATCCACCGGATCCTCCCATGCCAACAACGGGCCTTCAAATTGTGGGAGTTCGATCTGGCATGGCACCAAACCTTGAGCGGGATTTTCGATACTTAGTATGAAGATGCCTAGAAGGTGTTGTTTAAGGGTGTTGAGGCACCCGCATCCGCTACCAAAGATCGCGGATTCAGCTCGCGGCGCCAGGCCAACGAGGTAAGCTACTCTACCCTTTACGGGATTCTCGTCTTTCATAGTCTGACTCCATGTGGGATCTAAACTCCCTCTCTTGTGACAGAACTGGTTGGAGACATCCGGGCAGTTGAACTGTCCGGCTCCCTTACCAGAAGACCCAGCGGACGCCCAATTGACAGGGCTGCTGGTTCTGGCACCCCATGTGGTGCCGGAGAAGAAGGCCAAGGAGAAGGCCACGGGGACCCGAAAGAGTTCCCGGCGCCTGGCGGTGTCGGATTCGCCCGACAACCCCGATGTACTCTCCGCCTTCGAAGACGAGGAGGAGGAAGAAGAAGAAGATGCCTCTCCCCCTCCAACGGGGGGAGGAAAGAAAAGAAAGGCCGCCCCAACTGGGGGAAGTCGGAGGGTCCAAGAGGGGGAAGACCCTTCTGCCGGACTTCGCCTCCGATGCCGAAGACGGTGGGGAGGAATGGCCACCCAGGGTCAAGCCCCTGGCAAAATCGTAAGTGTCTGGCTACCCAAATGACTTATGGCGCTCCTCTTATTATTCGAAAGTTTCTGACGCCGAATTTAATTATGCAGTCCGCCTAGAGCTCAGCTCGGTGATTCGTCGAGCGGCTCCTTGGATTCGCCGGATGTGAATAGTGCTTCACTTCCGACGGCCTCCTCCCCTCTCCCTACGGACGAAGCCGAGGTGGAGTCCCGAAAGGGACTAAACCAGGAGGATGTGGTCCTGGAGGCGCCTCAAGGCGACCTCCCGGACTCCAGGCCCAAAGGGGGTAAAGCCCCAGAGGGATCTAAGTCCGGCCCCGGGCCGGACACTGCTCCGGAACCATCAATGGTTCCAGAGTCCAATAGGCGGCGCCTTCATAAGAAGGGCAAGACTACGATGCCGGCGACCCCCGTCCATCCGAGGCGTCGGACAATTTGCTGGAGGTGCTTAACGGCGCCTCCATCAACGAAGAACACCGCACTGTTATGAGTCCGGTGATTCAGAAGGTTCAGTCCGCCAAGAGCGGGCTGATAGAAGCCTGTACAAGCCTGTTAAGAGGCTTTGAGGTATGTATTAAAAAACATATAAAAATGTTACCCATAGAAAGTAGGCCCCGATGCTCAGTTCGGCGTTCCGAAAGAAAAGCCGAGCTGAGAATCTAAAAAGATATACACAGGAGTCTAATAAAAATATGTTAATATGGCAATGCAGGCTGCGCTGCTGACCTCTGCCGCAGTGAGTGCGGAGGTCAATGCCTTGAAGGAGAACCTCGAGCGGTCCGAGAACAAGCTCGGCCGTGCCAAGAAGCAGCTCCAGGACAAGGAGGGTATGTAATACCGCAATGAAATGTATATAGAAATACTTGGTTGCAAATAATGACAGGACCAGCGTAAATGTTGCAGGGGCCACAGCCGAGGTGGCGACCCTGAAGGAGGCGGTCTCCAAGGCCGAAAACAGTGCTGCCTTGGAGCGCACCGAGCGAGAGAAGCAGGAGGCGCGGTGGCGGAGGTGCGGCAAGAGCTCCAGGCTCTCATGGAAAAACACAAGGGTTTGGAGCATGACTCGAAGACTCGAGAGTCCGATCTCGCCTTGGCTCTTGAGTGTGCCAAGACCGCTAAGGCCGAAGCCCAGAAGGCCCTCAAGGAGATCGAGGCGATGAAGAAGATAGTGGCGGGTAAGGCATTCTTTATGCAAAGCAAGAATATAAAAGTTAATTATCTGCTACTTACCCGAATCCGGAGCTCTCTAGGAGCGTTCGCCGATCTGCCCCGTAGTGTGTCTGATGCCGCCGCATACTACCGAGCCGAAGAGGGGAGCTCGACGGAAAAGATGTTCTGGTCTCAGTATGCTGAGGCCGAACATCCGGTGCCCCTGAGCGACCAGCTGAAGCAGCTGGTCGAGCTCCACAAGGTGGCCGAACAGGCCATGAAGGGCCTGATAGCTCGGCTGTGGCCTGGAGAAGCCATGCCCGGGAGCTACTTCGGTCTGGTGCGGCGGCTGGTGGACGCGTGTCCGTGGATTGAGGTCGTCAAGCGCTCCATCTGTATCGAAGGTGCCCGTCGGGCCCTTGCCCGTGCTAAAGTGCACTGGGCAAGCTGGACGTTGAGAAGCTTTTGACGGACACGCCACCGCCGGGCAAGGTGTATCGCACGCCCAAGATGTATTATAAGGGCATCCTGAAGGGTGCTCGCCGTATAGCGGACGAATGCTCCAAAGATGTAATTTTTTAGTAGACTCGCATCTGTTATCCTGTACGCTGAAAACTTTGTTCATATGCGTTAAGCAATGCTTGTTAATTTAAAATATTACCTTCTGTGCGGCCGTTTATCAAATCTGAGAGATGCAAGTCGTCGGCTTTGACCCCCATGCCACGAGTGCTGGGGTGTTCGGGATAAACCTGAGCGCTCTTGTTCCCATTCTTGGGTCCATCTAGGGAGGCGCTCAGCACAACGAACCAGGCCGTCGGACTTATAATGCTTTACCACTCTCACTTGGCCATAGAATTCTATAATTTTAAATTTCGGCGAAGCCCCTAGTATTCAGAAGACCGAGTTCGGGGCGCTATCCACGCCTAGGCCGGATCAGTCCGGTTCCTCGCTCTAAGCGGCATAACTCTTTAAGGACTCAAAAAACCTCGCGTACAGCGACCGGTCTCTCGCACTATCATGACGGTCAGTTTTAGCTTTCTCTACTGAGGTGTTAACCCAGCTCAACTGGGGCACAATCGCAGTAGTTCTCCCAGCGCTACCTTAGCCAACATTGCGGAACGTAAGGTACCAAAACATGGGAGCCGGGCAAACCCAACTATTGACCAAAGACATGATTCGGAGCCGATGCATATGGTGCTATAAGTTCGGGGTGCCGCACTCATGAGAGTGTTCGGTCTTCTCACACCATGTTATGGGGTGCTTAAGCCCCTGGTGTATTGGCCGTACCAAAGTGTACGGTTGCAGAATGTCATGACTGAACATATTTGTATATATAAAAAATAAATGAGTACAATAATAGATAAGAGCTATGTATTGTTTACTAAAAAAGGGCTGCTGCGAAAGCAGAATGATACAAGTAGTGCGATAAGCAAGAGATGGGATTATTTGACATGTCCCCCTCCAGGGGCAAGCTGCGGGATTTTAAGTAAAACAGGTATTAAGCTCGTTACAGAGACCACCTGGACATTTGATGCGGCTTGTTTTCTCCCTGGCTGTTGCATCGTATGTTTGGCGAGTGTGTTGCCGGACAGGAATTCTGAATAGTTGGGTCCTGAAAGTGTATAAAAAGGAAAGGGCGGAATAGGGAGCCCCTTAGTGCGGTTGAGCCGCATTCTGGGCGTGTCATAGTTGTGCCCCTCCCCTTATGCCCACGGTATCTCTAAGGCGTAATTATGTACGCGTGGTACCGATATCACCATCTGGCGAGGGCTGGGGTTGGGGCCGCACTGCTATTCTTGCTCGGGACATGCCAACCGGATTTGTTGTAGGTTACTTCGGGCTCGCTTGACGTTGTCCGGACATTTGACGCCTAGATTGGAGAATTGCCTTGAGAGGCTACTCTGTACTTCCGCCGCCAGGGCCGCCCTGTGCTCCTCCGTTCGGAGAGAGCCTTTAGTGTTTCCATTTACCGTGATGACTCCGGGAGGTCCTGGCTTCTTGAGCTTGAGAAATGCGTAGTGCGGCACTGCATTGAATTTTGCAAATGTGGTTCGTCCGAGCAGGGCGTGATAGCCACTGCAGAATGGGACTATGTCGAAGATTAAATCTTCGCTTCGGAAATTATCCGGGGATCCGAAGACCACTTCGAGTGTAACCGAGCATGTACAGCTGGCTTCTACACCTGGTATGACGCCTTTAAAGGTTGTCTTTGTGGGTTTAATCCTTGAGGGATCTATACCCATTTTTCGCACTGTATCCTGATAAAGCAGGTTCAGGCTGCTGCCGCCATCCATCAGGACTCTGGTGAGGTGAAATCCGTCAATGATCGGGTCTAGGACCAATGCAGTGAATCCACCGTGACGGATGCTAGTGGGGTGGTCCCTTCGATCGAAGGTGATCGGGCAGGAGGACCATGGGTTGAACTTTGGGGTGACTGGCTCCAACGCATAGACGTCCTTGAGAGCACGCTTCCGCTCCCTCTTGTTCACCGTCCGCACTTGCGGGGGGAATCCCTTCTGTCCTCTGTTGTTCGGCGGCCGGGGCTCCTCCTCGTCATCGCTATGCAGCCCCTTGTCTCTGGTTTCGGCGCTTAACTTGCCTGCCTGCTTGAACACCCAACAATCCCTGTTGGTGTGGTTGGCTGGTTGTTTGGGGGTGCCGTGTATCTGGCACAAGCGGTCGAGTATCCGATCTAAGTTGGATGGGCCCGGAGGGTTTCTTTTCAATGGCTTCTTCCGCTGACCGGGTTTAGAGCCTCTGAATCCGGCGTTGACTGCCATATCCTCAGTATTGTCGCCGTTAATGCGGCTCTTGTGCTTGTTGCGGCGTGACCTGCCATTGTTGTCCTTGGTATCCGAATTGCCAGGGCTCTTGGTTATGTTATTGCTGCGAGCTAGCCAGCTGTCTTCTCCCGCACAAAAGCGGGTCATGAGTGTCGTGAGGGCTGCCATAGATTTCGGCTTTTCCTGTCCTAGGTGCCGGGCAAGCCATTCATCTTAGATGTTGTGCCTGAAGGCAACAAGGGCCTTAGCGTCCGGACTGTCGACTATTTGATTTTTCTTAGTTAGGAACCGTGTCCAGAATTGCCTGGCCGATTCCTCTGGCTGCTGGATTATGTGGCTTAGGTCATCGGCGTCTGGTGGTCGCACATAAGTGCCCTGGAAGTTGTCAAGGAATGCGGATTCCAGGTCCTCCTAGCAACTAATTCACTCTGCTGGCAGGCTGTTAAGCCAATGTCGAGCTGGTCCTTTAAGCTTGAGCGGGAGGTATTTGATGGCATGTAGATCATCACCACGGGCCATGTGGATATGAAGGAGATAATCCTCGATCCATACCGTAGGATCTGTTGTGCCATCGTATGATTCGATGTTCACGGGTTTAAAGCCCTCAGGGATTTGATGATCCATTACTTCGTCTGTGAAGCATAGTTGGTGTGCGGCGCCCCTGTATTGGGCTATATCACGACGTAGCTCAAATGAGCTTGGTCTATTGTATTCGGCCTGGCCGTACTTATCATGTCCGGCGTGACGGCTAGCGTCACGTGAAGCGAGGCGCCCATGCGATCCATAGATCGATCTTGTTTGCCTTGCCTTATTCTCCAATATGTCTCGCAGGTCTGTTGCGTCTCCCCGTACTCTGGTATGTCTTGAGCGGTGCCGCGGTGCGGCTTGGGTCGAGGGCCTGAAGGCCTCTCTGTCGTGGACACGGGGTGGCCGATCGGGCGCATCGTACGCTGGTGATGTAGGTTTAGTTGCTTCCTCCTCAAGTTGGGGTAGCAGCCTGTGCTTTGGGTAGCTCTTGAAGGGGCGCTCGAGTTTATACTCTTCGGCCGCCAGGACTTCGGTCCATCTATCGGCTAGGAAATCTTGGTCAGCTCTAAGCTGCTGCTGTTTTTTCTTGAGGCTACTTGCCGTGGCCATAAGCCTGCGTTTGAAACGCTCTTATTCGACGGGATCCTCTGGCATGACGAATTCATTGTCGTCGAGGCTTGCCTCGTCTTCGGAGGGAGGCATATAGTTGTCGTCCTCAACCTCTCTGTCGGCCGCCCTCTCATGAGGGCTGGCTCCTGCGTCCTCCTACACTGAATCCTGCTGGAGGGGGTTATCTTCGGCATTTTCCGGCGTGTTGTTATCTCGGGTGCCGGAATCGCCGTTTTTGCTTTGGCGGGACTTAGAGCGGCGCGGCTGATGTCGGCGCTTGGGTTGCTTCTTGGAGGGGTCATCCTCCATTTTTTTCCTCGCCATCCCCTGCTTTGGGGGTGTCCACCATGTATATGTCATATGACGAGGTGGCTTTCTAGTTCCCTATAGGTGCTGGTTCTTGGTGGTCTCCTTCATCGGCGTCCATACCGTCGATGTCTTCGGAGTCAAAGTCGAGCATGTCGGTTAAATTGTCGATAGTGGCTACGAAGTGGTTGGTGGGTGGGCCTTGAATTTCTTCGTCGTACGTATCCCAACCATGCTGACCATAGTTCGGCCAGGGTTCTCCTAACAAAGAGAGACTTTAGTGAATTCAGGATATCGCCAAAGGGCGAGTGCTGAAAGACGTCTGTGGCGGTGTACTCCATGATCGGAGCCCAACCGGGTTCGATTGGAAGAGGTGCGGGATATACGGACTCCGGAACGGAGTCCGGCACCTTGGAGTCACGGGCCCTGCAAAGGACTAGGCTGGTATTCGGCTCTATCACCGTAGAGATTGCGGCTCCGGGGGTGGCATCCAATGGTCCATCCCCGATTAGCACAGTCAGCTCCAAGCTAATGGTCGGAGCGGGCACCTGAGCGATGCTTTGGGTGTTGTCCGGCGGCAGAGCTAGATCATGCCCATCGTGACAGTGCAGCGTGTTCGGCCGTGGCTCGAATCCGTCGAAGATCAAGTCCCCGCGGATGTCGGCCGTGTAGTTTAAACTTCTGAACCTGACCTGATGGACAGGTGCATAGCTTTCAATCTGCTCTAGATGGCCAAGCGAGTTGGCCCGCAGTGCGAAGCCGCCGAATACGAAGATCTGTCCGGGGAGAAAGATCTCACCCTGGACCGCGTTGTGGTTGATGATGGAAGAAGCCATCGGGCCTAAAGGCGACGACACGGAGGAACTCTCAATGAAAGCACCAATGTCGGTGTCAAAACCGGCGGATCTCGGGTAGGGGGTCCCGAACTGTGCGTCTAGGCGGATGGTAACAGGAGACAAGGGACATGATGTTTTTACCCAGGTTCGGGCCCTGTCGATGGAGGTAAAACCCTACTCCTGCTGTATTAATATTGATGATATGGGTAGTACAAGAGTTGATCTACCACGAGATCAGAGAGGCTAAACCCTAGAAGCTATCCTATGGTATGATTGTTGTTCGTCCTACGGACTAAAACTCTCTGGTTTATATAGACACCAGAGAGGGCTAGGGTTACACAGAGTCGGTTACAATGGGAGGAGATCCACATATCATATCGCCAAGCTTGCCTTCCACGCCAAGGAAAGTCCCATCCGGACACGGGACGAAGTCTTCAATCGTGTATCTTCATAGTCCGGGAGTCCGGCCAAAGGTCATAGTCCGGCCATCCGGACACCCCCTAATCCAGGACTCCCTCACCAGCCTTGACCTTCAAAGCAATGTTGGGCTTCTTTGATCGTTGAGAATGCAACACCGCATTGTCGGCGGTCTTGTCCAAGATCCTCATAGCAACAAACTCATCCAACACTTCACTTAGCCTTCCACACCAAGGAAAGTCCCATCTGGACACGGGATGGAGTCTTCAATCTTGTATCTTCATAGTCCGGGAGTCTGGCCAAAGGTCATAGTTTGGCCATCCGGATAGCCCCTAATCCAGGACTCCCTCAAAGGGCCTTATAGGCCGGTTGTGGCCTGGGGAAGTCCTGCCTGAGAGCTACTTCGGGCTGGTGAGGCGGCTGGTGGATGCATGTCCGCGGCTTGAAATCATCAAGCGCTCCGTATGCATCGAAGGCGCCCGTAGGGCTTTTGCCCATGCTAAAGTGCACTAGGGCAAGCTGGATGCTGAGAACCTGGTGATAGAAGGGCCACTGGAAGGGAAGGAGCATCATAGGCCCGAGATGTATTATGAGGGCGTCCTGAAGGGTGCCCGCCTTGTGGCGAATGAATGTACCAGGGATGTAATTTTTGAGTAAACTCGCTCGTGTTTGTCCTGTGCGCTGAAAACTTGTTCATATGCGCTAAGAAACGCATTTTGAATTTAAAATATTACCTTCTGTGCGGCCGTTTATTAAACCTGAGAGATGCAAGTCGTCGGCTTCTACCCCCATGCCACGAGTGCTGGGGTGTTCGGGGTAAACCTGAGCGCTCTTGTTCCCATTCTTGGGTCCGTCGAGGGAGGCGCTCAGCAACGAACAAGGCAATCAGACTTATAATTCTTTATCACTCTCACTTAGCCATAGAATTCTATAATTTTAAATTTCGGCGAAGCCCCTAGCATTCGGAAGACCGAGTTCGGGCGCTATCCACGCCTAGGCCGGACAAAGCCAGCTCCTCGCTCTAAGCGGCATAAGGCTTTAAGGACTCGAAAAACCTCGCGAACAGCGACCGGCTCTCGCCCTATCATGACGGTCAGTTTTAGCTTTCTCTACTGAGGTGTTAACCCAGCTCAACTGGGGCACAATCGCAGTAGTTCTCCCGGTGCTACCTTAGCCAATATAGCGGAACGTAAGGTACCAAAACATGGGAGCTGGGCAAACCCAACTATTGACCCAAGACATGATTCGGAGCTGATGCATATAATGCTATAAGTTCGGGGTGCCGCACTCATGGGAGTGTTCGGTCTTCTCACACCGTATTCTGGAGTAATTAAGCCCCTGGTGTATTGGCCGTACCAAAGTGTACGGTTGCATAATGTCAAAATTGAACATACGTAAGAAATAAATGCAATAATAGACAAGAGCTATATATTGTTTATTAAAGGGCTGCTATGAGAGCAGAACGATACAAATAGTGCGATAAGCAAGAGATGGGATTATTTGACATGTCCCCCTCCAGGGGCAAGCTGCGAGACTTTAAGTAAGACAGGTATTTAGCTCGTTATAGAGACCACCTGGATGTTCGACGTGGCTTGTTGTCTCCCTGGCTGTTGCATCATGTGTTCGGCGATTGTACTACCGGACAGGTCTTCCGAATAGTGGAGTCCTGAAAGTAAAAAAAAAAAAGAAAAATCACAAAAATCGGGAGCCCCTAGTACGGTTAAGCCGCATTCTGGGCATGTCGTGGTTGTGCCCCTCCTCTTATGCCCATGGTATTTCTAGAGCGTAATTATGTACGTGTGGTACTGGTTTCACAATCTCCCCAGGGCTGGGGTTGGGGTCGCACTGCTATGCTAGCTCGGAACGTGCCAGACGGTCTTGTTGTAGGTTATTCCAGGCGCGCTTGACGGTGTCCGGACGCTTAACAGCCGGACTGGAGAATTGCCTTGAGAGGCTACTTTGTACTTCCGCCGCGAGGGCCGCCGTGTGCTCCTCTATTCGGAGAGAGCGTTCGGTGTTTCCATTGACCGTAATGACTCCGCAAGGGCCTGGCATCTTGAGCTTGAGATATGCGTAGTGCGGCACTGCATTGAACTTTGCAAATGCGGTTCGTCCAAGCAGGGCATGGTAGCCACTGCGGAAAAGGACTATGTCGAAGATTAACTCCTCCCTTCAGAAATTATCCGGGGTTCCGAAGACCACTTCGAGTGTAACTAAGCCTATACAGCTGGCCTCTACACCTGGTATGATGCCTTTAAAGGTCGTCTTTGTGGGTTTAATCCTCGAGGGATCTATGCCCATTTTCTGCACTGTATCCTGATAAAGCAGGTTCAGGCTGCTACCGCCGTCCATGAGGACTCTACTCAGGTGAAATCCGTCAATGATTGGGTCTAGGACCAATGCGGCGAATCCGCCGTGACGAATGCTAGTGGGGTGGACCCTTCGATCAAAAGTGATCGGGCAGGAGGACCATGGGTAGAACTTTGGGGCGACTGGCTCCAACGCATATACGTCCCTGAGCGCACGCTTGCGTTCCCTTTTGGGGATGTGGGTTGCGTATATCATGTTCACCATCCGCACTTGTGGGGGAAAGCCCTTCTGTCCTTTTTTGTTCGGCGGCCGGGGCTCCTCCTCGTCATCGCTATGCAGCCCCTTGTCTCTGTTTTCGGCACTTAACTTGCCTACCTGCTTGAACACCCAACAATCCCTGTTGGTGTGATTGGCTGGTTGTTCGGGGGTGCCGTGTATCTGGCATGAGCGATCGAGTATCCGGTCTAAACTGGACGGGCCCGGAGTATTTCTTTTGAATGGCTTTTTCCGCTGACCAGGTTTAGAGCCTCTGAATCCGGCATTAACCGCCGTATCCTCAATGTTGTTACCGTTAATGCGGCGTTTGTGCTTGTTACGACGCGACCTGCCATTGTTTTCCTTGGTATCCGAATTACTAGGGCTCTTGGTCATGTTATTGCTACGAGCTCGCCAGCTATCTTCTCCCGTGCAAAAGCGGGTCATGAGTGTCGTGAGAGCTGCCATGGATTTTGGCTTTTCCTGTCCTAGGTGCCGGGCAAGCCATTCGTCTCGGATGTTATGCTTGAAGGCTGCGAGGGCCTCTGCGTCCGAACAGTCGACTATTTGATTTTTCTTGGTTAGGAACCGTGTCCAGAATTGTCTGGCCGATTCCTCTGGCTGCTGAATTATGTGGCTTAAGTCATTGGCGTCTGGTGGTCGCACATAGGTGCCCTAGAAATTGTCAAGGAATGCGGATTCCAGGTCCTCCCAACAACCAATTGACTCTACTGGCAAGCTGTTAAGCCAATGCCGAGCCGGTCCTTTAAGCTTGAGTGGGAGGTATTTGATAGTGTGTAGATCATCACCACGGGCCATGTGGATATGAAGGAGATAATCCTCAATCCATACCGCAGGATCTGTCGTGCCATCGTATGATTCGATGTTTACAGGTTTAAATCCCTCGGGGATTTGATGATCCATTACTTCATCTGTGAAGCATAGTGGGTGTGCGGCGCCTCTGTACTGGGCTATATCACGATGTAGCTCGGATGAGCTTTGTCTGTTGTGTTCGTCCTGGCCGTATTTGCCATATCCGGCGTGACGGTTATCGTCACGTGTTGTGGGGCGCCCACGCGATCCATAGATCGATCTTGTTTGCCTTGCCTTGTCCTCCAATATGTCTCGCATGTCTGGCACGTTTCCCCGTGCCTTGGCACTTTTTGAGCAGCGCCGGGGTGCGGCTTGAGTTGACGGCCGAAAGGCCTCTTTGTCACGGCCACGGGGTGGCCGATCGACCGTATCATACGCTGGTGATGTAGGTTTAGTTGCTTCCTCCTCTAGTTGGGGTAGCAGCCTGCACTTTGGGTAGCTCTTGGAGGGGCGTTCGAGTTTGTACTCTTCGGCAGCGAGGACTTTCGTCCATCTGTCGGCTAGCAAGTCTTGGTCAGCTCTAAGCTGCTGTTGTTTTCTCTTGAGGCTGCTTGCCGTGGCCATGAGCCTGCGTTTGAAACGCTCTTGTTCGACAGGGTCCTCAGGCATGACAAATTCATCATTGTCGAGGCTTGCTTCGTCTTCGGAGGGAGGCATGTAATTATCGTCCTCGACCTCTCTGTCTGCCGCTCTCTCATGAGGGCTGGCTTCTCCATCCTCCTGCGCTGAATCCTGCTGGAGGGGGTTGTCTTCGGCACTGTCCGGGGTGTTATTGTCTCCGGTGCCGGACTCGCCGTTTTTGCTTTGGCGGGATTTAGAGCGGCGCCGCTGACGCCGGCGCTTAGGCTATTTCTTGGAGGGGTCATCCTCCGTTGTTCCGTCGCCATCCCCTTCTTTTGGGGTGTCCACCATGTATATGTCGTATGACGAGGTGGCTTTCCAGTGCCCTATAGGCGCTGGTTCTTGGTCGTCTCCTTCATCGGCGTCCATACCGTTGATGTCTTCGGAGTCGACGTCGAGCATGTCGGTTAAACCGTCGACAGTGGCTACAAAGTAAGGAAAGTCCCATCCGGACATGGGACGAAGTCTTCAATCGTGTATCTTCATAGTCCGGGAGTCCGGCCAAAGGTCATAGTCCGGCCATCCGGACACCCCCTAATCCAGGACTCCCTCACTAGCCTTGACCTTCAAAGGAATGTTGGGCTTCTTTGATCGTTGAGAATGCAACACCGCATTGTCAACGGTCTTGTCCAAGATCCTCATAGCAACAAACTCATCCAACACTTCACTTGAGGACACAGCTTGAAAGTCCGGCCTTTGATGGACGACAGATGACATGGCCTTGTGGTAGGGCATCATGGCCTTGAGAAACTTGCGCTTTATCCAATTGTTATCCATATCTTTGCTCCCATGATCTCAGAGTGAGATCGCGAGAGTGGTTAATCTCCGGTAAAGCTTACGAGGTTCTTCATCTTCATTCATAGCAAACTCATCGGCTTCATCTTGTACCACTTCAAAGTTGGAGCATTTGAATGATAACACTTCGCTTGTAAATGGAAACAACATGTTGCCATGCTTCCTTGGCCATGGTGAAAGGTCGGAGGTGTGCAATATCTTTGGGAGGAATTGCTTCTTGGAGAATGAAAAGAGCGGACTCATTGAATTGATGATCCACGGCTTCTCTAGGAGTGAAGTTGCTTGGGTCGTGCGGGTAGAAACCTTGCTCAATAATTCTCCAAAGATTAGTAGAACTATGATTTAAATGATGTTTAAAGCTATACACCCACGAATCAAAGTCTGCATTTTTCACAAGCTTAGGAGGAGGACCAACATGATTCATATGAGTGGAGGGAACCGATCCTCCATAAGTAAGTGGAGGTTCAACATGGCAAAGATGCCACTCCCACTTCTACCACTAGGCATAGAAGTATGCTCACTACTAGCTTCCCCCTTTTTGGAGTTAGCATCCGTCACCTTGTTAGAGGGATCAACCACTTCCCAAGGTTTGGTGGATAATTTAAGCCCATTAAGAAACTCCTTAAACATGCCTTTAACCTTGGCCATCATGGAGGTTTTCAATGTGTACATAGCCACATTGAACTCCTCACGAGAGACCGAGGACCCCGCATCAGCCGCGGACAAAGTGGGATTCACATTGGGGTGATCCTCCACCTCGTCCGTGGTGTCAACCATACTCTTCTGACGGCAAAGTCCTTAATAAAGAGACGAGGATCTGATACCAATTGAAAGGATCGATATGGTTGACTAGAGGGGGGTGAATAGGCAACTAACAATTTTTAACTTTTCTTGACCAAATTAAACTTAGCATCAAAGTAGGTTGTCTAGATGTGCAACTAGGTGAACAACCTATATGATGCAACAGCAACAAGTACACAAGCAAGCAAAGGATATAACACAATATAAGCTAGGACAAGTAAAGGTGAGAGATAACCAAGAGTGGAGCCGGTGGAGACGAGGATGTGTTACCGAAGTTCCTTCCCTTTGAGAGGAAGTACGTCTCCGTTGGAGCGGTGTGGAGGCACAATGCTCCCCAAGAAGCCACTAGGGCCACCGTATTCTCCTCACGCCCTCACACAATGCGAGATGCCGTGATTCCACTATTGGTGCCCTTGTAGGCGACGACCGAACCTTTACAAGCAAGGTTGGGGCTATCTCCACAACTTAATTGGAGACTCCCAAAGACACCATGCAGCTTCACCACAATGGAATATGGCTCCTAGGTGACCTCAGCCGTCTAGGCTGCTCAAACACCTAAGAGTAACAAGATCCGCAAGGGATTAGTGGGGGAATCAAATTTCTCTTGGTGGAAGTGTAGATCGGGGCCTTCTCAACCAATCCCTAGAAAATCAACAAGTTTGACTGGCTAGGGAGAGAGATCGGGCGAAAATGGAGCTTTGAGCAACAATGGAGCTTGGGGAGGGAAGATGTCATCAACTTGGGGAAGAAGACCCCCTTTATATAGTGGGGGGAAAGATCCAACCGTCACCCACTTATTCAGCCCGCGACATGCCATACTACCGCACACGCTCGTGGTACTACCACAGGAGCTTGCGGTACTACCACTCGGCCGTGTGGTACTACCGCTCGCGTGGCAGAGACCAGACGAGGCCCTGTTGCGTGTAGCAACGAGCGGTAGAACCGCCGGACCGGCATTACCACGCGCCCTTGCGGTACTACTACAAGGCAGGGTTCGTCTGGGCTGGGAAGGCACGGACTGATAAAATTACATCCGTGGCCACTTCTGCTGAGATCTGGACTATGCGAAAATCCGGCACGATACTACCATTCCTAGGGAGCGGTACTACCATGTAGGGCGCAAAAGTAAATATTTACTTCCGCTCGTACTTCTGTGCATGCCAGTGTTCTGGGCTGGAGGCCACGGTACTATTGCTCGAGAGGAGCAGTACTACCGCACAACGCGGTACTACCGCATACCTTGGTGGTACTACTGTGGGCAACTGTGGTACTACTGCTCCCTTGAGCAGTACTACCGCATGCCACAAAAACTATAGCACTATGGAGGCCTTCATCTTTGCATAGACAAGGGTAAACGACTGGTGCTCCACCCTAAACATTCGTAAGCGGACCCCTTCTTAATAGTACGGCTTTCCTATGGCTCAAATACACCAAAAAGAAACATAGATAACCGCTGTCTTCGATAGGCTCTAAGGGGCACCAAATCATCTTGTGCCTATACATGAGATCTCTGAAAAGCTCAATGCACACGATTAGTCCGCAAATGCATTGTCATCAATCACCAAAACCGCATAGGGAGAAATATGCCCTTACAATCTCTCCAGTACCACAATACGAGTATGAAAAATCCCATCCCATCGACCTTCCTCCTCCAATTGAAATCCATAGCTTAGCTTCCATGATAATCCAATTATCTTCTGCACAGTGTCATGAACAACCTTGCTCTAAATACCACCTGATATGAACCTAACCTCGATGCGAGATCCAATCCGTTGTTGCATCCCGACCTTTCACGACACTCCACCTTCAGCGGCAGTAGCCTCTCACCCGCGCACATGATGTACACGAAATAGAGGGTTTGAACCTTGTGTCTCAACACGAGAAAACTAATCTCGATGATGGTACTCACGCACAAAAACAATTTCTACAAAGAAATCACAACACAGACTTTTTCTAAAGATCCCTCTAAAACTTGATGCGGGTGTTTAGAGGGATCTTTAGGAAACATATGTGTTGTAATTTCTTTGTAGAAATTGTTTTTTCGCATGAGTATCATCGTCGAGATTGGTTTTCTCGTGCTGAGCCGCAAGGTTCAAACCCTCTATTTTGTGTATATCGTGTGCACGAGCGAGAGGCTACTACCGATGAAGGTGGAGTGTCGTGAAAGGTCGGGTTGCAACAACCAATCAGATCACACATCGAGGTTCGGTTCATATCAGAACCCATTACAAATCACCTCTCCCATTGCAAGAAAAATCAATCTAGTTGGCCAAACAAAACAATAGATCAGAGAGAAATACAAAGCTATCTTAATCATGCATAAAAGAGTTCAGAAAAGAATCAAATAATATTCATAGATATTCTGATCATAAATCCACAATTCATCAGATCTCAACAAACGCACCGCAAAAGAAGATTACATCGAATAGATCTCCAATAACATCGTGGAGAACATTGTATTAACAATCAAAGAGAGAGAAGAAGCCATCTAGATAGTAGCCATGGACCCGTAGGTCTGTGCTAAACTAATCACACATCATCGAAGGGCAGCCAGGTTGATGTAGAGGCCCTCCATGATCGAATCCCCCTCCGGCGGAGTATCAAAAAGGCCCCCCAGATGGGATCTCACGAGATAGAATCTTGCGGTAGCAAAAAAGAATTTTTGGTGTGCCCCTGGTATGCGGGGAATATTTGGGTATTTATAAAGCAAACATTATGGTTGGAGGAGCATTAGGGGGCCCACAAGCCCGAGGGCGCGCCTCCCGAGCTTGTCGCCAACTGGTGGCCCCTCTGACCCCCTCCCGAAGGTTCCTTAGTGTCTTCTGGTCCGAGACAAATCCTCAAAAAGTTTCATTCTGTTTGGACTCCATTTGGTATTGATTTTCTGTAGAAGACAAAAACAAGGAAAAAATAGCACGTGGCACCTGGCACTAGGTTAATAGGTTAGTCCCAAAAATGATATAAAATAGCATAATAATGCATATAAAACATCCAAGATAGATAATATAATAGCATGGAACAATCAAAAATTATAGATACGTTGGAGACATATCAAGCATCCCCAAGCTTAATTCTTGCTCGTCCTTGAGTAGGTAAATGATAAAAATAGAATTTTATGTGTAATGCTACCTAACATGTTTATCGTGTAATCTTTGTTTGTGTGGCATGAATATTCAGATCCATATGATTCAAAACAAAAGTTTAATATGGACATAAAAACAATAATACTTCAAGCATACTAAAAAGCAATCATGTCGTCTCAAAATATCATGGCTAAAGAAAGTTATCCCTACAAATCATATAATCTTGTCATGCTCTATCTTCTTAACACAAAGTATTTATCATGCACAACCCCGATAACAAGCCAAGCAATTGGTTCATACTTTTTAATGTTCTTATGTTTTCAACTCTCATGCAATACTTGAGTGTGAGCCATGGATATAGCACTATGGTGGAATAGAATATGATGGTGGAGGTTGTGTGGATAAAACAGAAAAGGTGAAAGTCTCACATCGACGGAGCTAATCAATGGGCTATGGAGATGCCCACTGAAAGTGCTAATTATTGACTAGAGGGGGGTGAATAGGCAATTTTTATGGAAGTCTTCAAGACATGAAATGTCTTCAAAGACAAACAACCAAACAACACCTACACAGTATGTAGCAAAAGATAAACAACACTATAAAAGTCATAGTCAAGTAAACAGTACAATGAAAGCACAAAGACTAATAGCAGATCAGTAGAACATATCGGAATAGGAAGACAGTATGAAGCCAAATAAGCAATCGGGGAGAATATCTTCACACAGTGAAGTCAAACAGGGCAAGCAAGCAATTACTTCACAAAGCTAAACAAAAGGTAAAGGGTGAAGGGATACAACCAGTAGCTTGACGAAGACAAGGATTTGGTAGACCAGTTCCAGTTGCTGTGACAACTATACGTCCGGTTAGGGAGGCTGAGATTGAACTCAAAAGACTATGTCTTCACCTTATTCCACTTGAGCTAAGGACACTTAGTCCTTACCCAATCACTCTGGTAAGTCTTCGAGGTAGACTTCCAAACCTTCACATACTTCATTCACCAGCGATCCACAATGACTCTTGGCTCCTCAGAACACAACGTCTAACCAACTGGAAGATACACAGTCTTCAAGTGTAATAAGTCTTCAGATCACGCTGACAGGAAGACTTCAGTGATGCCTAACGCTCTTTGGCTCTAGGTGTTTTGGGTTTTGTCCTCGAAAGGATTCTCTCTCAAAAGCTTCAGAGGTGGGTTGCTCTCAAACGACAAAATCCATGCACTAACTTTGAGAAGCCACCAATTTATGGTGTAGGGGGTGGGCTATTTATAGGCAGGAGGCAACCGATATGTCCGAAATGACCCTATGTCACCAAGGAACCGACACGTGTCCAATGGTTGTATTTCAAACACACGCGGTAGCTTGTCTTGGACTACAAGAAAAGATGACTCATCCAACTCTGGATAAGATTCACTCTCATTGCTTCACTCGAAGACATAGGATTTGGGTTGAGCATCACATCAGTTTCTCTGACTTTTTCACTTCGACCCCACTTATCAGTTTGGTGGTTCCTATGACTCAAGAAAGAAGAAAATGAAACTACGAAAAAAACTATGTCTTCGCACTCCATTGTCTTAAAGTGAATGTCTTCACGAACCACCATTGTCTTCAATGTCTTCATAAATTTTTAGGGGTCATCTCTGATAGGTAAACCGAATCAATGAGGGACTTCTACCTGTGTTATCCTGCAACTCTCACAAACACATTTGTCCCTCAACCACGTTTGTCGTCAATACTCCAAAACCAACTAGGGGTGGCACTAGATGCACTTACAATCTCCCCTTTTTTGGTGATTGATGACAAACTGGTTGAAGTTTTCAATGGGGATAAAAATATGTGAAAGTTAAAGAACGCGGTCATTGGCTTAATGAAGTGGAAAGGGCTCCCCCTGAAGATGTGCATACAAGTAATTTGCCTTTGAATGCAAATGCACATGGCAGGTTCTACTTTGTGGAGATCTCCTTCAATTCATGAAGACAATTCACCGTGCATAGAAAGATGTAGTGAAGATAATGACATGCACAATGAAAAATGGGCGTATGCAGAATGACTTCATGAAGAACGTATCATTGCAATAGAAGGTAGCAACAAAAGTGGCAGACGACCATCAAGGTTTAAACGTTACAACTCAAAACCAACAATTTAAGAACGAGGGTTGCAAAACTTAACTAAAATAAGCAGCCAAACCATACAGACCCGCCTGAAGACCATCAACTCATATGCTTCTCCCGCTTTTGTCAGGAATGACCAAAAAGGAGTGAAGACATAGAGTGTCTAAGCGTTCCCATGAGGTGTTGGAGAATATGTTGGGGCAGCTGGGTCAACGTTGGAGTTGCACTACAAAAAAAAGACACATCCGTCACATTTTGCGCCAAACGAATTTTTCCCCTGTCATGCTTATGACACTTCTATGACGATAATTGAGACAAAACCCGGTATCATCATAGATGTGGTGAGCTCCTACTTCTGTGATAAAAAATCATGACAGAAAATGGGCTTTTCTTCCTGGGCGGGCCGGAGACGCAGCTGCATGACATTCTTTGGGACGTCCATGATAGAAAAAAAACATGGTAGAAGCGAGGGCGAGGAAAATTTTAGGGAGTTCCCGGTTATGGTGGGTGGTCAGGGGCCGAGCGATGCGCATTTCTCTCATACACGTACGTGCGTGGGTGCGAGGGGTTGGGCTCTAACTGGACCCGAGCGAGGTGTTCGCCTAACTGAACCCGAGCGATTGCACTGCAGGCTACGCGTTACTGAACCCGAGCGATCGATCGATGGCTGTTAACTGAACCCGATCAAGCGATTCCTTCACTACTGCTGCTAACTGAAGCCGATCGATGCTGCCTCTGGATGAACAGTGAGCGTTGTTGGGGGGGTTCGATGAACAGTTCCCGGTAGGGGGTTGGATTAATAGGACCCCGTGGTAGTAGAGGCCATTGCCACTGGATGAATAGGACCTCGATCGAGCCGGTTGGGGGTGGATGAATAGGACCCGTGGAGGGCTGGATGAACAGAACCCCGTGGAGGGCTGGTTGAACAATAGCCGGTGGAGGGCTGGATGAACAGTAGCCCATGGATGCGTGGTTGAATAGTACCCCATGGAGAGGGCTGGTTGAATAGTAGCCGGCGGAGGAGCGCGCGGTGGAGGTTGGATGAACAGGAGCCCGTGGATGAACAGTCGCAGGTGGAGTTGGAGGAGGTCGTCGGTGGATGAAAAGTAGCCCGTGGAGGCTGGAGGAGGTCGGCGGTGGAGATGAACAGTATCCCGTGGAGTCCCATTTTGCAGTATGCCACACCCCTCCCGATGAACAGGACCCCCGTTTCGACCGTAGTGCTCCAACACAAGTCCGTTTCCTCCATTTTGCGGTATGCCACACCCCTTCCGATCGACAGGACCCTGTTTCGACCGTAGGAGGTCCAAGAGAAGTTCATTTCCTCTGTTTTGCGGTATGCCAGACCCCTCCCGATGAACAGGATCCTGTTTCGACCATGGTCGATCGAATACAAGGCCGTTTCCTCCGTTCTGCGGTATGCCAGGCCTCGTTTCCATCGGCTATTCCGTCCAAGCTGGTTGGCTCCCGATGAACACGACGACGCATTCCGTTTCGACCCAGCCGGTTGGCTCCCCATGAACACGATGACGATGCAGTTTCTTCGTTCCGACCCAGCCATATACACGAGCCATGGCCGTACGTATGCACGAGTATAAGTTTAAGATCCCGCCCTTATGTATGTATGTGGCCGTATTTTTTGGCGTGTGGCTGTATGTACGTGTACATAGTTTAGACGGGACAACCTGAACTGCTACGTGGGGGATTCTACTATGACATGTGCCGCTACTTACTCGGCCATGGTTCATCGTTGCAAAGCGATCGATCGACCAGTATGTACGTACACGTTCGCGACCATAATGACAATGCTACGTACACTTCGACCAGGTGGGTCCCGATTGTCAGGCACTTCCTTGCGTGCGAAGATGTAGCTCGTGGTTCCCAGCAGTCAGGGGCGAATCATTTTTTTGCTTGTAATATGGACGCACTTCCTTGCATGTGAAGATGTAGCTGGTGGGTCCCAGCAGTCAGGGGGAAACATTTTTTCGCGAAATACGGTGGCCAGTCTGGTGGGCCCTTGCTGTCAGGTGGAGGAATCATTATTTTGTGCGTAATAAGGAGGCACTTCCTTGCTGCGGCCGTGGACCCAGCTGTTAGCCTCTCCACGTACAGTACTCTTCCGATGGAAGTCGTTCCTTGACCACATTGACCATGCCACGCCGAGAGCACCAGGGCGGTGGACGACATCGAGTCCTAGGAAGGGGACGACGCGGAGCCGGGGAAGACGCGGCAATAGAAGCCCACGCGAAGAGGAGTACGAGGGTTCACTGGTCCGGCTGCGGTGTGAGGCTGTCGTCACCACAGAATAACATGGGGTGTGTGTGAGTAGAGGGATGCCTTGGCCAGCGGTGAGAGTAGTAGGGGCAGTGAGGCCTGCGCGGCAGCACAACCGGCCACGGGAGGCGTGAGCAGGCGGTCCCGCCAGCGTTGGACTTGGCGGCTGGAGCAAGAAGATTGGAGATTGAAGAAACATGATGGCTGTTGGATTGACATCCAATGGTTACGTTTGCTAGAATCGTTTGTTAACGTATATAATAAGTAAAAAAAATCTTGCATACGTGTCAACTTAATAGGCCCACAAGTCATACCTTTCCCTTTTTTTTAATAATTTATATATAGCTCATTGCAACTTCTTATGCAATTTATTGCAGTCCTTTTTTTTGTTGGCCAGGGCCAGGGTTAAAAATTTAAACAAAATTTCGCATATTTCTGTGAGTTCCAAACTATTTTTAATATGGAAATGTCGAGCCAGATTTAAAGTACTTTGAAGATATATTTAAATTAGTTTAAAGCCCAATGAAATAAGAATCTGAAAATGTGAAAAAATTCAAAAATTATAAAGTAATTGCCAATTTGTCATCTATTTTTATATTTACAACCCATTTCATTTTACTTTCAAGAGTTGCAGCCCATCAGGGCGTAGAAAAATAAGTAGGCCTGGATTGGGTATTCTTCAAAAAAAATAAAGTGGGCTCATTTTCACAAAGAAAAAATAGCTGGGCTGGTCATATGGTGAACATACAATATAAGCCTGGGCTAACGGGCCACAGGCCAGTTGAAACCCTGCTCCATCTCAACAATAACAAAAAAATACTGCTCAAGCAACTACATCCCAGGTATTAGCCGATCTTGTGTTGTTCTCTTGTCTATTGACTATATACGCTCACAATCTCGTGGGTCCCAGATGTCAGGAAACCACTAGGAGGAAGCATTTTCTTTTTCCATACGCTGACATGGTGGGCCTCTACTGTCATCCTCTCCATGTACTTCTGCCGATTCCTGTTGTTTGCTGATCATGTTGATAACGTGAGAGGGCGGCGCCGCGACGAGCGCACTAAAGCGCGCGGAGGACGATGGCGAGGCCTCGGACATCGGCGTTAACGATTTAGGAGACGGCGGGGCGGTGATGCATGCGCTGAGGCGCAGCCAGCCGTGGGAGGCGGAAGCAGGCGGCCCCACGGGCATTGGTTTGGTTTTGGCGGCTGGAGGAAGACCGTACTAAAGAAACACGACAGACTGTAAAAGCAGCAGGAGTACTTGACAACCTTAACTGAAACTAGTAGGGCCACTTAACAACCATAGCTGACAGCAGTATGAGTAGTTATACAGGTTCAACCGTACAAAGCACGCCTCGAACAGTGCTACTTTGCCTACTGTTAACCAAGGGTGAGGCCGCCAAGCCCTAGGATAAGGCCCAGGGGCCACCCCACGCATCCACAACCTTCTGAAAGGGGCTTCATCTCGCAATGTGGTCAATAAACAGGATATTCGCTTTAGAGCCATGGAAAAGCAGGAGCATAATCTTTTGTCCTATTCTCCAAGATGGATGGGCCTTCATTATTTGAGACCACCCATGAATAAGTATCTTTTCACCTCCAAGGGGAATGAAGTAGGTCTACATTAACATCATGTTGTGAGCAAGCGCAAGTCTGACCCGACCATGGTCAGGCATCTATATAGGAACAATAGGACTGGGCAGTTTCTGTTTCAAGAAGATCACAGCTGTAAAACTGTGTATAAGCAATAGTTTATGAACAACATATATAATAGAAAATAGCCCGTGCCATAAGTTTCTCGACACAGTTGGACCTGTTCAACGAGCGCAGTAGTGGCACACATATCCCACGTGGCCTTCCACCATTGAAACGCCCCACAAGGACCTCAAGACGATCAATAAAGTGTAGGAACTTGTGGATGTCATCCTAGTCAACTACAGTGCCATCAGTAACAGCCGAGTTCTTATAGAATAACAAACGAGCAACCTGCTTAACTCTGAAAAAACCTACATGTGCCACTAATTATAAGAAAATATTAGTTAGAAGTAGCATCTTCATGAGAGATTCGTTGCTACTTCTAAAGTTAAATTGTGATTAGTTAGACATAATAGGTGGATTAAGAAGTAATCGAGGCAACAAGCAAGAACCAGATACAAAACTAATATGGATGAACAATTGGAACGACATCGGGGTGGAAGATCGTAGTGAAGATGAGACTAGGTTCTGCTATTTCCATCAACATTCATGCGCCAACTTTCAGTCTGTAACACTTTAGAAAGTTTATCCAAGTTCGGCCATAAAAAAACTAGCAATCTTCTTGGTTCATGAACCCAACTTGAAATTTATATCCATGGCTTGTCTTCACTGTGACCATTAAACTAGTGTATTTAGTTATAGCAAGGCCGAGCATCCTGAGTACATGTGTTCTGGCAGAGCAAGTAATGCACTGTAGGAAAAATAATATGAGAACACAATGTATTCCCTTTATCGGTGTGGCAAATCTAGAAATACTTTCCTCCTTCACGTCAATGTTGACCATCGTACTAGTACCTTTTATCCAAATATAGCAATCCAAATTTCCAAATTAGTCGACAGCATGTTCAAAAAACCCCACCCTCCCGGATAGAAAAGAGGATTCTAGGAACATATTGTGCGCGTTTTAAAATCCTGTGTTAGTATGACAAGGAACAAGTGTGGCGTCTCACCAAGGGTGCATAAACCTATAGGGTCATCGCACTTTGGGCACTGCAAATGAAACACACTAGATTCAGTAGGAACAAAAATGCATCAACGGCGGCGGCTGCCATCCTTGGATTACCTGTGACCAAGGGACTTGGATTTATCGAGGATGTGTGAAGAATTCGTACCTGGTTCTCCATGAGAAAACCCTATTTAATCGCCGAGAGGGGGTTTTCTCTGAACAAGTAGACGAGGGAGAATGGGATTCAGGCCTAGTGAAATATTGCTGCTTCGTCTGTCCAGCTTACTGCTAAAGCTGGAAAGGTGGGGGTTTTTGTGATTTGATGGCTCATTGGGCATTACTGCGGCGCTACGACCGAGGTGTGTCTACCATGCAGTTGTGCACTCTAATTTGGTGCATATGGCATGTGGACCCCGTTGTCGGATGCCCCACATATCAGCAAAAGGAAGTAGAAAGACAAGAGTAACTAGTTACACATAAATATATTTTTGACAGAGAGATACTCAATCTGTAAAGAAATGTAAAAATCTTTTATATCACAACTTTATACATAAGAAAAATCAAGGGGAATATATATAACATATATAATTATAAAAAAATAGAGTTTTTTTAACACAATATAGACGATTTGGTGATGATGGTGTGCCTGCCATCCTGCAATATAGGCTGTCCGATTTATATCTGACAGATAGGAAGGACACTATGCCACTTTTGCAAAAAGGTACCCACACACCTCTCCACATTTGCAAATAAGGCCTTCCCTCGTTCATCCTTTTCTCTCACAAGATAAAATACTCATACAAATGCATCTTGATGTTACGTGCAACGCATGGGCATTATGGGGGTTCAGCTGAGAATATAAAACTCAGACAGGCTCACGGTGCTGGACTTTGGGCCATAGTCCAGTGGGCCTGCATGTTTGGGGCCCATGTGTTCTACCTCAGCGCTTTTCATATTGCAAGCAATCGGTACGGCGCTGGTTTTAGATGCTGTCGCAAGGCGAATACACAAAATTGAATAAAGCACAGCAACTGTTGGAATGAAATCGAACGACAGTTCCTAACGAGCAATCAGAGTTGCAATTCTATCAACAATATACAATGTAATAAATAATACTGTTGTACTACTTATACACACAGGACACTTGTTTCACCATGCCAGATTATTACATCAAAATCTCTCGGAGGATAGATTAGTTCGGTAGTTGTGTGCTGCTACTGAAGAATTTCAAAGTAGATTTGGACCAGCTCTCCTTGCCGAGAAAGTTCGATTTTGACATCATCCCCTACCGCAAGATATGATTTAGATTTGAACCTTGACCATCCTTTAGCATCAATCATCATGCGACCATCCTTTGTACTTATGGTATATTCAGCAGGTTCATTCACACCAAGGCTACGCATGGTAAGAGAAACTTGGCCACGGTCGCCCGGATTGTTGAACAACTCCCTCGTTACTCAAGGAATTCTCTGTTTGCAAACAAGAAGACATACACAAATAGTTAGATCAACACGTGAATCATGTGAAACAACATGGAAAGAAAAAAGAATGAAGCACTTCGGTAGCCAATGCTTACCAAGAAGGTGGACATGTCGGTTGTTGTAAGGACTTTGGTATATGAAGTGTGAACTGCCGCGCAGCCTGTTGCCGGTGCAACTGCTTGTTCGGTTGCCGATGCACGGGCCGAAGTAGATGCAAGTGCAAGTGTTGGTGCAGGTGTCGAAGCCGTTGCTGGTGCCTGTGCTGTTACAACTGGTAGTGCCGCTGCTGCTGTCGGAGATGGTGCTCCTTGTAGAGTTGGTGTCGGTGTTGGAGCACGTGCTGGTGTCAATGCCTGATCCTCCAATAGATTAGCCTGATACGCTGACGCGGTTGGTGCCCAATCCTCAGCTGGATCAGGATGAGTTGTTGCCGCTGTCAGTGCTAGAGCAACTGCCGGTGCTCGATCCGTTGCTGAAGGTGGTACCGATGTGCGAGATAGCGGTGATCGTGTCTGGTCTGCTATGATCAGCTTTCTAACTTGACTAGGCTCCGCGGCCGTGATCCAGTTTTTTTCTTCATTTCTTTTAAACGGGAGAAGCACTAATTGTGGCGTGTTTGTTAAACCAAACTGCAGTTCATCATAGGGATTCAACTTGTACTCAGACAACAGACTGATCCAATTTTTTTCCAGTAATATAAGTGATGGACAGTGCCTTCATTACTGACACGACATAAGAAGTTAAACCTGCAAAAATAGCCATCGTAGAGCAAACCAAACGGTTTATTCTGTGATGAATGTCAAATGGCAAAACCTGCATCGTAAAATTGCAGGAAAAGAAAGAAAACATGACATTAAATCAATAAGATTTAGACAGTGAATCAATAAGATCTACTTGATGTGACACGAGTGAATCCTTACCAGGAAATCACTATGTTCAAGTACTAAAGAGAAGATTGGTCGTCCAACTACGCGTGGCATGTAGGCCCCCCGCCTACTCCCACAAGCAGGACAGTCCAAAGGTCGTGACAAATCATATGGACCGAACATCCATGGGACTGGAAATCCTGATGGGTGCGATAAACCCTGCAATGCATATAGATATTGGAGTGTAACCATAATTGGTAAACCGTCCTCACAAAAAACAGGATCTGGATACTTCAAAATAGACAGACTGAATTGAGTGGACAGACATTAACATAGACTGTTCTTAGGACTCACCACACACAAAAAGCGGCGGTACTAAACAATACAGGTTTAAGATCCCGCCCCTCTCTGACATTCGCAAGACCACTTCAAAAGTTAAGCCTCGAGTCATCCCGTCTATTGGCACTTCCGCCTCTGCTGCTTCTTCCACTGGTGAGATCCCTCCACCAACTCCTATAACTACCCTGCAATCTATTGGAGTTAACAGGTGTGCTATACCTGCTACTGAACTCTCTGAAGAAGCACTGCTTGCTGAACCTGATACGGTGTCTGAACTTTCGGCTCCTGCGACTGACATGGAAGACCTGGGAGAGGATCTCTCCCACAACTCAAACTAATTCTGGGGTTCTTCTTTTGGCAATGTTGAGCCGCTGGAATGTGCTCTCATGGAATATCCGTGGCCTCAACTCTGAGAAGAAGCAATTGGCTCTGCATAATGCTATTTCAATCAGTGGGTGTGCTGTCATTTGCATTTAGGAGACTAAGATGCCTAAGGTTTCTTTTGCTTTTATTAAAACTTGCTGTCCTAGACAATTTGATTTCTTTGCTTTTGTGCCTTCGCGAGGCGCCTCTGGAGGGCTGCTAATGATCTGGAAAAGTTTGGTTTTCTCTGGCTCCGTTATTTCGTCTGAACCCTATGCGTTAGTTGTTGATTTCATTAGCACACAATCTTCACAACATTGGATGTTAGTCAATGTTTATGGGCCGTGCATTGGTACGGACAGAGACGTTTTCACGCAATGGCTGTATGACATTCAAATACCTAGTCGGCAAGACTGGTTATTGTTAGGAGACTTTAACTACATGAGAGCACCGGACAATCGTAATAAACCTGGGGCTAACATTCATGACATAATTACTTTCAACGACATAATCCGTAAGTTGCAGTTGATGGAGCTTCCGGTGAAAGGTAGAACATATACTTGGAGCAATATGCAGGTTGACCCTCTGCTTGAGTAGATTGATTGGTTCTTCACATCTTTGCACTGGACCAACGTTTACCCTAAGACGCTCATTAAACCCCTTGGCAAACCTGTTTCGGACCACATTCCTTGCGTTGTCTCTATCGAGACTAAAATACCTCGTTCTAAGATCTTCCGTTTTGAATCATACTGGATACTGCAACCAGGGTTTATGGACATTGTTAAGGAGGTCTGGGAGTGGCCAGTTGGGACCGCAAATGCTGCTACTTTCCTTTGTTGCAAATTCAAAGCTCTTCGACATGCCCTTAAAATCTGGAGTAAGAATATCTCTCGTCTTTCTATGGCCATCACGAACTGTAACGCTGTCCTTGCGGATCTGGATGAGCTGGAGAACAAATGAACCCTCTCAACCCCAGAAATGAACTTCAGACGTATCCTAAAGTCACATCTACTCAGGCTGCTCAAATATCAAAAACTATATTGGAAGAAGCGTTGTACCATTCGTTGGATCAAGTTCGGAGATGAAAACTCCAAATTTTTCCAAGCACTGGCCACGGAACGATTTCGCCAAAACAACATCGCCTCATTCAAGCTTGATGATGGTATGCTGGTCGACAATCACCCTACGAAAGAGGCCCTCTTGTTCCAAACCTACAAAAATCGCCTGGGGACTATCTCTCCCTCCGACATAAAATTTGACCTTCTAGTCATCATCCCCCGCGCTAACAACCTTGACCAGCTCACCACCCCTTTTACCCATGAGGAAATCGACAATGTGGTCAAAGATATGCCGCCTGATCGTGCACCTGGCCCGGACGGTTTCAGTGGAGCATTCTTAAAAGCTTGTTGGCCCATTATTCGGCATGACTTCTATGCCCTTTGCGACCAGTTCTTTCAAGGTACTTTAGATGTGACAAGTATCAATGATGGTCTCATCACGCTCATACCTAAGATCAACTCTCCAGAGACTGTCAATGACTTCCGACCCATCACTCTACTCAATTGCTGCCTCAAGTTGATTACCAAACTGTTAGCCGACAGGCTCCAGCGTGTCATCACCACCCTTGTTCACCGAAACCACTATGGATTCATTAAAGGGCGCACGATTCAGGATTATTTAGCGTGGGCTTACCAATATCTTCATCAATGTCAAAGCTCGGGCAGGCCAATCATTCTTCTGAAACTTGATTTCGCTAAGGCTTTTGATACTATTGCACACGATCCAATGATTTGCATTATGCAACAAATGGGTTTCAACGACAGGTGGATTTCTTGGATCAAGTGCCTTTTCTCCTCGGGTCGTTCGTCCGTCCTTCTAAATGGAGTCCCTGGCCGACAATTCCTTTGCCGGTGTGGTGTGAGACAAGGAGATCCTCTCTCCCCCCTCATTTTTGTCCTCGCAGCCGAGCTACTCCAATGCGCAATCAATGATACTTTCTGATGTGGAGATATCAGCTTACCTTTCCCATGCTTTGGACAAACTGACTACCCAGTGATCCAATACGTGGATGACACGCTCCTTGTCTTGCCCGCCTGTCCTCAACAAGCTCTACGTGTCAAAAAAATCCTTTCTGACTATGCATCCTCGATCGGACTCAATATTAATTTCCACAAATCTACACTAATACCAATCAACATGGATGCAAGCTCAGCTTCTAGCCTTGCCACTATTTTCGGCTGCAATGTGGGTGCAATGCCTTTCACCTACCTGGGACTACCACTTGGCACTACAAAACCAACCATCCAAGAATTCATGCCTCTGGTTTGCAAGATGGAGCGTCGTCTCACTGCCAGGATCGCCATGATGTCATATGGGGGCCGCCTCTCCTGGCTCAATGCATCTGTCACGTCACTTCTGGTGTTTGCCATGTGCACGCTTAAGTTCCCTCCGAAACTGATTGGAATTCTTGACAAGATTCGAAGGAGATGCCTCTGGACTAAGAAAACCGACCAAGGTGACAGATGTAACTCGCTGGCTGCTTGGGAGCTCGTTTGCAAGCCCAAGAGTAAAGGCGGCCTGGGTGTGATCAATATCCAAATACATAACAATGCCCTCTTGCTGAAGTTTTTGCACAAGTTCTACAACAAACTGGACATGCCGTGGGTTACAATGCTTTGGGACAATCAATATGCTAACCAGGTGCCCCATGCGGTGGACTCGGTCGGGTCTTTCTGGTGGAAAGACGTCCTCAAACTCTCGACCATTTATAGGGGGATCACCCGGGTCCAAGTGGTCGACGGATCGACTACGCTGCTCTGGAAGGACCTATGGTCCATTGATGTGCTCCAATCTTCACATCCCCGTGCCTTTTCTTTTGCTCTGCATGAAGATACAACGGTCGCTAACTTCTGGGCCAACAATGAGCTGCATGAAACCTTCCACCTACCGCTATCTTCTCGTGCTCTTAATGAGGTTCAGGAGGTCCAACGGGCCGCATCCCACATACACCCATCAACGACAATATCTGATGTTTGGCACTACATCTGGGGTGCAACCGAGTACAGACCGAAAGATTATTATAACAACTTCTTCCGTGACGCAACGGCTCATCCCTCCTTTCGGCTCCTTTGGAAGTCAACCTGTACAATGAAAATCAAGGTATTTGGATGGTTGTTGCTGCAGGACAGGTTGAACACTCGTGACATGTTAAGGAGAAGACACTATGATATTGGAAATGATTTCACATGCCTCCTTTGTGGGGAAAATATCCACGAGACTCTCGAACATATGATCTTCACTTGCCGGTTTAGTGAAGAATGCTGGGCCAGGATAGGTGTTCATTGGCAGGACTTTCACAATAGGTTTGTGGCATTGCAAAGCGCACAAACCAACTGGCCCAACCCTTTCTTCGCTGAAACGGTCTACACTGCTGCCTGGAGTTTGTGGAAGGAAAGAAACAATAAACACTTTAGAGGTGTAGCCCCCAGCATTACATCTTGGTTTCAGCGTTTTAGACAGGACTTAGGGCTTTTGCAACATAGGGTAAAGAGTGCTCGCAGGGCTACCCTGCTTTCATACTGTGACTCACTTAGTTGAGCCCTTCTTCTGTTTTTTGTACTCTGTTAGCCTGTATAGACACAAAAACCAGTGTGTGAATAGTGATCATGGCATAGCTGGCCACCCCCATCAGTAGTGAGGGTGGGATAGGATGTAACTGATATGTCTATGTAAACACCCCATTTATATGGATATATGAAAAATTCAGTGGGATTTCTCTCCCACTGTCAAGTTCCTCAAAAAAAATCAAGTATTGAACAATAGTACTTACTACAGACAAGCAAAGTTGCACTAATAAAACTTTGTAGACTATTTCTTGCCACCAACCTACGGGATGAACCCCGCATAACTGACTAGGCCATGGACTTCGGAGATATGTCTACCTGCACCATCAACATCTTGTCAACCTTGGAGAACCTAACAGAGTGATCTTTCCACTCATAAACATGACGATGAAGACATGCCGTAATCGAAGGCACAGCCAGGAAATTGTTGCGGTCAAGTACAACCTCGAGAACACGCCTGACAACAATGCTATAGGAAATCACTAGTTCAGGACACGTGGCGACAAGGACACAGCAGCTGGATAGTTTAGCAGTCGAAATCATCCTCAGGTCTTCCAGTTCATACGGCATGACTTTGAGAACTTCATCTCCACTGCGGATCTGGTTCTAATTCAAACAGAACCCAAATATTTTATTACTACCTCCGTTCAGAAATATAAGATGATTTTCGATATTATACTCCATATATGACTACATATATGCACAGAAATGAGTGAACAAAGACACTAGAACATGTCTTCAAAGGCATGAGAGCAGAGGGATTACTTGCAATATCCATAACACAAGTTACTGAGGCAAATATACCATGTTCAAAGGTAGCATTGATGTTCATAAAGTAGTTGAAAGTGATCTATAAGTAATCAGTGTCAACCTCTCGCATGTTTTGGTCAAAAGAGGAATTTAGAACCATCATTTGGCACAAAAAAATCACATGCAAGATCACCCAGAAAGTTGTACTATTAGTACTAGTACTGCGTGTTAGATGGAAAAACACGATCAAGTTCGAGAAAAAGATCATCAAGAAGAGATATTACCTGGACTTGCTTAATGAGGGATGGCTTCGAGCTTGTCTGCGGTAGTTTCGGCGGGGTGCTTGCGCTTCTTCGTACCATGAGCCTCGACGGTTTTGGCCAGAGCCATAGACATCACTTCGGCCGGTGCTCCAGCATCCATCAAGAAACTGTCAAGTAGAAATAAAAGAAAAGAAACCATAATCACAAACCCAAAAGAAGAACAGAGAGGGAGTTATAGGTTCAGTCTTGGGGTTGCAAGACCGGGCCTTGGCCAGAATCAACACCATTGATGCGCTCACCTTTCCTTCTTTGGGAGAGAAGAACAATGGCAGAAGCAGGTCGGGGTTTTCTTGAAGAAATGAGGAATGAGATGAGGGAGAAGCGAGTGGGGGTTTTCTTCAAGAGAGGAAGCTGAGAGAGAAGAGTGAAATGATGGTTGCTTCGTCTGTGCAACTTATTGCTGGAAAAGAGGGGGTTTTGTGATTTGATGGCTCATTGGGCATTACTGTGGCGCTTTGATCGGGGTAGTCTACCATGCAGTTGGGCACTCTATTACAGAGTAATTTAGTGCATGGCTGGTGGACCCCGATGTTGGATGTCCCACAGGTCGGTGAAAGTGAGTAGCAAGGTTCCTAACGACCGTGGATGAGGATCCGCACGGTAGAGCGTGTCCACTGCTTTTCTGAAGAAGAAAAAATGATTACAACAAGCGTTTCGACTCTTATGACAGAGGAGTGCGAAACACGATAGCCACTTGAACATACACAGTGCTCCTACTACTAGGCATGTGCAATGGTTCATACGTCAGTACTACATAATCTTGTTGCTATTGTAGTAAGATATGATGATAACAAATGATGTTGTGCGCATGTCAACTATGTGAACAGTAATGTAGTAACATAGTACCGCTTTTTTGACTGTCCGGTCAAGAATTAACGGTGAGATCAATGTTAACAGAACTAGGTCTACAGCGCACGGAGAGTATGGTGCTACAGTACTCCATGAAACATGAACCATATGAAGCACGAATAAATGTTAGGCAGGGTGTATGAAGCGTGCACAGAATGGGAGCAAAAGTTCCCTTCTCGACCCACTTTTGGGTGTTTGGCAGAGTGCATGAAGGGTGCATGATTCCACACTAGTAGGTTAACACAAATACACGAAGAGGGAACAACTATATTGAGATGAGAATGCAACCAAACACACCCACACGCTTTGTGCTACAATGACTAATCTGCACCGTCTGAGTTTGATCCAACGGTCATGCTGCACCGAGACATGGACATGCCCATGCAGAGGGCACCTAAACACCACCGAAGTCCCTCTACTTCTCGAGGAGCACGACGTTAGTGATGCAGGGTGCAACCGCCCGCAGAGCCCGCTTCCGATCGATGGGAGCCAGCTCGTCAAAGACGGCGTCCAATGGCATGAATGGACTCGAGTGACGGAGCCGTGAGAGGATTCTCCCGGCAACGGTGACGATAGCCTCCAACTCCTCCTTTTCCAGCTCCCCCCCACCATCGCGCGGAGACGGCCCAACTCCTCGGAGATATAGGTGAAGAAGGAGACCAGGTAAGGATGCCGCAGCTCGTTGAAGTTGACGGGGTGGTCGAACGGGTTTAGCCCGACGACTAGGATGGTCGCGGTGGCACAACTATAGGCATCACGCAGCCGCAACACGTGCGTGGCAATTTGGTCCACCAAGTGGCGGAGGCGATCCTGGACCTCATCACGATCGGCCCGCTCGCGCTCCAACCGGCTCCCCTGACGCCTCGAGCATATTTGTGGTGGACGACTGCTTCTTTTGAAGCTCCGTGAACTCTGGCACATAACGGAGGAGCATGGCAATCCTCTTCTCCTTGAGCTCACGGAGCTCCACGTCCTTGGCCCTGAGCTCCGCATCCTAGGCCTGGAGCTCCTGTGTCAAGAGCCTCACCTCAGACTCCGTGATCAGCTGCGCTGCCATGGCACCAGGTATAAGCAATGGGGAGAGGAAGCAAAGGGGGCGAAATGGCTGAAAGGCAATGCAAGCAACGGGAAGGCGGAGGGAGCCAGCCGAGGAGCAGGGAATATTTTGGTTTTCACCATGGGAAAACACCAGTCGATGAGTTCTCACATCAGGGAGTAGTGGGTTTTACAGGCGGAGTCATCATGACTAATTGCTGCCGCGCCTGCTCCCGTCAATCAAAAAATTAAAAATCCTACTGTGCCTGCTCCCATCAATCAAAAAAATAAAAAATCATGTCGCACCCAAACACCAGAGCAACGCCGCAGTGGATATTTAAATTTACCTTCTGGCAAGGAGATAAAAAAGGGGTGAAAAAAACAAATGTGGCGACAGCCTAGCTTATCGGTCACATCAGCCCAACTAGCAGGCCACCGTGCTTCACTGATGTACTTGGCGGGAAAGGTGGTCTTTCGTGATTTGATGACTCATTTACTTGCTTTGGTGCTACGACCGAGGAGGACCCAGAAAACGCGCGGTAGGGCGTCCCACGTCTCGGCAAGGAAGAATATATGTGTGCACCACCCGGGAGGACCCCAAAACCGCGCGATAGGGTGTGCCACGTCTCGGCACGGATGAAAAATGTGCATGTAAAAATATACTGTATCAGACGTAGTACCTATGGTTCGACCTCGGCACCCAGCCAGTCGGTCGAAAAGACCCCACTAGCCACACAGCTTCATCATGCTAACGTGGCACGGAGGATGGGTGTGGTTAGCTCCGTCTCGACCAGCCACAACGTCTCTTGTTCTAGGCGATTCTTCTATTTTCCAAGCTTTTTTAGTTAAAATAACACCATGGCAAGCTAGCGCCGCTCTTCGTGTGTGCCCGTGCGGGTGTGTTTGGTTGCGTTCTCATCTCAGCGTAGTTGTTCCCTCTTCATGCATGCTCAACTCAACACCCCTCTTCATGCATGCTTCTAGTGTATTTGTGCTAAACTAGTGTGGACTCATGCACCTTCCATACACTCTACCAAATAGCCAAAAGTGGGCCGAGAAGGGAACTCTTGGGATCATGCACCCTTCATACACCCTACCAAACACACCCGGTTAAACGATGGAGAGGAGAGAGAGATCCTAGACCTGGGAACCACCAGTAAGTGAGTCAACGGTCATGCACATGTTGACGAGGCACTCCCTCTACTCTACTCAATGTAATACTGTATAACATCAAGTTATGGGACAAAGCCAACAACCGTTGTTGTTTCAGGCTACCGACTTACGCTTTGTAGTCAAGGTTGCCAGTTTGAATCTCGTCTTTCAGATTTATTAGTTTTAGGTCCAAATTTGATTAATGACAAGTGGGACCCCCGTGTGTTGTTCCGATATAACAGATCATTTGATTAATGAACAAACACTTTGTGCGGTTAGACAAGTAATGGCACGAGTTACACGTATTTTGCAAGTTTACGAACAAAAATGACAGCGGCATACAATATCACATCCACCCCGCAGCTTAGATGCTATGGTGATACGAGTTTTTACATCATTGGAAGTGAGATCCAATGGCTTGGGAGTAGTCTTTGTAATTATGCGCAATTTCCAAACTCTCCAAAGGTTTTTTTGCAAATAAAACATTCAGGCCTCGTGTGTGCGGCTGTATCTTGGATCCAACGGCTCCCCGTTGCTCATATTAGGTGCTACTCGTAGCTTAATTAGCCGGTACAGTGATACGAGCATCTAGGTCATATGATCTGTGATCAGATGGCACATGCATAGTACTTGTACTTTCTGCACAATTCCCAAAGTCTCTCAGCCGTATATTGCAAAAACATTCAAACCTCCTATTGTGGGCCGTTAGATCTCCGTGAACTAGTATCACCATAGAATCTATGGTGCGGGAGCACCTCATATTCTCCCGTGCGAGAAAAACATCAGGTGCTCTTGCAGCTTGGATGCTACGGTGATACGAGCTTCGAGGTCGTTTGTCTGGGATCCAATGGCATCTGAGCAGTCTTTGTGCTTGTATGCAGTGGACAAACTCTTTGGGGGCTTTTCTGCAAAAAACCATTCAAACCACCGAGGAGTCGTTGATTCACAAATCCAACGGCTCCGAAGAGCTTGTATCACCAAAGCATCTAAGGTGTGGTAGCACATGATATTCTTACATACAGGAGAATATGATGTCCTCCTTCAACTTAGATGCTACGGTGATACGAGCTTTGAGGTCGTTGGATATGGGATCCAATGGCATCTGAGTAGTTTTTGTACAAATTGTGTGCAATTCTCAAACTCATTAAGGTTTCTTGTAAAAATAGTAAGACATCCTATGATCTACTATATCTCAGATCTGCAAGCTCCAAGCAACTCGTATCAGCATATAGCATCTAAGGTGTGGGGGCACATGATATTCTCCCAGGGAGGAGGGGTGCGCACAACCAATCGGTGCTTGGGAGGGTGGGGACAAATATAATCTAAACAATCCTAAATAGAGCTTCACAATTTTATCTAAGGTCGAGGGGTTAACCCCCGACAATCTACATAGCTCCGCCTAAACACAACATTTGCATGTATTGTAGTACTAGACTTAATATTCATGTTTCAGTTTCCGGTTCATTTTAAATATTGAATTGAGGACCATGCATGTCTTACATTTTACTCCCTTCGTTCCTAAATATTAGTCTTTTTAGAGATTTGAAATGGACTAGCACATACAGATGTATATAGACATATTTTAGCATGTAGATTCACTCATTTTGCTCCAAATGTAGTCACTTGTTGAAATCTCTAAAAGACTAATATTTAGGAACAGAAGGAGTATTTTTGAATTCATGTCATACATGCATTGTAACAGCCTGGATTTTGGCCCTTTTCTTTTTCTGATTTATTTGGTTTTTGCTCTGTTTCTTTTTCGAGTGGTTCTGTGGCCTTGCCACCTGGGAAATCATCATCATTTCCCCTCCCAACTGGCTCATCATTCTCAAAACCTTGCCAAGATCATGTCACTTCACTCCTTGACCAAACCCTAAAATCTTTTTCTAGAGAAAATTCCTTTTTCATTAAGGGAATAACCCTATCTGCCCTAGGTTGTGAAGCAACCTATATTTCTGTCCATCCAAAAATCCCCAAATAATTCTCAGAATTCCTTTGGGTCATATATAGCTCAAATATGCCCAAGCATTGCCTTGGCCAGTTCAGAAATAATTCCCCAATATTCCTTTTTCTATTCTGCCCTAAATGGCACTTTGTGAAGGAAGTGTCATTTATATTTTTCCTTGTGGCTCCCAACCTTTTTGGGCATGTTTATTTGTCCAAATAATTTCCTCATGCACAAGTTCAAATTTATTTGCCTAGTCAATCTTCCTCAGTGAATTTTCAAAGTTTCTGTCAGACAAATGGCTTTGTGAAGGAAGTACTAGCTAGGAGTATCCAAATAAGTTGAGATTTTGCACACTCCTTAGTGCGCTTCGTCCCGGACCTGCCGGTGCCATCTTCTCGGTTGGGGATGGCCGGAGCAAGCCAGGCCGTCGCCGGCGCCGCGCTTCCCCTGCTTCTCCTCTGTCTCGATTGGGACAGAGGGAGGAGGAAGAAGAAGACGCGCCTGGTGGACCCCGCATCGCCTCGGACCCCACCTGGCAGCAACCCAGGCGGCCAGTCCCGCCACTGCGTGTTGACCCACGTGGATAAGTGACGGGCCCCACAGCCCATGGGACCCACACGTCAGCGTCACACGCGCCTGGCCCCGCCTTTGATGACGTGGCAAGTGGAAGCGTATTTTTGGTGAGTATGTTTTCACTGACCCAAAGCGTATTTCTGAAAACCCATTTCTGCCTTATCCACTCAGGGACTTGGTTGTGATGTTATTTTTGCAGAAAAGTCCCTGAACTTCAACCCCTCATAACTTTTTAACCGTAGCTCCAAATGAGGTGATTCCAAAGCCCACTTCTTCGTTTCGTCGAGCCCTTTCTGTTAGTGTCACTTTCATTATGTTTTGGCATATTGAAAATGACCATTTTGCCCCTGCCCTTAATCAGCCCCCTCCGAGAGAGAACAATTTCCGGCGATTCTTTCTGCGAGCGTCTCGCACTTTCTCCCGGTGATTTCTTCCTCCCCAGGCAAGCCGCACCCTCCATTTGCATCACTGTAATGCAGTGACATGGTTTATTTCATTTTGAACTTGTTTAAAATATTGCTTTAGCAACATGACTCTGGGCATGGCATTTTCTCGGAGTATTATTTTGATGTTGTTGTTGCCATGCTATTGTTTGGATTACTAGGAGTTATGTTTGTAGTTGATGAGTATCATGTTGCCATTGGAGTATTAGTGGCTGATATTATGATTGTTTCATGATGATATCTGTTAGTATGTTTTGGAGTTTTACTTTGGATATCATGCTACCTTTGGATTATTAGTGGTTAGTACGATTATTTTCATGATGCTAGTTGACGTTCTGTTGCTTGGAGTATTATTTTCGCAGATGATGGTTACATGTGGATCTTAGCTAGATAGTTGTATTCTTGTTATTGGAGTAGTAGGATTATTGTTCTGGATTCATCATGATAGTAGTGTTATGCTATCCTTAGAGTCTTTTGAGATGATGATATTATGCTTGGATTATTTTTTGGATATTGCTATAACTTGGATTATAGTTTGATGGTTGACATCGGAGTATCAGTTATCATGGTTATATTTTTGGGGATAAATTCCGTCAGTAAGTTGGTCAGGTGCCACCAAATTGAAATTTTCTAGTGCAACCACATTTGCTGGTATAGGACGGCCCTAATGCGGTCTATTGTCGTGCCTCTCGCCGGTGCCTATAATGAGGGAAGGTTATGGGCGCGCACTACCCTGATCAAGCAGGCGGACATAAGCCTTGTGTGCCCGTTATTGGTGTCAAAATCGGCAGATCTCGGGTAGGGGGTCCCGAACTATGTGTCTAAGGCTAATGGTAACAGGAGACTCGGAACACGATGTTTTACCCAGGTTCGGGCCCTCTCGACGGAGGTAATACCCTACTTCCTGCTTGATTGATCTTGATGATATGAGTATTACAAGAGTTGATCTACCACGAGATCGGAGAGGCTAAACCCTAGAAGCTAGCCTATGGTATGATTGTTGTTCTAAGGACTAAACCCTCCGGTTTCTATAGACATCGGAGGGGGCTAGGGTTACACAGAGTCGGTTACAGAGAAGGAGATCTTCCATCCGAATCACCAAGCTTGCCTTCCATGCCAAGGAGAGTTCCATCCGGACACGGGACGAAGTCTTCAATCTTGTATCTTCATAGTCCAAAAGTCCGGCCAAAGTATATAGTCCGGCTGTCCGGATACCCCCTTATCCAGGACTCCCTCAGTAGCCCCTGAACCAGGCTTCAATCACGATGAGTCCGGCGCGTAGATTGTCTTCGGCACTGCAGGGTGGGTTCCATCTCTGAATACTCCAAGATAAATTCCGAACACAAGGACCGTGTCCGACTCTGCAAGATAAATTTCACATACCACCGTAGTGAGAACAATAATCCACGAACCTAATCTGCTGACAGCTCTTCGTAGCACGACATCACGCCACGGCTCGGCTTTTATTCAAGCCGTTTTTTATAACTAGCTACCGCACATATTGCAAGGCGGTTCCTTTGGCACGTCTTGTCGAAGCAGAGATCGTGTCCCTATTATCACGGGATTCTCATCAATACGGGTATGGGTAACCCCACCACGCCTGTTGGCGTGACTCTGTGTTTTTAGGCAAGTCCCAAACGTTCACGCCGGGGACGCTTGATATTCTCCCCCTTTTATAGAGGGATCAAGGCCTATCCCTTTCTTACCACGCTTGCGCCTTTCCGTCTCTCGAGTTCCAACACCCGAAGCTCAAGCTTAGGCACTTCAGATCTTCAATCATGTCCGGATCAAACCTTCATGGTCGGTGGATGGCCTCCTCCATCACAGAGGAGGACATTGCGAAGCTCAGGAAGGCCAGATATTTGACCGCCGATGTCAAGCACAGGCTTCCCGCCCCTGAGCAGATCATCCCCACTCCCGAGCCCAACGAGATTGTCGTATTTGTTTCCCACTTCCTCTGAGGATTGGGCCTGACTCTTGATCCCTTCGTGAGAGGGCCCATGTTTTACTATGGGCTAGATTTTCACGATCTAGCTCCAGATTCCATCCTCCATATCTCGTTGTTTATCGTCGTGTGTGAAACCTTCCTTCACATCACCCCACACTTAGGCTTATGGCTCAAGACCTTCAATGTGATGCCGAAGGTGATTGAGGGGCGACACGCGGAGTGCGGAGGAGCTGTAATAAGCAGAAACACCGATGTTTCATGGCCAGAAGGTGCCTTCCCGGAGGTGTCAAATCTGTGGCAATGGAGGTGGTTCTATATCACAGCTCCCCGAGGCACAATGTAGGCGGCTGCTGAGCGAGTCCGGGATAAGGGGGTATCCGGACAGCTAGACTGTACACATCGTCTGGACTATAGAAGCGTCAAGATACAAGACTCAAGACTTTGGCTCGTGTCCGGATGGGACTCTCCTTTGCGTGGAAGACAAGCTTGGTGATCCTGATATTATGTTTCCTTCCTTGTAACCGACTCCATGTAAACCCTAACTCTCTGGTGTCTATATAAACCGGAGATCATGGTCCTTAGAAGGTTGATCACAATTACAATCATACCATCATAGGCTAGCTCTTAGGGTTTAGCCTCTACGATCTCGTGGTAGATCTACTCTTGTACTACTCATATCTTCAATATTAATCAAGCAGGAAGTAGGGTTTTACCTCCATCGAGAGGGCCCAAACCTGGGTAAACAGTGTGTCCCTTGCTTCCTGTTACCATCAGCCTAAGACGCACAGATCGGGACCCCCTACCCGAGATCTGCCGATTTTGACACCGACATTGGTGCTTTCATTGAGAGTTCCTCTATGTCGTCGCTTCAAGGCTTGATGGCGTCTTCAATCGTCAACAACATGGTCCAGGGTGAGACTTTTTTCCCCAGACAGATCTCTGTGTTCGGCGGCTTCGCACTGCGGGCCAATTCGCTTGGCCATCTGGAGCAGATCGATAGCTACGCCCCTGGCCACCTGATCAGGTTTGGAAACTTGAACTACATGGTGGATATTCGCGGAGACTTGATAATCGACGGATTCGGCCCTGTGCCAGGAGCACCGGACAGTCACGACGAGCACGGCCTAGACTTGCTGTCAGACAATGCTCGGAACATCATCCCTGCAATAGCCCCGGATCTAAATCCAGAACAGGTCACATTGCCCGAGGATGGAGGGATGGACCCCGCCCCGCAGGCCGCACGCTCATCGGCGGTGGAGCCGAACACAGGTCACGTCTCTGTGAAGGCCTGTATCACCGGGCCCCCGGACTCATATCCGGTCGTCGGTCCCGGTCCGCGCACTCTCGAGCCAGATTGGGCTCCGGTAATGGAGTTCACCACTGCGAACATCTTTCAGCACTCGCCGTTTGGCGACATGCTGAACTCATTAAAGTCTCTCTCTTTGTCAGGAGACTCTGGGCCGAACTATGTCCGGCTTGAGTGGGAAGCAGGCGACGAAGAAATTCGCTGCCCACCCACCACCCACTTCATTGCAACGATCGATGATTTAACCGACGTGCTTGACTTCGACTTCGAAGACATCGACGGTATGGACAATGATGCAGAAGACGTACAGGAGCCACCGCTCAAAGGGCGGTGGACAACCACCCCTTTATACGATATACATATGGTGGACACTCCAGAAGAAACCATTGGCGACAAGGCAGTAAAGGATAACCCCTCAGGAGGAAAAGCAAAGCATGGGTTCCCTCGGCGCCGCTCCAAGCCCCGCCTCATCAATACCGGCCCCGGAGGTGGAATCAGCCCGGATGGTGCCGAAGAGGAATACAGCCCCGATCAGCATACCTTCAAGCAGGCCGGATCGGCTACTGTGGGATATTTGGAAATGGACGACTATACACCCCCCTCCGAAGATGAGGTAAGCCTCGGCAATGACGAATTCGGCGTGCCTGAAGACCCAATGGAACAAGTTCGCTTTAAACGACGACTCATAGCCACGGCAAAAAGTCTGCAAAGGAAGCAAGAGCAGCTTCAAGCTAACCGAGATTTGCTAGCGGATAGGTGGACCAAGATTCTGGCCGCGGAAACGTACGGATTTGACCGCCCTAGCATAGGGCATACGAGGCACAACTGGCTACCTCAACCTAAGAAGGAGAACCAAAGGCACACAACCCGACGTCCGCACACCACTACAGTCCAAGACAATAAGAAGGATACACGAAGAAGCATCCTAAAGCCTCGGCGCGGCGGTCATAAACATCAAGCCAAGGAAGCTGGCGCCACGTCCAGCAACCCCTAGTCCGGTCAAGGGACAAAGAACGGCTCAAGCCTATTCGCCCCGAGCCGCATGCTTGATCAGCCGTGTGCAATTCACGGTACTCCTAAAAGGACGGCAAAGCATACCAACAGAGAATGCAGAATCTTCAAAACAAAGCGACCGGTCGTGTGCCAGAAACAATGAAGGGAAGTGTCTAGTCAAGAGACCCCCCAGGGCACAAACAGTACGGCCGATCGCTCCCCTATCATACAAACCGCGGTAATTCAATTGCCGCACCCCCAGACCTAGTGGTCCAGGGGCTCCATAACACATAAAGCCCCCGCGGGTATGAACTTGCAAATAAAGATGTTAGGCACAAGGGCCAAGTTCATTGGCCCATCGCTCTAACGGTTGATCTCAGATAACCAAAAACGCCACATTATCGGTGCATTCCCCTCATACGGTAACTCATCGTTCGCCAACGGGATGAACCACACTGGCTAGATTCCACATGGTAGGCCGTAAGGCCAAAACCAGTGATATACGCATGCCTACATACAAGGCCAAACCACGCCACTAGAGCGGAAATCATACAGCTGCCGGAGTAACAAGTCGTGCATAACAATCAATATTTTGATATAACAGCCAACTATCTGGACACCAACTGAGGAGTCCGGGCTACTTCTCGGAATAACGGCTGGGGTCACCAGGATCCGATCAGGAACCTCTATACCAACTACGGGAGGACGCTCGGCGGCCTTCAAACATTTACCTTCGCAAACTAACTTTAATGCAGGACATGATTGGCGGCGTGGACTCGGCCCAGACACACAAGGACAGGACCATGCAGGTAGAAGGCAGCTCGTATCCATTTTTTATCCATTCACAGCCCCCTCCAGTCCGGCCATACCAGGTTCCGCCAAAAACCATCCCTTCTCATAATCATAAATCACACTCATATGCATACACATATCATCCTACTGCACTGCGTAGACTTAAATAACATGCACCAGCCATCGTTTGTCATCGATGCCTCTTTGCCACAATACGGCAGCCACGCTTCGTGTGACGCCTGGTTATGCCAGGGGCTACACAATACGGCAACAAAGTCCGACCACCTTTTCGGTCGCTCGGCACCCCGAACTTATAGCACTATATGCATCAGCTCCGAATCATGTCTTGGGTCATTGGTTGGGTTTGCCCGGCTCCCATGTTTTGGTACCTTACGTTCCGTTCTATCGGCTAAGGTAGAGCTGGGAGAACTACTGCGACTGCGTCCCGGTTCAGCCGGACGAGCGCCTCAGTAGATAAAGCCGAAAACCGACCGTCATGATGCTGCGAGAGCCGGTCAGCTGTTTGAGAGGTTGTAAAATCCTTAAAGATTTATTCCACATAACGCCACAATAAAATGCAGATTGCGACGGATCAGTCTTCCGATCACGTGCCAATAGAGCCCCTAGTCCGGCCTTCCGAACACTAGGAGCTGCGCCGACCATACTCGAATTCCTATGGCTAAGTGAGAGTAGTAAAGCCCTATAGTCCGATTGCCTGGTTCGTCGTGAGAAACAACTCCTCATAAGGACCCAATCATGGGATAAAGAGTGTTCAGAAATACCCCGAACACCCCCGTACTTCTCATGTGGGGGCTGAAGCCGACGACTGGCCAACTCTCAGAATTTTCATACAATAAATAGCCACAAAGGAAGAACATATGTTCAAACAAAATAGGCAACATATAATAAAAGTGCCATTATCCCATATTACAAACATAGGCAAAAATGCCCTCAGGGAAATATAATGTCTTTGGTGCACTTATCCGCTGCCAGGCGGGCACCCTTGATTACACCTTCATAATACAGTTCGGGCTTGCGATGCTCCTTACCCTCCGGTGGCCCCTCAGTTATCAGCTTCTCTGTATCAAGCTTACCCCAATGCACGTTTGCATGGGCAAGCGCCATTCGCGCACCTTCTATACAGACTGATCGCTTGATAGTATCAAGCTGAGGACAGGCGCCCACAATCCGCTTCACGAGTCCGAAGTAACTGCTTGGAATTGGCTCTGCAGGCCACAGTCGGATGACCAAGTCCTTCATGGCTAGTTCGGCCGCTTGGTGCAGTTCGACCAGCTGCTTCAGCTGATCGATAAAAGGCACCGGATAGTTTGGCACCAGATACTACGACCAGAAGTCCCTCCCCGCAGACTCCCTCTCCTCGGTCCGGTAAAATTGGGCAGCATCTGATATGCTGCGAGGTAGATCTGCAAACGCCCCTGTAAAAACAAGAATTCAGCTTGCCGCTTAGAGTTCTCCATGCTATAACGTAGTAATGGCCATAGATACAACAGACCTTACCAGCTGCAACTTTCCGGGCCTCCTGAATGTCCCGTACAGCACCTCGGGCTTCTTCCCGAGCATCTTCCGCTGCTTGGAGAGCTTGAGTGAGTTCGGATTCTTTCCCTGCTAGACTCTGCTCCAAGCTCTCGCTTTTCGTCACAGCTTCCTGGAGCTCCCGCTCAGCTGTGAGAACCCTGGCCTCGTGTTTTTCATGCAGCGCCTGTTCGGCGGCAGCCTTCTCGTGGGCATCAGCCGCTGCCTTTTTCAACGCCTCGTATTTGGCACTCGCTCCTAGGGCGTATAACACAAATACTTTTCAATAGGCACATTTATTCATTTTTGCCCAATGCAAGACAATGCTCAAACATACCTTGCTTCTCCTCCAATTGCTTCTTCACACGACCAAGTTCTTATTCGGCCCGTTCCAGGCTCTGCTTCTGTTCGGACACTTCCCAATCATGAGCGTCTGTCCTCTCCGCAGACGCCTGTTTTCAAACAAATGGGTACATAAAGGCTCCCACTAGAATAGAGGGTTTGGTACCCTGCCCGGCTCTGTTTTTCCGGACAGTGTATTAGGGGCTACTCCTCATATCATAATAATTCTTCAAAGGTTCATTAGAAATCATACCTCAAAGGCCTTTATAAGGCCAAGACAGGACTCATTCAGCTCGCTTTCGGCAGCCTGAATCTTTCCAACCACCGTACCCATAAGGGTCCGATGTTCATCGATGACGTACACGTTCTTTAGCGCTGTCAATATACCACCCGGCAGCTCTGCGTAGACAGAGGTTGCCGACGGAGTAGTCAAACCTCCCTCCATGGAAGGTGGCCGCTCGCCCAATCCTGGTGCCTTAGAGGCCTCCAGAACCTTATCCGGCTCCGAGTCTCTTTGAGACAACACCTCGGTGTCGTGCTCGGACTTCGGAAAAGGAGTCCCCAGAGGCGTCTCGCTCACCACGGCATTCGAGCTCAATGAATCCTCCAATGAGGACTGTCCGGCAGGAGACCCCGCCGGGCTGTATGAAATGTGGCGAGAGTTAAAACTACTATACCCAGACGACCCTGGATACATAGGCGTATTTGGATTTCGGTTACTTACGATTTTCCCAGGGGCTGGGCCTCAGGATCCCACTCCGGGCTGTTATTGGCAGCCGGGGTGGATGCCTCTAGAGGGGAACCTCGCCCTCTCTTGGGCGACTCGGCCTCCAGGGGCGTGGAAGCTGCATGCTTCTTCCCGCCTGCAGAGCGAGGCTCGTCCTTCTCTGCCTCCTCCTCTTCGTCTTCAAAAAAAGGAGCGTCGCTGGAGCCTTCGGACCTGGTGTCCGGAGCCTCACGACAACGGAGGCCACTCCGGGTCTTCTTGACCTTCTTAGAGGCCTCCTTCTTGGGTGCCTTGTAAGGCGTAGGGACCAGCATCTTCGTCAGAAGAGGTCCGGCCGGTTCCTCCGGCAGTGGGGTCGGACATTGTATCCGCTCCACCTTCTTTATCCATCCCTGAAGTCATGATGAGATACAATCAGAGTTTTCCCTCAAGACATGCCGACGAAAGCGTGGATAGACAGGGCATGGCTGTAACTTACTGGGCTTAGAGAATGGGATGATTGATACCCCCGATCCTCGGTGGAATCTGGCCATTTGCCGGACCTGAAGAGCACCTTCCAGATATCCTCGTGGGAGGAATCGTAGAGCTCCCAGAGGATTTGGTGCTCATCTGGGTCGAACTCCCACAGAGTGCAGGCTCGAGCTGGCAAGGGAGAACCAGGCGAACTAGCATCACCTGGACCATGTCAACAAGTTTGACGTCCTTGTCAACCATACTCTGAACGCGCGTCTGGAACAGGGACAGCTCATTGGACGAGCACCGGTTCGGACCCTTCTTGGGCCAGGACGTGAGCCGCAGTGGAGCTCCGGATCTGAACTCAGGAGCTGCAGCCCATTTTTCGCCACGTGGTTCGGTGATATAAAACCACTGCTGCTGCCACTCCTTGACGGAGTCGTTGAAAGTGCCTTTCAACCAAACTACCTTGGGCATCTTGATCACCATGGCGCCTCCGCATTCGGCGTGTTCGCCACTCACCACCTTGGGCTTCACATTGAAAATCTTCAGCCATAGGCCGAAGTGAGGCGGAATCCGGAGGAGGGCCTCGCAGGCGACGGTGAACGTCGAGATATTGAGAAAAGAGTTGGGGGAAAGATCATGAAAATCAACCCCATAGTAATACATGACTCCACGTACAAATGGGTGGAGGGGAAACCCGAGCCCACGGACAAAATGGGGAAGGAACACGACCCTCTCGTGACGCTCCGGAGTAGGGACAACCTGTGCCGCCGGTGGGAGACGGTGGCCGATCTTCTTGGCCAAATATCCGGCTTCCCAGAGCCTCTTGATATCCTTCTCCCGGACGGTAGAGGCCATCCATTTGCCTCCTGCTCCCAATCCGGACATCTTTGGAAAACCTCTCTTCGATGGAGAAATAGAGCGCTTGTGCATTAGGGCTCGAGTGAAGGAGAAGGTGTGGGTAAAAGAAGAGGAGACCTTGTCTCTTTATAAGAGAAGGTAAGAGCTTCTTGCGCCTCCCACTTGCCTGGTGGAACCCGCTCGCCTCCCACTTACCGCGATTAGCGGTGTGGTTGGATTACCCATACCCGTATTGATGAGAATCCTGTGATAAGGGGACACGATCTTCGCTTCGACAAGACATGCTACGGAAACCGCCTCGCAATATACACTGAGGCTGGGCATGGGAAAATGGCTTGGATAGTGACCTAGCTATAATGGCATGTCATGTCATCTAAAAGTTGTTAGCTGAAGTATCATTCTCTCTATGATGGTATGTGAAGGTCATTTTGCAGATCCGGACACGACCTACGTGTTCGATAATAACCTTGGAGTATTCGGAGGAGGAACCCGCCTTGCAATACCGAAGACAAGACTGCGCGCCGGACTCATCGTCATTGAAGCCTGGTTCAGGGGCTACTGAGGGAGTCCTGGATAAGGGGGTATCTGGACAGCTGGACTATACACATCGTCCGGACTATAGAAGCGTCAAGATACAAGACTCAAGACTTCGGCTCGTGTCCGGATGGGACTCTCCTTTGCGTGGAAGACAAGCTTGGCGGTCCGGATATTATGTTTTCTTCCTTGTAACCGACTCCATGTAAACCCTAGCTCTCCGGTGTCTATATAAACCAGAGAGCATGGTCCTTAGAAGGCCGATCACAATTACAATCATACCATCATAGGCTAGCTCTTTGGGTTTAGCCTCTACGATCTCGTGGTAGATCTACTCTTGTACTACTCATATCTTCAATATTAATCAAGCAGGAAGTAGGGTTTTACCTCCATCAAGAGGGCCCGAACCTGGGTAAACATTGTGTCCCTTGCTTCCTGTTACCATCAGCCTAAGATGCATGGATCGGGACCCCCTACCCGAGATCCGCCGGTTTTGACACCGACAGCTGCCCCTGCCTTCCGCTCGGGTCCTCCGCTTCAACTGGCGTCGTGGACCAATGTGGGACTAGAATGGGGGCCTGCCAATGACGTACCGACATTGCAGAGCCGTATTCGGGAGCTTCTTGAGAGGGATATCGATCTTGTCAGAATTACTCAGGTAATGTTGGTTCGGCGGATCCTGCCGTGCAAGCGTCGACCTCTCCGGATGTGGGAGTTCAATCCGGAAGGTCCACAAGTGAGGGATGTATAAGTTATTCTTCAGACCACAAGTGAGGTGTCCAGACACCATCGAGGATGCGGGCCAGAGCTGCCACCGCCTAGATACCCAAGTAAGTAACCCTGTAACCAAACACTTCGCATATGTTTAATACACCATTATTCTAAAAACTTGTCCGCGGCCAGGATTGGCTCAGCAAGGCGGAGAGAATCAGGTGTCCGGCCCCACTTCCCGAAGGCTCGCCTAATCCTGTAATAGCAAGGATGCTTAAGCATGCATTGAGCCAAGTTCCTTCGGGGAAAGGGGAAGAGGGGAATAGAGGAGCCGAACTCCACGCGCTACACATCCAAACCGGGGGAATTACCGTCTCCATGAAGGAGGATACTCGGGAAGGTGTTTCCAAGGTCCCCTCCCCTCGTGAGAAGAAAAGGGCTGCCTCCGAAGATTTGGAGATGGAGGCGCCCAAGCAGGGGAAGAAAGCTTCACCAGGGGGCCCTCCCCCGGAGGGCATCCTCACCGCATCGTGCCCGCAAACGGGCCAGCCCTCCATCGAGCTTTAAGTTAATGGTGAACAAGAAGCTATTACTTTTTCCTCTAAGAACAATAACCAAGATCTATTTTCTGCAGTACGGCTAGGAGCTCGTCTCAACAGGGTTCGTCTTCGAGGGATCTTCTTCCGGAGATGATGGAGAGTGAAACCCCACCTGCCTCTCCTCCCCGTGGGGTGGGCGACCCTGAGGTGTCGTCACGGAGGAGCCCAGATCCGCTGAGGCCGGAAGCTGATACTTCGGCCGCCCTGAGCCCGGTGTGTGCGGCTCTCTCGGAGGGTGATGAGAAGGGTCCGGATCAGTCTGGCGCCCGGCCGAACACGCTGTCGGGCCTCCTGGAACAAGCTGCTCTCTCAGAGGGTCACCGTACACTGATGGGTACGGTGTTGGAGAAGATTTCATCCGCCAAAAGCGGGTTAAATGAAGCTTTTGGAAGTTTGCTCAAAGGCTTTGAGGTACGCGATAAAATACATAATTTTTGATTGTTCCGCACGTGCTAGGTGTGCTCCATATAGATAGTAGCCCCTGAGACTCTGGTTGCCAGCCCTAGGCGGCAAATGGAGGATCACACTCTCAGGAAATGATTGTACTGCATTTATACGCATGTGGCTAAGAGTCCGACGATAGACCAGAATTCTGAACTTGCCGAACTAAGGTGAGAAATCGATGTGGTGGATACCGACGTCACGCTTATAAATAAGCAGATTGACGAGTCACAGAGTATGCGCTTGTTTTTTCCTTATTTGCTTTATGAAACATGAAGAGGATTGAAATATTAATGTAATATGATGTGGCTGCAGGTGGAGCTGCTGCCATTGAGGCCCTGGGGGCGGAACTTGCCCTAGCCAAGGAACAAGCCCGGGTTAGCAATGCGGCTGCCCTAAAGGCAGCCGAAGACTTGAGAGCCAAACAGGCTGCCCATTGCCGAAGCGAAGAAAAGATAGCCGAGATGGCTTTGGAGCTGAGGGACACAGCCGTCCGGTATGAGCTTCTTGAGAAGGAGAATCAGGCAAAGGCGGCTGATCTAAAGAAGGCACTGGATTCGGCTAAGGAGACGCGCTCTGAAATTAGAGACGCGCGGGAGGAATTGCGACAAGCCAGGGAAATCACGGCTGGGAATCCCTATTTGTTACGGATGAAGTTCTTAGATCCAAAGTACGCTCCATTGGATAAACTTTGGAGTGATGCAGATGAGTATGTGGACTTGGCGAAAAGTATGGCTGATGCGACCAAGCTATTCAAGGTTCATAAAGATAATGAGATAGAAAGGCTATTCTGGTCGCAATTTAGCGCTCCAACGCGCTTATTGTCGTTGAGTGAGAAGATGGCCGCTATAGCCGAGCTCCATAGGTTGTTCGGTCTTGCAATGAGGTATGTAATAGACCATCTATGGCCGAAGGGACCGAGGCCGGACAGTTACTTTGGTTTAGTGCAGCAATTGTTTGGTGCTAGGTCGCGGATCGATGCCGTGAAGAGGTCAGCGTGCATAGAGGGTGCGCGGATGGATCTTTCCCGTGTTAAGACATATTGGGAAGATATGGAGGCCACCAGCATTGCAACCCAGGGTCCGGCAGGAAGCCAAGACCCAGCCGAGCACTATTTTGAGCAGGTCATAGAAGGTGCCCGTAGAATAGAGGCTCAGTGTTCAAAGAATGTCATGTTCGAGTGACAAATCACTGAATTGTAAACAATTATGTGTTAAATATAGAGGCTATGTTTATACTTTTGCATGAAAGTGTTGTAATACCTCCTGTGCGGCCATTTATGTACTCATATAACTTGAAAGTTAGCAGTCATTGTCTTTAACCCCCACGCATATAATGCGGGGGTGTTCGAAAAATATATGCGTAATCACACTTGATCCAACGTCTTGGTCCATTAAGGAGGTGATCGCATGTCGAACCAGGCAACCGGACTATATAGCTGTAACACGTTCACTTAGCCATCGGAGTTTAATGGTGGGGCTACTAAGTAGCCCCTAGTACATCTGCGTGCATCCGTATAGGGGCGCGTATGTACGTGACCGGGAAACGGTCCTTTGTTAATGCGGAGGAATCCTATAGATTCTGATTAGTCTTTGAGTGGTTGACCAGTCTCTCGCTTTATCATGACAGTCAGTTTTCGGCTTTCTCTACTGAGGTGCTCATCCGGAATAACCAGGGCACAATTGCAGTTGTTCTCCTTTGGCCGCCTTAGCCGATATAATGGAATGTAAGGCAGCAAACCCAGGAGCCGGGCAAACCCAACATTTGACCAAAGACATGATTCGGAGCTGATGCATATAAGGCCTAACTCGCGACGCCAAACACTCCCGAAGGTATTCGAACTTTATAACATATACTGGGCTGAGCAACGCCCTTCATTATGAACCCTATATTTCCAGGTACGTGCATTGATCTGTCCTGGCAAAATGCCTATACGCCAGTATCCACTGTGGGTGTATTGAATACCCACGGGATGTCAAGCAACAAAAGATACTGAAGAAGGTTTACACAGGGGCTTAATCTAAAGAGAAACCTTTGAGCGGGGCCCTGCTGCATGTCTGTGCCTTTGTCTCCGTTGTGCTGTATCCTGGAAGGGTGTCGCACGAATAGTGTCTGTAAAAATGAAAACGCATTTAAAAGAGTAAGCGTGCAAAAAATTGGTTATTCTCGATGGATGTTAGAGATACGAGATATTTTCCTATTAATGAGGCAAGCCGAATTGTGGGCTTTACTACATGTTTGCAGCCCCTGGTATCATTTATGGGGATACATGTATAGCACCTAGGTCAGGTTTATCCGGGCTATTGTGAAAAATGGTGGACTGGACTCATCTAACCGTGTTCGTGGTGTTGACGACCGATCATCCTTGTGGTGGGAGAGGCCGCTTAAGTCCGGCTATCAGAGCCGCCGCATATTGCTCTGTGTTTCCGCTAATGGTTATGACGCCATGTGGACCGGGCATCTTAAGTTTAAGGTAGGCGTAGTTCGGTATTGCGTTAAAGCAAGCGAAGGCCGTTCTTCAGAGTAGTTCCTAGCTTCTGAAGTTGTCGGGAGAACCGAATGTCACTTCTAATACGAGGGAGCCCCAGCAGTGGGCCTCAACGCCTGGTATTATTCCGTTGGAGGTGGTGCTATTTTGGCTTATTTTGGATGGGTCTATCCCCATCTTGCGGATGGTGTCTTGATATATCAGATTAAGACTATTGCCGCCGTCCATTAGGACTCGAGTGAGATGGTATCCATCCATTATTGGGTCGACCACCAAGGCAGCCGAGCCTCCGTGCCGGATACTGGCCGGGTGGTCCCTGTGATCAAAAGTGATCGAGCAGGCCGCCCAGGGGTTGAATTTGGGGGCGACGAACTCTGTGTGAGTTGTGCGGGCCATGTTAACCGTTTTGACTTCTGGTGGG